>NC_079191.1:245230747-245578247 GCF_029499605.1 Hyla sarda | reverse complement strand
TTTTGCTCTGGTTTTGCTTATGTGCGACATATTTATCATGCTATCAAGGGAGGGGGGGTTGATAAATTTGGTGAACTTAAGCAAATGACAATAAATAACTTCAGAACACCACTTTGTATGATTCCACCTCTTCTGTGTGACTTTTCTGTGACTTCTGTGTGACTTTTTAAAAGCGCTCTCCAAATACAGTTTCGTAAGCCAAGTCTGGAATGGTGTAAATTTGCGGTGTTTGGAGGGGTTGGAGACTTAGTGCGTCATTCGCACTTGATAAATGCATTACCACTGCAAAATTAAAAACTGAAATTAACTTTTGTAAGATCGTTTTCTAGCTTTTTGCTTACAGCCAAAACTCACAAAAAAGTTCTTTGGCACTTGTGCGACATTTCATGCACCCAATATAAGGTAAAAAAGGCTCTAGAGACAATGATAAATGTCCCTCTATGTCTTTTTTACACCTTCCAGTGTTATGTTATGTTAACATCAGCAGCTGTCAACGGTGATCATAAAAATTATTGTGGATAACCTCTTGCTATAAATTGCTGATAGGCACCATATTGTCACGATTCGGCAGGCTGGAGGTGGATCCTTCATGCCAGAGAGGGATTGGCGTGGACCGTGTCGGCGGACCGGTTCTAAGTTGCTACTGGTATTCACCAGAGCCCGCCGCAAAGCGGGATGGTCTTGCAGCGGCGGTAGCAACCAGGTCGTATCCACTGGCAACGGCTCAACCTCTCTGACTGCTGAGATAAGCGCGGTACAAGGGAGTAGACAAGAGCAAGGTCAGACGTAGCAGAAGGTCGGGGCAGGCGGCTAGGTTCGTAGTCAATGGTGAAATAGCAGGAGGTCAGGAACACAGTATGGGTAACACAGTAAAAGCTTTCTCAAGGCACAAGGCAACAAGATCCGGCAAGGAAGTGCAGAGGAAGTGAGGTTATATGGGCAAGGAACAGGTGCAAGCTAATCAGGGTGATTGGGCCAGGCACCATCATTGGTGCACTGGCCCTTTAAATCTCAGAGAGCTGGCGCGTGCGCCCTAGAGAGCGGAGCGGCGCGTGCCAGAGCATGACAGCCGGGGACCGGGACAGGTAAGTGACTTGGGATGCGATTCGCGGGCGGGCGCGTCCCGCTATGCGAATCGCATCCCCGCCGGCAATGTCAGTGCAGCGCTCCCGGTCAGCGGGTCTGACCGGGGCGTGCAGGGAGAGAAACGCCGCGAGCGCTTCGGGGAGGAGCAGGGACCCGGAACGCTCGGCGTAACACATATTATATATACACACAGAAAAATACACACAACCAGTGAGATTGTGTTTTCTTTTTGTACTTTATCCAAAGAATATTTAAAATAGTTCCATACAATATGATATATAAGTAAAAAAAAAAATATTCATCCAGGTGTAGTATTTAGAAACATCTCATGGATCCGGCATCCTGAAATGTTGCTGCTGGGGCTCACAGGAGTGTGAGTCCCCATATTCAGTCCATAAGAGAAGCTGCATAATCGGCTGGGAATGAAAGGGTCCTCACTCTCATATTTTAACTAGGCAGATATCATTAACCTGAAACGTTATATGGGCAATGCACAAGCAGCAGATGTTTGATTTGTTTCTAATAAGAATGATAGGAAAATATTCTCTATTTTTCCTTTTATCTTGTAATTTTCTGTAAAACTAACCCAATCACAGGAATTTGGATGTCTTGTGCTTTTCAATAGTTTTTCATGAAGTATTTGTTAAGTGAATGCCATTATATTATATAATTGACAGATGCACTTAACATATGATGGGAGATTTTTCTAGTGAGCATGATAAAGCCAGGGCAAGAAAAATACTCAGTATACTGTAATTGTGTACAACCCTTTAACCCCTTAAGCACCCGGGGTTTTTCCGTTTTTGCATTTTCGTTTTTTCCTCCTTACCTTTAAAAAATCATAACTCTTTCAATCTTTCACCTAAAAATTGTCACGATTCGGCTGGCTGGATCCTCTGTGCCAGAGAGGGATTGGCGTGGACCGTGTTGGTGGACCGGTTCAAAGTTGCTACTGGTATTCACCAGAGCCCAGCCGCAAAGCGGGATGGTCTTGCAGCGGCGGTAGCAACCAGGTCGTATCCACCAGCAACGGCTCAACCTCTCTGACTGCTGAAGATAAGCGCGGTACAAGGGAGTAGACAAGAGCAAGGTCGGACATAGCAGAAGGTCAGGGCAGGCAGCAAGGATCGTAGTCAGGGGCAACGGCAGGAGGTCTGGAACACAGGCTAGGAACACACAAGGAAACGCTTTCACTGGCACAATTGCAACAAGATCCGGCGAGGGAGTGCAGGGGAAGTGAGGTATAAGTAGGGAGTGCACAGGTGAACATACTGATTAAGCCTGCTGCGCCAATCAGTGGCGCAGTAGCCCTTTAAATTGCAGAGACCCGGCGCGCGCGCGCCCTAAGGAGCGGGGCAGCGCGCGCCGGGACAAGACAGACGGGGAACGGGTCAGGTACGGGAGCCGGGATGCGCATCGCGAGCGGGCACCTCCCGCATCGCGAATCGCATCCCGGCTGAGAGTGATATTGCAGCGCACCCGGTCAGCAGGTCTGACTGGGGCGCTGCGACTGAGAAGATGCTGCGAGCGCTCCGGGGAGGAGCGGGGACCCGGAGCGCTCGGTGTAACAGTACTCTTCTTGGAGCCTGAGAACCTGAGGATAAGACTTTTGTCTAGGATGTTGTCCTCAGGTTCCCGGGATCTCTCCTCTGGGCCACAGCCTTCCCAATCCACCCAAAAATTTTTTTTTCCTCTGACAGTCTTGGAGGCCAGAATCTCCTTCACGGAGAAGACGTCAGAAGAACCGGAAACAGGAGTGGGAGAAACAAGTTTGGGAGAGAAGCGGTTAATGATGAGTGGTTTAAGGAGAGAGACATGGAAGGCATTGGGAATACGAAGAGAAGGAGGAAGAAGGAGTTTGTAAGAGACAGGGTTAATCTGGCACAAGACTTTGAAAGGGCCAAGATAGCGTGGTCCCAGTTTGTAACTGAGGACACGAAAGCGGACATATTTAGCGGAGAGCCATACCTTGTCTCCGGGAGCAAAAATGGGGGGAGTTCTTCTTTTCTTATCGCCAAATCTTTTCATCCGGGATGAAGCCTGTAAAGGAGAATTTTGGGTCTCTTTCCATATGGTGGAAAGATCACGAGTCACTTCATCCACAGCGGGCAAACCAGAGGGCAAGGGAGTAGGGAGGGGGGGAAGAGGGTGACGGCCGTACACCACGAAAAATGGGGATTTAGCAGAAGATTTGGAGACTTTGAAGTTGTATGAGAATTCGGCCCATGGTAGAAGATCTGCCCAGTCATCCTGGCGGGAGGAAACAAAATGCCGTAAATAGTCACCCAGGACCTGATTAATTCTTTCTACTTGCCCATTGGATTGGGGATGATAAGAAGAAGAGAAGTTTAATTTGATCTAGAGCTGTTTACAGAGGGCCCTCCAGAATTTATACACGAATTGGATGCCTCTATCCGAGACGATATGCATGGGCAAACCGTGAAGGCGAAAAATGTGTACAAAAAATTGCTTTGCCAACTGAGGCGCTGAAGGAAGACCAGGAAGAGGAATAAAATGTGCCATCTTGGAAAATCGATCAACGACCACCCAAACAACTGTGTTGCCACGGGATGAGGGCAAGTCCGTAATAAAATCCATACCAATCTGTGACCAAGGCTGTTCAGGAACAGGCAGAGGATGAAGGAGACCAGCAGGCTTCTGGCGAGGAGTCGGCCACCAATAAAAATGAGAGATGAGTTGCAAGGATTTTTTGATGCCCGCATGGCCTGCGAGGTGGGAGGAGTGTCCCCATTTGAGAATCCCGAGATGCTGGCGTGGAGAAACGAAGGTCTTCCCTGGAGGAGTTTGCCTGATGGAGGCTGGAGAAGTGGAGATCAGACAGTCAGGAGGAATGATGTGTTGCGGAGAGACCTCTACTTCAGAGGCATCAGAGGAACGAGAGAGGGCATCGGCCCTAATGTCCTTGTCAGCAGGGCAAAAATGGATTTCAAAGTTAAAACGGGCAAAGAACAACGACCACCTAGCCTGGCGAGGGTTCAGTCGTTGGGCGGACTGGAGATAGGAGAGATTCTTGTGATCAGTGTATATGATAACTGGAAATTTTGATCCCTCCAGCAGGTGCCTCCATTCCTCAAGCGCCAATTTAATGGCCAGTAGTTCTCGATCACCAATGGAGTAGTTTCTCTCCGCCGGAGAGAAGGTCCTAGAAAAAAACCCACAAGTAACAGCATGCCCGGAAGAATTCTTTTGTAGAAGGACAGCTCCAGCTCCCACAGAGGAGGCATCTACCTCCAATAGAAAGGGTTTAGATGGGTCAGGTCTGGAGAGCACGGGAGCAGAAGAAAAGGCAGACTTGAAATGTTTAAATGCGTCTTCCGCTTGGGGAGACCTGGATTGGCATTTTTCTTGGTTAAAGCCACGATAGGGGCCACAATAGTGGAAAAGTGTGGAATAAATTGTCTGTAATAATTGGCGAACCCCAAAAAACGTTGGATGGCACGGAGTCCGGAGGGGCGTGGCCAATCTAAGACGGCAGATAGTTTATCTGGGTCCATTTGTAGTCCCTGGCCAGAGACCAAGTATAAGGAAGAGATTGACATGCAAAGAGACATTTCTCCATTTTGGCATAAAGTTGATTGTCCCGAAGTCTCTGAAGAACCATGCAGACATGCCGGCGGTGTTCTTCTAAGTTGGCAGAAAAAATCAGAATATCGTCCAGATAAACCACAACACAGGAATATAGGAGATCACGAAAAATTTCATTAACAAAGTCTTGGAAGACGGCAGGGGCGTTGCACAGGCCAAAGGGCATGACCAGATACTCAAAGTGTCCCTCTCTGGTGTTAAATGCGGTCTTCCATTCGTCCCCCTCCCTGATGCGGATGAGATTATAAGCACCTCTTAAGTCCAGTTTGGTAAAGATGTGGGCGCCTTGTAGGCGATCAAAGAGTTCCGAGATAAGAGGTAAGGGGTAGCAGTTTTTTACCGTGATTTTATTAAGTCCGCGGTAATCAATGCAAGGGCGTAGGGAGTCATCTTTTTTGGACACAAAAAAAAATCCAGCTCCGGCAGGAGAGGAGGACTTGCGGATAAACCCCTTTTTTAAATTCTCCTGGATGTACTCCGACATGGCTAGAGTCTCTGGAGCAGACAGAGGATAGATTCTGCCCCGGGGGGGAGTAGTACCCGGGAGGAGGTCAATAGGACAGTCATAAGGCCTGTGAGGAGGTAAAGTCTCTGCTTGCTTTTTGCAAAAAACATCAGCATAGTCCATATAAGCCTTAGGAAGACCGGATACAGGGGGAACCACAGGGTCACCACAGGGAGTACTGGGAACCGGTTTAAGACAGTCCCAGAGACAAGAAGTACCCCAGTTCTTGATTTCTCCTGTGGACCAATCAAGGGTTGGGGAATGGCGTTGAAGCCACGGTAATCCAAGAAGAATTTCAGAAGTGCAGTTGGAGAGGACCAAAAATTCAATTTTTTCGTGATGGGGTCCGATGCACATTAGGAGAGGTTCCGTGCGGTAACGCATGGTACAGTCCAATCTTTCATTGTTAACAGAATTGATGTAGAGGGGTCTGGCGAGACTGGTCACCGGGATGTTGAAGCTGTTGATGAGAGAGGCCAAAATAAAATTTCCTGCAGATCCGGAATCCAAGAAGGCCATAGCAGAGAAGGAGAAGGTAGAAGAAGATATCCGCACAGGCACAGTAAGGCGTGGAGAAGCCGAGTTCACATCAAGAACTGTCTCACCTTTGTGCGGAGTCAGCGTACGTCTTTCCAGGCGGGGAGGATGGATAGGACAATCCTTCAAGAAGTGTTCGGTACCGGCACAGTACAGGCAAAGATTCTCCATGCGGCGTCGTGTCCTCTCTTGAGGTGTCAAGCGAGACCGGTCAACTTGCATAGCCTCCACGGCGGGAGGCACAGGAACGGATTGCAGAGGACCAGAGGAGAGAGGAGCCGGGGAGAGAAACCGCCTTGTGCGAACAAAGTCCATATCCTGGCGGAGCTCCTGACGCCTTTCGGAAAAACGCATGTCAATGCGGGTGGCAAGATGAATAAGTTCATGCAGGTTAGCAGGAATTTCAACATCTTTGATGTTGCTGGATAGGCCTTTTTTAAAGGTCGCGCAGAGGGCCTCATTATTCCAGGATAATTCGGAGGCAAGAGTACGGAATTGGATGGCGTACTCGCCAACAGAAGAATTACCCTGGACCAGGTTCAGCAGGGCAGTCTCAGCAGAAGAGGCTCGAGCAGGTTCCTCAAAGACACTTCGAATCTCCGTGAAGAAGGAGTGTACAGAGGCAGTGACAGGGTCATTGCGGTCCCAGAGCGGTGTGGCCCATGACAGAGCTTTCCCAGACAGAAGGCTGACTACGAAAGCCACCTTAGACCTTTCAGTAGGAAACTGGTCCGACATAATCTCCAAATGCAGGGAACATTGCGAAAGAAAGCCACGGCAAAACTTAGAGTCCCCATCAAATTTATCCGGCAAGGATAATCGTAGGCCGGAAGCGGCCACTCGCTGCGGAGGAGGTGCAGGAGCTGGCGGAGGAGATTGTTGCTGGAGCTGTGGTAATAGCTGCTGTAGCATCACGGTCAGTTGAGACAGCTGGTGGCCTTGTTGTGCTATCTGTTGCGACTGCTGGGCGACCACCGTGGTGAGGTCGGCGACAACTGGCAGTGGGACTTCAGCGGGATCCATGTCCGGATCTACTGTCACGATTCGGCTGGCTGGAGGTGGATCCTCTGTGCCAGAGAGGGATTGGCGTGGACCGTGTTGGTGGACCGGTTCTAAGTTGCTACTGGTATTCACCAGAGCCCGCCGCAAAGCGGGATGGTCTTGCAGCGGCGGTAGTAACCAGGTCGTATCCACCAGCAACGGCTCAACCTCTCTGACTGCTGAAGATAAGCACGGTACAAGGGAGTAGACAAGAGCAAGGTCGGACATAGCAGAAGGTCAGGGCAGGCAGCAAGGATCGTAGTCAGGGGCAACGGCAGGAGGTCTGGAACACAGGCTAGGAACACACAAGTAAACGCTTTCACTGGCACAATGGCAACAAGATCCGGCGAGGGAGTGCAGGGGAAGTGAGGTATAAGTAGGGAGTGCACAGGTGAACATACTGATTAAGCCTGCTGCGCCAATCAGTGGCGCAGTGGCCCTTTAAATTGCAGGGACAAGACAGACGGGGAACGGGTCAGGTACGGGAGCCGGGATGCGCATTGCGAGCGGGCGCCTCCCGCATCGCGAATCCCATCCCGGCTGAGAGTGATATTGCAGCGCACCCAGTCAGCAGGTCTGACCGGGGCGCTGCGACTGAGAAGATGCTGCGAGCGCTCCGGGGAGGAGCGGGGACCCGGAGCGCTCGGCGTAACAAAAATCCATATGATGGCTTATTTTTTGCGCCACCAATTCTACTTTGTAATGACGTCAGTCATTTTACCCAAAAATCTACGGCGAAACGGAAAAAAAATCAATGCGAGACAAAATATTTAAAAAAAAACGCCTTTTGGGGGCTTCCGTTTCTGCACAGTACATTTTTCGGTAAAAATGACACCTTCTCTTTATTCTGTAGGTCCATACGGTTAAAATGATACCCTACTTATGTAGGTTTGATTTTGTCGTACTTCTGGAAAAAATCTAAACTACATGCAGGAAAATTTATACGTTTAAAATTGTCCTCTTCTGACCCCTATAACTTTTTTATTTTTCCGCGTATGGGGCGGTATGAGGGCTCATTTTTTGCGCCGTGATATGAACTTTTTAGCGGTACCATTTTTGCATTGATATGACTTATTGATATGACTTATTCATTTTTTCATGATATAAAAAGTGACCAAAAATGCACTATTTTGAACTTTGGAATTTTTCGCCATTGACCGTGCGGTTTAATTAATTATATATTTTTATAATTCGGACATTTCCGCACGCGGCAATACCACATATGTTTATTTTTATTTTTATTTACACAGTTTTTTTTATGGGAAAAGGGGGGTGATTCAAACTTTTAATAGAGGAGGGGTTAAATGATCTTTATTCACTTTTTGTTTTCACTTTTTTTTGCAGTGTTATAGCTCCCATAGGGACCTATAACACTGCACACACTGATCTTATGAGAAACCAGTGATCGATGATTCTGCCGCTTGACTGCTCATGCCTGGATCTCAGGCACTGAGCAGTCATTCGGCAATCGGACAGTGAGGAGGCAGGTAGGGACCCTCCAGCTGTCCTGTAAGCTTTTCAGGATGCCGCGATTTCACCGCGGCTATCCCGAACAGCTCCCTGAGCTAACTGGCATGGTTTCACTTTCATTTTTGAAAATTCAAATTTGAACGCCGCGTCTAAAGGGTTAATAGCGCGCGGCAGCGCAATCAATGCCGCAAGCTATTAGCCACGGGTCCCGGGCCCGACCCGTGGCCCCGAGTTATAGATCGGGAGCGGACTCAGGGTGTAAAGGTACACCCTGGGTCCTTAACAGGTTAAAAATACAAAACATATAGTTAAGATCGAAGTTCTTACCTACAATCGCTGTAATGCTTGGGATAGTTATTGTGCTGTAATTTCTAATACTGGAACAGCACCATGTCACACTCAGTGTATCCTGTGAGGTCTTAGCTCCAGAAATAGAGTCTGCAAAGTAAGATCCCCATTTCTTCGATATAGAATAATTTTCTTGTAATGGAATGCTCTAGATTAAAAGAAGAAAAGAATTTAATGCTGTAAGCATAATAATAAGTAAATACAGTAAATAGTTAAAAATTTCCTTAGTAAACACTGGAACTTTTTTCCTGATCTATAGCATCACATTTTTAACATAAATATATGGCTAAAACTAGAGATGAGTGAATCGAATCTGACGAATCCGAATTCCTCCCGAGTTTCAGGAAAAATTTGATTCGCAACAAATGCGAATATCGCTGCGATTCTATTGCGCAAATCGCTTCATTAAATTACTACATTTAGTGCAGTCCAGGCTTCAGGGCATCTAAAATGCCGGATCCACATGTGAGGACATGGGGCAAGGAATCCTGGGAAGGCGGGAGCAAGGGTAGGCGGGATGACCCTGAATCACATGCAGCATGCAGCCTATCAGCAGCCAGCCATCCCTGTGATGTCACAGCCCTATATAATCGGCAGCCATATTGAGGCCAGTCACTTCATCCTTTCACTGCAGAAAGATGTATAGGGACAGACAGCGTTGTGTTACACATAAAAGCTTTTTCCAGCATCGATTCACCTCCTAGTCAAGTCAGCGTTCTGTTGCACAGAGAGAGGGACAGAGAGCAATGTGTGTTTCACAGAAAAACAATCTTACTGCAGTGATTCATTTCCCAGTCACTGTCTACAGCAGTGTGTTGCACAGAGGAACAGCAGCGTTTCAGCTTAAACACATATCCTGATTAGAAGTACTGACAGGGAAGGGAGTGAGATTGAGAGAGAAAGTGCAATTTTGGGTGTAGTACACAGCGACTGTGTGCTGCAGCACTGGTGTTTACTGCTGGTGTTGTGCACAATTACCTTTTTAAGTGTAGCGCATTCTACTGCCCTCATAAGTGCATACCACATACGTACATCTAAGAGTTGTACCATTTTGTTCCTGATAAAGTCTTAAGGGCCTAGTTACTGTAAAAGGGCCGCCAAAAATACATACCTGCTGCTGTTCTAGACAAATACTGTTTTAAGCATAGTGAAGCGTATTGTACTCTCCTCATATACGCACACTAAGTATGTCAGGCAGAAAAGTGCCAGGACTTGCACAGAGGAGCGGCAGAGGCCTAAATTCATCAGGCGCAGGCTGAGGTCACAGCAGTCTAGAGGTGAGTGGCAGCAGGAGTTGCAGCTAGAGGCCTGATCTCCTGGTATCAGCTAGCGGTCGTGTCTCGACCAGCAACCCATCTGCCATCATTTATTTGCTAACACTGTCATCCAGTGTGACATCTGATACCCCCAGTCAACAGTCAGTGGTTTCCTCAGGCACAACCCTCAGTTTGCATGGCCCAGGAGCATTCCCTGTCCTCCCATTGCCTCTGTCCTATGCTGTTCCCTCCCCTACAGAAGTACCTTATGCTGTGGGTTCAGCTCCACATTTCAGTGAGGACGATCTAATAGAGGACAGTCAGCAGCTACTGCCCAGCCAAGAAGTGGAGGAGACATCTGCCGCTTCCTATGCTAGGCGGGCAAGTAGTGATGAGGAGAGTGACGTGGGAGGTGGTGTTGCCAGAGTTCAGAGTCCTGAAGCAGACACTGTTGAGGAACCTGAGGAGGACATCAGTGACGTGCAGACACTTGTTAATGATGATGATGAAGCCGATTGCAATTAGGAGCTGGGTGATCCCATCATCAGTAGAAGAGGGTTGCAGGTTGCCCGTGAGGCAGCAGCTGAG
Source organism: Hyla sarda (assembly GCF_029499605.1). NCBI lineage: Eukaryota > Metazoa > Chordata > Amphibia > Anura > Hylidae > Hyla > Hyla sarda. The sequence continues at coordinate 245,567,810 of NC_079191.1, read as the reverse complement.
CCAGCAAGGTGGGAGCATGGTTGGCAGTCAGCATGGTGGCAGAAGTGGAAAGTCTGGAGCCAAACATGCCCGGGGGACACCACCTGCTTTACAGCAGCCTACCTTCCAGGGAGGTAGTGGAACAGGGGTTCCTGGAGATGGCGGCAGTAGCAGTCAATTAGTGCGGACTGTTGGTGGGAAAATCAGCTCAGCGGTGTGGCAGATTTTCATCAAGCATTTGGAGGAGGTTTACATGGCCACATGCAAGATGTGTCGGCAGAAGGTGTAGTGCGGCCAGGGTCCCAATGTTGGCACCACGGCCCTGCGTCAACATATGTTGCGCCACCATAAATCGGCCTGGGTGAACTGTGGCTAAGATGTGATGGTCCAGCCTGCTGCATCACCCAGTGGCACGCCACTCCCTGTTTCAGCCAGCCAAGGCTCCACCACCTCAGCCGAAGGGAGCTGTGTGTCATACCCTCCTTCTGTCACTCCAGATGCTCCTGCTTCTCCTACTTTGAGTCAGTCATTCCGCCAGCAATCCATCGGCGAAGCCATGTCCAAGAGACAACAGTATGCACCCACTCATCCAACGGCGCAGAAGCTGAATGTGCTCCTGTCCAAGTTGCTGGTGCTGCAGTCCCTCCCTTTTCAAGTGGTGGACTCTGCACCTTTCAGAGAACTGATGACTTGTGCTGAGCAGAGGTGGAGAGTCATTTCTTTGTGAAGAAGGCAGTACCAGCCCTGCATAATGTTGTGGAAGAAAAGGTGGGCCAGTCCTTGAGCCTGTCGGTGTGTACCAAAGTGCACGGCAGCGCCTATGTCTGGAGCTGTAACTATGGTCAGGGACAATACAGTCAGGGTGAATGTGGTTCCTTCACAGCCACAACACCAACTTGGACAGGTCACGCTGCTTCCTCCTCCACGCTCTCAGGCCGTTGGTCCTGTGACAGTGTGCGACTCCGCCTCCTCATCCTCCACTGTTTCCACTGCAAGGACAAGTCTCAGTGCCCCTCCAGCATACCATGTGTGCAGGGCATGGCGGTGTCACGCTGTTCTTCACATGGTTTGCCTTGGCGAACGGAGTCACACAGGGGAGGAACTGCTAAAAGTAATTAATAAAGAAATCGGAGCATGGCTTACTCCACGAAAACTTGTACATGGGAACCATGGTGACTAATAACGGGAAGAGCATCTTGTCTGTGCTGCGACAAGGAAGGCTGAACCATGGGCCCTGCATGGCACACGTGTTCAATCTGGTTGTCAAGCGGTTCCTGAAGTGTTCCCCCCATTTGCAAGACATCTTAACAATGGGAAGGAAACCCTGGATGCACTTCAGCCACTCGTACACCCTCCTTGAGCTTCAGCGTCAGAATGGTATCCCCCAACATAGTCTGATCTGCGACGTTGCCACACGTTGGAATTACACCCTCCATATGTTGGATCGACTGTACGAACAGAGAAAAGCCATCATCGATTTCTTGGTGATCCAAGCGGATAGGGGGACTCCCCGGTGTAACTTCAATGTCAACCAGTGGCAGCTCATACATGACACATGCCGTTTGCTCAGGCCCTTTAAGGAAGCCACGTTATTAGTCAGTCGCCAGGATTATGGGATGAGCTACATCATTACACTGCTTCATTTCCTACAACACGTGTTGGAAACAATGGCTGGACGGGCACTGGAGACTTGGCGCCTACATCTCACGGCCACATGAGCCCTGTGGGGGCTGAACTGGAGGAGGGGGAGGGGCACAGTGCAGCACAGTTTAGGTTTTGCAAAATGGGTGGATTTTCTAGTCATCTGGCAGGAGAGGAGGAGCAGGAGCAGCCAGAGGAGCTAGAGGGTTATTATGAGGAAGGTGAGACAGAAGACCATGACACACCGTGGCAGTATGCAGTGGAGATGGAGGCAGGGAGTCCCTCCGAGTCACTTGCACAAATGGCACAATGCATGCTCAGTTGCTTGCGTATTGACCGCTGAATTGTCACCATTTGGCAGCGAGATCAGTTCTGTCTCTCCACCTTATTGGACCCTCGCTTCCAGCACAAAATGGGGGCCTTTTTTACACCTGTGAGGGAGGACAAACTGACCTACTACAGAGACATCCTACGTAGTCAGTTGGCCGATGCCTATCAGCACCATCGTCCATCCTCTCGCAGTTCTGACTCAGGGAGACCTCTGTGCTCACCTCCACTGCCATGGCTGCTGGGGAGGGGTGGCAGGAGCAGTATCAGCTCCATCAGCAGCAGCCTGAGTCTACAGTCGCTGGTGAGTACCTTTCTTCACCCGCATAGTGAAGTAACTCATCAGCAGCAGGTAGACCTGAAGCAGGACCTGAACCAGCAGGTGGTGGCATACCTTGACATTCCCATGCCAACACACCTTGAAGATCCGCTGGACTTCTGAGTAGCCAAACTTGATTTGTGGCCGCAACAGGCAGAGTTTGCCCTGGGAAGGCTGTCCTGCCCAGCCAGTAGTGTGCCATGAGAGTGGTTATTTAGTGCGGCGGGGGCCATAGTCACCCCAAGGAGAACTTGTCTGTCCACAAAAAATGTGGAGAGACTGACCTTTGTGAAGATGGATCAGGCATGGATCAGCCAGGATTTCCACCCACCAATGCCTGATGCATCAGAGTAGATTGACCATGGTGCCACACCAACACTTCACAAATATGGATAGTGCAAAACAGATTTAAGGCGCTTCTCCCTAGTTACAAACATTCCTCCGCATCAGACATTTTTTCACCCACCTTCGTCACCGGGTACTTGTATTGCCACCCACCGCAGCACTGTCACCAGGTCACTTTCAGGACTCCTGATGCTGCTGCTGCCACCTCCAGGCTGTCTCATTCTGCCACCATATGTTCTCCTCATGCTACCGCCACCTCCAGGCTGTGTCATTCAGCCACTATGTGGTCTCCTCACGCTGCCGCCAACTCCAGGCTGTGCCATTCAGCCACTATATGTTCTCCTCATGCTGCCACCAACTCCAGGATGTGCCATTCAGCCACTATATGTTCTCCTCATGCTCCCGCCAACGACAGGCTGTGCCATTCAGCCACTATATGGTCTCCTCATGCTTTCGCCATCTCCAGGCTGTGTCAATCAGACACTTTATGTTCCCCTCATGCTGCCGCCAACAGCAGGCTTTGCTATTCAACCATTATATGGTCTCCTCATGCTGCCGCAAACTCCAGGCTGTGTCATTAAGCCACTATATGGTCTCCTCATGCTGCCACAAACTCCAGGCTGTGTCATTCAGCCACTATATGGTCTCCTCATGCTGCCGCCATCTCCATGCTGTGTCATTCAGCCACTATGTGGTCTCCTCATGCTGCCGCCAGCTCAAGGCTGTGTGTCATTCAGCCACTATATGGTCTCCTCTTGCTGCAGCCAACTCCAGGCTGTGCCATTCAGCCACTATATGGTCTCCTCATGCTGCTGGGACATTACCTAAATATTTATGGTAGCCCTAGCTACCATAAATCTTCAATTTAAATTTGAAAATTCATATTTTTATTTTAGAGATTGTGAGACCCTATGGTCTACTCATGCTGCTGGGACATTACCTAAATATTTTTATGGTAGCACTAGCTGCCATAAATCTTCAATTTTTATTTGAAAATTCATCTTTTAGGGTACATTCATACGTACGCAGATTTGATGTGCAGGATTTGATGCAAAGGATTTTCTGCTGCAGATTTCAATGTAAACTGAATGACTGAGCGCAGCTTCTAATCGGCAGTTACAAATCCTGCGCATCAAATCTGCGCAGGATCCTGTATGTGTGAACGTACCCATAAGCTTAGGGATTGTGAGGCCCTATGGTCTCCTCATGCTGCTGGGACATTACCTAAATATTTTTATGGTAGCACTGGCTACCATAAATCTTCCATTTAAATTAGAAAATTTATCTTTTAATCTTAGGGATTGTGAGGCCCTATGGTCTACTCATGTTGCCACCAACTCCAGGCTATGTCATTCAGCCACTATATGGTCTCCTCTTGCTGCTGCCAATTCCAGACTGTGTCATTCTGCCAGATTATGGTCTCCTCATGCTGCTGCCACCTCTAGGCTCTGTCATTGTGCCGCCATGTGACTCCTTGTTAGATTGGGTTTTGTGGTCATTCAGTATTAGTTCAAAGTAAACACCGGGACATTATACTTGGGAATCTAATATAAATCTTAAATTAAAAAAATTCGATGTAATCTTTTGAAGACTGAGGCCCTATGGTCGTCGACATCATTCGCACTTTCACAGTCAAGGGGGCGCTGAGTGGCAGGGGCTGGAATAGGTGGTATCTCGCCTGGTGGAGGACTGCTAGCTCTATGCTCACCAGAATGGGTACTCATAAAATTAAAATAAATTAAAATTAAATAAAAATTATATAAAAAATCTGCCACATCCAGATGCTCTGCGGCAGTAATTCTAATAGCCTCTAATCTGCATGTCATACTGAATAACAGTATTATTTCACTAACGCAGCACACTCCCTATGTGTGTTAGGACAAGGCAAAGTGTTTTACACCCCTATTGAGCCTCTCTGTAGGCCATAAATAGCAGTTTTTAATAGCGATTTGCCATGAATAAATTCAGATCGAAAAAAAAAATTCGGAGAATTCGGCGAATCTGCCGAATCAAATTTTTCAAAAATTCGCTCATCTCTAGCTAAAACATTCTAGTGTCACACACACAAGCAGCCGATGGCCACTGTTCAGCAGCTGTCATCTACCGTTAATGGCAGGCAACGATGATCACGCTGAGGTTTGTCATTTAACTGTTTCAATAGCAATCGTAGCATTTAAACAGTAAATGTTGTGAATTCCTAATGAATAGTGGCCCCATTGACCCCAATGTGATTGCCACAGGGTGTAGTGTGATGATTAATAGCATTACACTGATCTTTTACAAGCAATTGACTGACAAAATAGGGCTCGGGGGTTAATAAAGTATAAAGTTAAGTGAAATTTTTTTTTTCAAAATATAAAAAATTCAAATCACACCCCTTTTCACAGTTTCTGGGGAAAAAATAGGCATTGTAACAAAATTATAACACATGTAATTGATAAAGCTTTCTCAATATTACTACGAGTCTCACTCTGAGCATCTCATAGAGAAACATTGAAAAAGTGTCTATTCCGATCTTAGCAGCAAGTGCTGGAGGATTAGCTAATCTATTTGTGAACAGTGTGGACTGGATCCAGTAATATATTGGAAAGATAAGGTCAGAATATAGCTAAAATGGCAAGCATGCAGTGGTTAGTACCATTCAAAAGAGGTCCAAGAAAGTTCCAAGCAAATTGGCATCAGGGTCTTGAGCACTTTACATTCCACACAGATTTTTTTTCTGGTATTTTTTGAAAAACTACCACTGTAGTAAGAAGTGGATCTGTCAGGAAGTCCTTGCTTATTTCCCCTTGCTTTTGAAAATGCTGTGGCAGTTATAAAAAAAAAAAATTAAAAAAAAATGCAATAAAAAAAAAACTGTGTGGATTTCCCATCTGGTCCAGTCCTACAAAAGAGCTACTGTAGTCCAAATTGTTGAAAACGTTAATACTGGCTATGATAGAAAGGTATTTCTATTTTTTTTATTTGTTTTTATTTGTTTTCTACACATTGTACACTGCAGCTTGCCATTTATGAAGCTGTGTAGCTGTAAACTTGTCAAAAAGCTCATACTGACCATTGTCCGTTACCAAATGCCTACTATGTGAGCATCAGAACTGGACAATAGATCAGTGGCAGAATGGTGGCTGGTCCAATAAATCATGTACACATGTGGATGGTAGGGTGCATGTGCATTGCTATTCTGAAACAGACAGCACAGGATGCACTATGGGGAAAAGGCACGCTGATGGAGGCAGTGTAATGCTATGGGCAATAGTGTGCTTAGAAACCCCGGTTCTGGGATTTCTGTATAATTTTGGCACATAGCTTCTACCTGCACATTATAACAGACCAAGTACAACCCCTTAACTGATACATTTTCAAAAGCATTTCTGAAAGTCTACTGTTTGAGAGATATGCTTACTAATATTCCAGGTGCCTGCTTGTTACATATATGTATGTGGTACACATCCAATTCTATCAACATTGCTTCACAGGAAAAAACCCTTTAGGGTAGGATCACACACAGCGCATACCCAACCTATTTCACTCTTCAAGAAATCTGCTGCTCACCGGGAAATACACTGCGTATGCGGTATGAGCAGACAAACAGAGCTTTCCCCGCCTCACTCCTGTGTGTGCAATAAGGTTTGGAGGCGGCCCGCAAGTCACTGTTAGATCCATGTGCTCGGAAAGCCCTGTGTGTCTGCTCATGGTGCATAAGCAGCATATTTCCCACTGCCCAGCAGATTTCTCGCAGTGTGAAAGTGTGTCATAGCTTACGAAAAATGTCCCTGTTCCATATCAGGCACAAATTGTTCATGTCATTAATTTTGGCACAAATCACCTAGTTTTCAGGGCCTTCTTAAGCCAGTCTTTCATTTAGTAATATAACACATAGATAAATCTACTCCAAGTGTTTAGTAATTTCCTCCGAGTAATTTAGTTGTCTATGCAAAATGTTATTATTTAGGTATCTGAATCTGCCATTTATATAAATTAGTTTTTCTTCCGTTATAAATCATTGGTTCTACACAGAGATGACCTATTTTTCTGTAATAGTTGTTTTTGTTAACTTTGGCAAGGACACTTCTCACATCTGCAAGAAATCAGTTTCTGTCCTGCGTCTTGCAGGCGTAGTAGTGTACATGAAATAACTTGGATTACACTACTTTGTGTCATATTTGACTTTATATCTTTATTGGAATGCATTAGCTTAATAATCTTAAAAATGATGACACAGAAGAGCTCATCATTGGGGTCCTTTCCAGGGAGTTTTCTAACCTAAGGAATAGTCTTTAAGATCTACTATTTAACATTTAGGACATTGTTATACTCCAGCTGCACTCTGTGTATTTCACATTTAACTACGATTGTGCATTACTCCAAATTCTTTGGTCAGCACAAATATAGTATGATATTAATGATGCATGCAATAAAAACAACCGTGATGGGACACTGGAAAGCCAGGATTGTTTGATATGAAAACTTTAAGCCTTATACATATAAAATAGCAACCAATGAGATCAATGCTGTACTCCCCAGCCGGTCTATACAATCCGACTGCTTAAAGTCTTTGGAGCGCATCAATTGGATCGTACCAGTTCAGTTAAAGGGGTTATCCAGGAAAATACTTAATATATATATATATATATATATATATATATATATCAACTGGCTCCAGAAAGTTAAACAGATTTGTAAATTACTTCTATTAATTTTTTTTAATCCTTTCAGTACTTATGAGCTGATGAAGTTGAGTTGTTCTTTTCTGTCTAAGTGCTCTCTGATGACACGTGTCTCGGGAACCGCCCAGTTTAGAAGCAAATCCTCATAGCAAACCTCCCAAGACAAGCAGAGATGTCAGCAGAGAGCACTGTTGCCAGACAGAAAACAACAACTCAACTTCAGCAGCTGATAATTATTGAAAGGATTAAGATTTTTTAATAGAAGTAATTTACAAATCTGTTTAACTTTCTGGAGCCAGTTGATATAAAAATTTTTTTTCCTGGAATACCCCTTTAACTATAAAACTGGCTAGCAAATCAGTAAATTTCCATGCAGTTACGTAATCTACATTATAGTAATGCAAAGGGTTAAACAGGATATTGCAACAGTTATGTATCAGGCAACAGTGAGCAAACTTTATGAGATGTAGGTTTCAGATATGTAGTGAGGATGTATATAATAATTTGCTGATGTTCAGTGTTTTACATCCTGCATATTTTTCACAAGAAATGTGAGAACTTTGTGGGTGGCAATGAGATATAAACTTAAATCTTACTTTCAAAGATACACAAAACAGGACTAAGAAAAGAAAAATCTGTTTTCAACTCTATACGGTTATTAATTTGCTTCTAAGGTTAGACTCTAAGGGGAAGATCCCATGGTTTGTTATGAAAGACTACTATGCTACAGCTTGTACTTTATTCTAATTCATCACGTAAAGTTTAATATTTACATAATCTGCACTAAATGAACCCAAATAACTGTCGCCAGGAGGACATCCGATTCTGCCACAAGCTCTTACATTTTTTAAGAAACTGCTTGCTACTAAATATATCATCCAAAATTTGAACTCCTATGAAATATATGCATTATACATATTATACAAAGCCATATTCAGGTAACACAAATTCCTTTATATCTAGTATAGACAACTCTCTGTACCGTATGTACAGCTCGCATCCTGTTTTCATATTTACTTTCATTAATACTTTAACCAAACAGTAAAACAACTTGTCAGCCATTGAGGTATGTTTGCTGTGCTGTAGCCTGTTTATTGACTTGTACACATGAAAGTGTTATATTAGACCTCAAAATAGCAATATTTCCACCGTTTGACCAGATCAAAAAACAAACAAACTGGGAATTTCCGGAGTATATTGCAGTTATGCAGCTATTAAAAGCATTAATTGTTGGCTTTGATGTTACTCATTAGTCAAAACAGAAAATAACATATTCGGAGATGTTTATATACATTCCTAGAGGGTTTCCTGTGATGCACATTCTAGAAGAGAACGCCAGTAAAGATCACTTACATCATACTTTCCTTTCTTTTTTAAGGAGGATCCAAAATCAGTCACGTCTGGCTCTTGGACTTCACCACCTTCTAACTCCTCGAGGATGAGGACAGTCTCCCAGTTGCTATAATGACAGGCTGAGAAAATATCTGAACGTATGCTGTCACCAAAATAAACCACCTGCAAGCCAGGAAATATTTCAATTATGAGAATCCATTAGTCTTCAAGTATGCTTAGTTTATGCTAGCCTATGGAATAAATAAGTCAGAATCTGTCAGTCATATAAGGACATCTTTTTTTTAGTTAATTATATGACTATGTTTATTAAAAACAAATCTTCACACGATTCCACTGAAATGTAGTCTATATATACAAACAGATACTGATATGAACTACAGATTGCCTTCGCCTTATTTATATCAATATTTACATCCCATTGATTCTATTCGCTAAGATGTACTGTCCCCCCTAACCAGCAACAGTAAAAGGGTATTCCACTGTTTTATAAAAACAGCAGAGGAATAAACGGAAAAAAAGGTCTCAGAATCAGGAAGATTATAGAAGATGTAGGGATTGGACGAAGCCAAAAAGAATCTGTGGTGGACCGGGACCAGGTTAGTATGGCTTTTTTTCTATTTTTTACCTGCCCAAGCAGCATATTATTTTTCATTAAAACAGTGGAATACACATTTAAGATATGTTCACATGCTGTTATGGGGACTCATACTTAAATGTACTGTAAAATGCCCAATTCCCCACTTAATTACATTGAATTAAATGGGAAAATGGCTGTGAGTTTTACATAATTATTAATGTGAAATTCAGTGCAACCGATTAAAAAAAAAAGTTCAAGGAATGTTCCAAAATTACATTACTGCAGCTGCCATAAAGCATATGCTCCCTGATGTACTGTCTATACAGACTTCAACATGGTTGAGAACTACAAAGAAAAGAAGTGAATTAATGTGAATAGCCATGATTTTTGCAGCAAGTACAGGTGAAGAACATGGTTTATATGTTCTTAAAAGGACTATTTAAGACACTCCAAATTTTTCATATTTGATTCCATCCGTAAAAGAAAAATTGAAAACCATACTCATTTGCCCTGAACCCCCACAGTTGCCATTCTGATGCAGAGTCCCTACTGCTCACCATTAATTCCTGCTTCCACTGACATTTTCATTCTATCCTTTGCCAAGACAGGTCACAAGTCAGCCAGTCAGGTCTAGCGCTTACATAAGCCACTTAGGCAGTTGCCCTAGAGTGTGGGTTATCTGAATCCCCAGCCACTGGCCAGGGATTTAGATGTTTTAATCTGGCCTCCTTGCGTCACTGACTAAAAATGCCCTCATGCAGTGTAACGGTGTCCATAGGTCCCTTACCAGTGACGAGGGCTGACATGTCCAAATTCCCACCCAGCATCACTGTCCAAGAACCCAAAAACAGGAAAGCAGGGAGGTTATCCAGGGAGAGTTTAGTGAGGGGTGTTGCCGGCTGGGGGACAGAGCAGAAGAAATGGAGGCAAGGCTGGAGGGATGGCAACAGAGCAGGGGACATGGTGAGATTGGAAAAAAGCACAAGAGACAGTAGCAGTTTGAGCAGTTAAGGGTTATGATTTTTAAATGGTAAGGAGGAAAAAATGAAAGTGCAAAAACGGGAAAAAAGGTGTTAATGTGTGTTTTTATTCAACATTTTTTTTACACTTTTAGTCCCCTTAGGGGACTTTTGGGAGGAAGCATTAGATTCCTCATACAGATCAATGTGGTTTCATAGAATCTGGAGCCCACGCCATACAACGGTTGCCATCACAGGACGAACCGGCTCGTCCTTAGACAGCAACCGGTTAAATGGAGTTGTCAAGCTGCATGTATTTGGCAACTAATCCTTACTTTTAATAGATTTGTAATCCATATATCTATTTCATCTGCATTTTTTATGATTTATTTTGTCATATTGTTTTTCTCCTGAGTTACAGTTTCTATGATAAACACTACAGAAACAGTTACTTAATAATCCACAATACTTCAGAGAGTATATACTTGAATTATCTTTTTCTCCTATCTGCCATATTTAGTGTTTTATTTTGTTAATAAAAAAAATAAAATATAACAAACTTGGCATTACATATTTCTTAAAGGAAAGGTATCAACTTTATTCTTTTTTACCAAATAAGGCTACATTCACACTTACATAATCTGCGGCGGATTCATGCCATCCAGCAGATTTTGTTTGTTAAATCAATTATAAAATCTGCAGCAGATTGTGTATGTGTAAACATACCCTAGAACCATGTACTGATATTATGTCCCCTGAGGACCCTGCTACCACAGTCGGATGAAGTGTGTAGGGAGGTTAGGGATATCTAGAGTGAGGAAGGGACACTCCCCCTCCTACTGTCAGTTGAAACACTGAAGTCTGATTGCCCATATTCCACATGGTAACTAGTACTGTGTGAGCATTCAGAGAGACTGTTTTCTGTTTTCAAATTCAAGAAAGTTTATTGAAAAACCAAGTGAATACAAAACAGATGTAGGCAAACAGTATATCGAACAATAGCCTGGTAGGCCAAAATAGCAATCAAAGAAGTAATACTGAGTGTCTATGTAGAGCAGTATGAACAACATATTGAAACTGCAATAGAACCAAAAAATGTGGTTATCAGAAAGCCTTCTATTTACCAGGGCAATTGAGTATGAAGGAAAAATAGGGAGCAAGGTAAGGGATAGGAACTAGCAAGGAGGATGAAAACCCCCCAGGCACTCAAACTGAGGAGTGGAATGTGAAAGAAACCACAGTAGAGGAGAAAGGAAAGTATTCAGGTCAGTACAGGACATGAGTGAGTAGCAAAAGAACACCAGACAGGGACAAGAATAGAGCGACAAGAAAAAGACACACTACTGAACAAACAGTCGCACAAACCGGAAACAAAGAAATCCCGCTGGGGCGGACACCGAGCGGCCCACAGCTCTGGATGGGGATAGCAGGGTCAGCGGAACATAACCAGAAACGGACTTCATCTCAGAAGCTGGAATTCAGGGGAGGAGCAGAAGGTGGCCCATGGGAGCCAGGTTGCAGCTACTTTGGTCACATCCTCAGGATGAACAACCAGGAGTTCTTCCATGTGTTGAATGTGCGTCACCTCGGCAAACCATTCCTCGAGAGAGGGAGGCACAGGGCTCTTCCAGTGTGTAGGGATAACAGTTTTAGCGCCCTGAGGAAGATGTCGTGCAAGGGACTTTTTGGACTTCGCTTGCGCCATTGAAAACATGTAAAGCAGGGCAGCTTCCGGGCAGGAGGGGACCTGGACTCCAGTCACATCCCTGACCACTTGAAGAACCGAGCACCAGAAGGAAAGAAGCTGGGGGCAACTCCACCAAATATGCATCATAGTACCCTCGTCACCACCACAACGCCAACAAGAGCTCGGAACAGTCGGATACAAATGATGAATCATTGCAGGGACCCGGTACCAAAGGGATAACATTTTATAGCTCATCTCCTGAGCCTTTGTGGCAATGACAGCTTTATGAGTGAGGAAAAAGCACCTTTGCCATTGATCGGGGGGAAATGTTTTGCCCAACTCGGATTCCCAAGCTCGACAAAAACTCGGAGGGGGCTTCTGTTCGGGGGGGACAATAGCAAGCTGTAGATGACAGACATGGAGTGACGAGGGTACAAGGAAGCCAAGCACAACCGTTCGAATGGGGTTGGGCTACAATGTAAGTTAAAGTGTCCTGGAAGACTGGAGTAAAAATGTCGTAGCTGGAGCTAGGCAAACGGGGCGCGTCTAGACAGAGGGCGATCAAGAAGAAGGACTTCTAAAGGTTTGAGCGCACCACCAGCTAGGACATGGTGAAACCGAAGGGGGTGAGATAGAGTAGCCTCGAAGAAAGCGCCATTCTCGGAGGACCCGGGTTGAAAGTGTGGATTGTCAGTGAGTGGGAGGAGAGGTCTATGAGGCTAGTTCCTTGAGCTGTGTGATGTAAGATTGCCATAGTGTGCCTGGGAGAGAAGGAGGTGGGAAAGGTATTGTTTTCTGTTTTGAATGTTCTGACATCTTTTCACGGGGGATTCATTTAACTGGTGTGTGAGATGCTGGTCTTGATTAATCCCCTTCCCCCCATTATATGCCGCACTGCATGTTTGGCAGTTTTTTTGGTGCAAATTGAGCCAGTATTCTGGTAAATTATCAATTGTAAATACCCTGATTCAGCGCTATATGGGTCTGTAAGCAGAAACTTTTTCGCAATATTAACACAATATTTGAGAAGAAACAGACCTGTACTCTATGGTATACTATTTTTGGGTGTTAAAGGAAAATGGGTCATCCTGTTAACCCACACTAAACCCAAGACACCATGTTATAGTGTGGGTAAACAGGAGACCGATGCGGGGTCACTGACTAATATACGTACCTTCAGTCCGGCGCCAGGTCCCTCTGAAGATCAGCTTCTATCTTCACTAAACGGCACGCTGGAGGCGGGCCCACCAACTGAATTGAAATATATTCATGGTCACTGGTCACATGAGCGCTCAGTAGGCATATGCGCTCCTGTGATCATGATTCAGCTGTCGGGCCCACTTCCTGTGCGCAATTCAGCGGAGACAGAAGCTGATCTTCGGAGGGACCAGACGCCGGACTGAAGGTATATATAGGAGTCAGAGACCCTGCATCGGTCTCCTGTTCACCCACACTATAAACCGGTGTATTGGGTTTAGTGTGGATAAACAGGATGACCATTTTGACAGTTTTTTTTAGGTTGACAGTATTCCTTTAATGACTCTTTTTATAAGTAAGAAAAAAAAAATGGTTACGCCAGTAAAGAACATATGAAATTGAATCAAGGGTTTCCATTGCAGCTTAAAAAAACAACAACTATAAATCGTTCAGTCCCTGAACTCATCTTTATTGCTTCTAATAGGTATTTTAGCTAACTGGAAGTTGAACAGAATCTAGTGGTCATGCAACTACTTAATATATCATATTTTACAAGTAGAGATCTTTATTTCTATGAACAAAAATACATTTAACATGAACATGATACTTTATCAAGGGTTTGATTGAGTTAACAAAAACATCTTCAAAGAGAATTGTTCTTTCATCTCACAAAGCATTGGTAGGTTTATATTTCCCATATAGCTGACTTTATTAGATTCATATGGGTCACTGCCTAACTTTCAGTGCTCTAGAGCATAAAACATCTGCCTGCCATCAGCACGTCTTTATTCATTAGAAATCAGGTGAGTTTTAGGAATCCTACCCATTATACTTGGAACCCCTGGCTGACAAAGCTGATACACCAAGTCTCACATTAGGCCTGTGGAATGAACACTGCTGGTGTCTATTTGAATGTACATCTTTATACGCCATTTAGATGTAATATTAAAGGAGTATTTGGGGTTTTATTTGTTTTTAAAATAACTCTAAGGCTGCTGTAAAATATCATACTTACTCACCCTGGTCAATCATAGGTTTCAATATGGCTATTTTTGGTCCCATGCTGCTGAGACAATGTGTCAAAACAGGACCTACCTGCTTGTCCAATCACTGGCCAAGATGCGACGCCACTACAGCCAGTAATTAGCTGAGCCTGCAGGTCCTGCTCTGACATGTATTGGAAGCAGGAAGAAGAGATATCAGCAGGGGACCAGAACGAGCCATAGTGGGACCTAGGTACGATTGGACCAGATGGCCTAGTTATCTCTTCCACTGAGAACCCATGACCCTGCCACCAATTCACTAGTTGTCTGTAACCATTGCATATTGCAAATATTGCACCAAATCTGCCATTTGGAAGATACTCTTCTGCTTTTAGCCTTAACTTTTGCTTTTTGTCTTAAGATAATCAATGTTATTCACTTCACCTATTTTAATATTATGGCAGCTTGGTGTATATAATCTATAGATTAACTATAAACTTGTTGGATAATCAGAATTGGATAAACTATAGCATTTAGTCTGGTTATAGATTTGCAGGGTGACTAATCTGCTTATTTACTGGATTCTACTGAAGGCTGCAAGATCATTCAACATCTTTACAAACGATTTATCTTTACAAAAGATTTTTCTGGGGGGGGAAACCTGAAATTGTTCTCTCATTAAATTAAAAAGCCTAAATCATCTTAGTTTTCTATAAAAAAATAAAGATGCCAAACATCTGGTCTATTAATAAAAATATGCCAAAAATTTTATTTTTATTGGCTTATTGTACAGTTTATATAACAAAATGTAAATACATAAAATCTGCATGGAGCTTGGGTTAAAAGGTATTAAAAGACAGAAGTTTACCTTTCTTATGGAAGTAGTGGTAATGAAAGGATTAAAGGGGTATTCCAGGCCAAAACTTTTTTTTATACATCAACTTGCTCCAGAAAGTTAAACAGATTTATAAATTACTTCTATTAAAAAATCTTAATCCTTCCAATAGTTATTAGCTTCTGAAGTTGAGTTGTTGTTTTCTGTCTAACTGCTCTCTGATGACTCACGTCCCGGGAGCTGTGCAGTTCCTATGGGGATATCATCATGCACAGCTCCCGGGACGTGACATCATCATTGAGCAGTTAGACAGAAAACTTCAGAAGCTAATAACTATTGGAAAGATAAAGATTTTTTAATAGAAATAATTTACAAATCTGTTTAACTTTCAGGAGCCAGTTGATATATATAAAAAAAGGTTTTGCCTGGAATACCCCTTTAAGTGATGATTAAAATACCAAAAAATGAGATCAATGTAAACATTTATATACCATAATGTGAGCTACATAAGAAGTATGGGGGATTATATGGTCCCAAATTACAAACCTAGTATCAAAGTATTCCTACTAGCATGAGATTTCTTTGCACATTATATTTAAATTATACAATATAAAAACTCAACTTGGAAAAATGAATGCAAGCTATTTTTATTATTATTTTACCTTAGGGTCAGGCTTTCCAGTCATTTTCTTTAACAGGTCATATAAATGAACCCAGTTACCTTGAGAGTACCAGCCTGCCTTCTCCAGTGCAGGCAACATGTCAATTTCCACATCATTGTCTACAAAAATAAAAATAAGAAATAAAAAAAAATTACCCATTAATGAAGGGTGTTATTACAAATTACAATTGGTTCCACAAAAAACAAGTCTTCATTTACAGCCGTATTTACAGCTTGTGCTGCCCTAGGCATTAAGACTGAATGCACTCGGTTAGGGTGATTTTGTTGCAGATACAAAGAACTTCAACAATCAACTTCTCTGACCAATGTGAATACACACAAAGGGGAGCAGATCAAAAGTATTTATTTATTTCGTTTTTTTTACTCATTAAATTGCTGCCACCTCAACAATGGTGCCCTAGGCAGAGGCCACTGTTGCCTAATGTAAATCTAGCCATGACCCTGTAGCCAGGAAAAATGCTCCTTGTAGCCAATAATAAGGCCCCCTTAAAATAAATAATAAATGCCTTATTAATTGTATTAATGACCTCTGTAGCTACTAACAATACCCTCCTTGTAGCCAGTAATAAGGCTCCCTGCAGATAGTCACAACAACCCCTTTGCTTAAAAAAATAAAACACTCCCCACCACTGCACTGACATTGCAACAGCTACCTCTGCTGATGTCTCCAGCAGTGGTGAGGATCACTTGCAAGCTGTGGGCATATAGCAGCCTGCAGCCAACAAAAGTGACAGGGCACCACAGCTTTCAGATGACTCTCTGTCTTGATGACTGCAGGGCATACCACCTTGGGGATGGGGTTGAAGCCGATTTCTATGATTGTTTAGCGTATTACATTAAAGGAGTAACATTACTGATATCAATGTAAAATAGACAAAGCAAAATAAGAAATAAAAATTTTTCTGAGGTTCTTTTTTAAATATAAAAACATATGGTATTCAAATATTAAGATGTATAAGGTTAACTCTTCTTCCTTAATGGTCAGTGGTAGTTTCCCTGTTCATCTATGGCAGATAAAGTGGTTCTTACAGCAGAAAAATACTGATTTTTATAAGCAACATTTATTAAATCTTTTTCGGAAAGAACTTTTTTGTTTTTGTTATTTTAAAACCTAATTAAGATTAATATGACACTGGAAGAAATTACCCCAAAAAGACTTCACTGGAAAAGGAAGAACAAAAAACATAACATCGTTAATCGCTGTGACCTTTTGGGAACGAATGTAGTTCATTCATTGCAAGAACTAAGACATTGCCAATGATTTACAAAGATCCACGGTCATCCCAAAATGGGTGGCCTTATTAGCAGACAGCTTTCCTGCCAAGTATACTGGCAGCGGTTTTGGATTTGAATCAAAAAGGAGGCCAAAGTAAACCATGTAGTGAGCACATATGGAAGTATCAGTAAGCAAACAAAATTGTGCCAAGGGGTAATGTGTTCAAATATTGAATGCCCAAACAGCCATAAATTGTTTCCAAAGTTTAGAAATTATGAATCTATCCTTTAACATTCTGTATTGCTTATTTCTTTGTACATTTGTAGTATTTTCCCAAAACCAAGGTCAGTAAGTTAATGATATGTAAACCTACTGAATAGTGGGTGTCAAGCATCAAAAGCTTAGCAGAAAAATGAATGCAATTCACAACAATTGTAAATTCTAATGGATACAACATGTTTTACTGACTATCTAAAACATATAAATCACTAGGCAAAAGTCCCAGAAACATCTTTAACTCTGTTCCACCCATCCTGATTTCTTAAAAAAAAAAAAAAACTTGAGTCATCTTTGAAGAATCACTATTTCCTTTTAAACTGTCTTGAAAAAAAAAATATTTTTAATATGACTCATTACTATGAGCAGTCCAACTGTGGCGACTCCCACGATCTCTAACATGAAGTGACAGCAAGACTTGAGTAAGGTACTCACCTGCCCAGGCTCCTGCAACTCTGCTCTGCCTTGAGGACTTCCGCATTGCTAAGCATGGAGGTGCTGATTATTCCTGGCCGGTGAAGTTCTACTAGCATCTATTCCCATCTACTATTCATGCTTATTCAGCCAATGAATGCTAGCATCAGTGACCCACTTAAGCCAGTGGAATGGTAGAAGTTGGGGATTGGGGCAAGTGATTATTGCTTCTTTTTTATTTTTACAGCACCCTTAGTCATTAACCACTTAGGGACCCAGGGTACTTGGGCCTTCGCTCCCTTGTACTTAAGGACCCAGGGCGTACCTGTACGCCGTGGGAATTCCGGTCCCTGCCGCGTGCCAGGCGGGGACTGAACCAGGATGACTTCTGATATCCATCAGCAGGCATCCCGTGCAAATGCCCAGGGGGGTCTTGAGACCCCCCATGTCAGTGATCGCCACAAATTGCTGGGAAATTCACACCGGCAATTTGCGGCGATTCCGATCATAGGGGTCACTGTGACCCGATGACCCGGAGATACATGGTGATTGGTGGTGTAGGACCAATAGCAGACGGCAGAGGAGGGGTTAATGTCCCATTCTCGCAGCTCTGCTCGCCCACTGCGTTCAGTCAGCGGGTATAGCTCTGAGAAGGAGACAGGGACCCCCCTCTGTGAAGATCTGAGCCCCTCAGGGCTGAAGAAGTGCCTCTAGTGCAGGGTGAGTTTTTTTCTGCAGGGACAGGTAGGGGTTAAAAGTTAAAAAAAAGTAAAAGTACTCAAGGGTCTGCCACAGTTTTTTCAGCGTGACCCGGGCCCCATTAGGGGTTCAGGGCACTGCATTTGCCCCCCCCTTTTTTGGGGGGCCGCAGCATTTTTTCCCCCATATAACAGTGTGTGAGTTATAATCACACACCGTTAACACCAAACACACACTACATACTTCTCTGTACGCCCAACAGTTCATTGCCCACAACCCTGATTAGTATTTGGCTAGGTCCAAGAATGGTACGCCGTCAGTGCAGCCGAAAGGAGGACATTTTGGGGCCTCGTGGTCCATATGGGCCTGGTCAAAAAACCCAGTGGCAGGCAGTACTGAAGCGGGGACATCCTCTACCAGACCACGCTCTACAGTATAGTCATGACACGCTAGCGGTTCGAGGCCATTCGGAAATGCCAAATGCCTGCGTTACACTGATAATGCGGCATGTCCTCCCCGAAGTGAACCCGTCTATGACCGGCTTTACAAAGTGAGGCAGGTGATAGATCACTTTGGGGCCAAATTTTTGGAAGCCTACGTACTGCTCAGGGAGCTCTCGGTAGATGAGTCTCTTATAAGTTTTAAGGCAGACTCATCTTCCGCAAGTATATTCCCTTGAAGCGCCGGCGATATGGCGTGAAACTCTACAAACTTTGTGAGAGTACCTCCGGGTACACTAACAAGTTTGGAGTATATGAGGGATGACATTTCCGTACTGAACCCCCAGAATGTCCCCCAACTCTGGGTGTTAGCGGGAAAATAGTTTGGGACCTTGTACACCCATTGTGGATAAGGGTTACCACCTTTACGTGGACAACTTTTATATCAGCATCCCTCTGTTCACATCCCTTGCCGCCAGATCCAGGTCCCCTTGTGGGACGGTGCGGAAGAACCAGAGAGGCCTC
Source organism: Hyla sarda (assembly GCF_029499605.1). NCBI lineage: Eukaryota > Metazoa > Chordata > Amphibia > Anura > Hylidae > Hyla > Hyla sarda. Next base: position 245,548,689 of record NC_079191.1, on the reverse strand, counting down.
CCTCTAAATGTCTACATGGTACAGGTTGCCATGTACAACTCTTTTGTACTGTCCCAGCATGCTGGCAACACAGGGACATACCTTCAGTTCCAAGAAGAAATCCTAAAGGTCCTGATCTTTGGCAACCGGGAAAGAGCAGGCTGGAATTCCCAAGAAACTGACGTTATAGATTCCAGGACGTCCCAGGCCAACACTTTCCAGGTGAAGTCCCCCACACTAGAAAGAAGGGACAATCCCAGAAAAAATGCAGATTGTGTCAAAAGAGGGAGATACTGAAGGACACCACCACTCAATGTGACACTTGCCCTGATTCTCCGGGTCTCTGCATTAACCTCTTAAGGATGCAGGGCGTACCTGTACCTGTATCGACAAAATTTTACTATTAACATAAAGTAGAATATGTCCCGAAAAAACTATTTCGGAATCAGAATGAAAGGTAAAAGCATCCCAGAGTTATTAGTGCTTAAAGTGACAGTGGTCAGATGTGCAAAAAATGCCGGGTCCTCAAGGTGAAAATGGGCTGGATCCTTAAGGGGTTAAATAAATAACTTTCAAGGACCAAAAAACCCTTTAAAGGGGTTCTCCGGTGCTTAAACATCTTATCCCCTATCCAAAGGATAGGGGATAAGATGCCTGATCGCGGGAGTCCCGCCGCTGGGGACCCCCGGGATCATACACGCGGCACCCCGTTTGTAATCAGTCCCCGGAGCGTGTTTGCTCCGGGACTGATTACCGGCGACTACAGGGCGGGCGGCGTGTGACGTCACGCCTGCGCCGGCGTGTGACATCACGCTCCGCCCCTCAATGCAACCCTACGGGAGGGGGCGTGATAGCAGAGAAATGAGGAGAACACCATTCTCCTAACCTGTGTGAGGCCCCAGGGACCTGCCAGGTTCCCTTTAACAAAGTAGTAATATTCATTTTCACTCATTCCAAACCTTATGTAAAAGTTTTCCTGTTCCCTAGTGCATATTAATAAAGTCACATGTGTATCTCTAAAAGGTCAATGAAATCCTCATTCAGATACTTAATTCATGTCTATTAAATGTGTGTTCAATTCAGAACATTTCTGCAAGATACTGAATCTGGCTGTCAAAAACCATAAAGCCTGGATGTAGCAATCTCATGAATTGAAAAAACTATAGAACAAAATGGTGCTAAATAAGTAAAGTTAAAACAATAAGCTATAACATAGCAAAAACATAGATGCCTCTGCTTGTCTTTCAAACTGATCAGTAAATGGATCCCTTTTCATATACAGTATATATTTTAATACATAATTCCTTCCCCCTAACCATCACATTCAACATTTTAATTCTGAGCCTGTAACTATCAATTTCTTAAAGGGGTACACCGGTGCTTGGACAACTTATCCCCTATCCAAAGGATAGGGGATAAGATGACTGATTGCGGGAGTCCCGCTGCTGAGGACCCCCATTATCTTGCACGCATCACCCCGTTTGTAATCAGTCCCCAGAGCGTCACGCCCCTCCCACAGACTTGCATTGAGGGGCAGAGCGTGAGGTCACACGGGGGTGGAGGCGTGACGTCACACGCCGCCGGCCCCGTGATCGACAGTAATCAGAACTGGAGCGAACACGCTCCGGGAACTGATTACAAATGGGGTGCCGCGTGCAAGATCACAGGGGTCCCCAGCAGCGGGACTCCCACGATCAGGCATCTTATCCCCTATCCTTTGGATAGGGGGTAAGATGTCTAAGCACCGGAGAACCCCTTTAAAGAAACAAAAGGGCTAAATACAGATCTATGAACCAAGATTTACATTAATTCAAAGAACTCAGAACACACTTACCAAGAGTGCAAAATGGTCTTTGTTGAGGAGTAAGAGAGAAAAACCCTGGCTTTAAGGCATTAGTAATTATTATATCAAAGAGCTCCTCAAAATCCTTCCTACAGAAAAAAAGAAAACAAATTATAAAAAAAATTATTCCTGCAATAGGACATTACATTTTTCTGGAGACAAATATACGTTTTCACCTACATAGTTACATGGTTACATAGTTAGTACGGTCGAAAAAAGACATATGTCCATCAAGTTCAACCAGGGAATTAAGGGGTAGGGGTGTGGCGCGATATTGGGGAAGGGATGGGATTTTATATTTCTTCATAAGCATTAATGTTATTTTGTTCCAGGAATGTATCTAATCCTGTTTTAAAGCTGTTAATTTTTCCTGCTGTGACCAGTTCCTGAGGTAGACTGTTCCATAAGTTCCATAAGACCTACATTATACTAATAAATACTAATTTGATATGTACAGTGGGGCAAAAAACGTATTTAGTCAGCCACCAATTGTGCACTTAACTATGAGAGACATAATGAGAAAAAAAAAATCTATAAAATCACAGTCTTATTTTTAAAGAATGTATTTGCAAATTATGGTGGAAAATAAGTATTTGGTCAATAACAAAAGTTAATCTTAATACTTTGTTATATTCCCTTTGTTGGCAATGACAGAGGTCAAACCTTTTCTGTAAGTCTTCACAAGATTTTCACACACTGTTGCTGGTATTTTGGCCCATTCCTCCATGCAGATTTCCTCTAGAGCAGTGATGTTTTGGTGCTTTCACAGGGCAACATGGATTTTTAACTTCTTCCAAAGGTTTTCAATGGGGTTGAGATCTGGAGACTGGCTAGTCCAGGACCTTGAAATGCTTCTTACAAAGCCACTCCTTCATTGCCTTGGTGGTGTGTTTGGGATCATTGTCACGCTGAAAGACCCAGCCACATTTCATCTTCAATGCCCTTGCTGATGGAAGGAGGTTTTCACTCAAAATTTCACGATACATGGCCCCATTCATTCTTTCCTTTACACGGATCAGTTGTCCTGGTCCCTTAGCAGAAAAACAGCCCCAAAGAATGATGTTTTCACTCCCATGCTTCACAGTAGGTATGGTGTGCTTTGGATGCAACGCAGCATTCTTTCTCCTCCAAACACGACGAGTTGAGTTTTTACCAAAAAGTTCTACTCTGGTTTCATCTGACCATACTACAGTCTCCCAATACTCTTCTGGATCATCCAAATGCTCTCTAGCAAGCTTCAGACGGGCCCGGACATGTACGGGCTTAAGCAGGGGGACATGTCTGGCACAGCATGATTTGAGTCCCTGGCGGCGTAGTGTGTTACTGATGATAACCTTCGTTACTTTGGTCCCAGCTCTCTGCAGGTCATTCACTAGGTCCCCCGTGTGGTTCTGGGATTTTTACTCACCGTTCTTGTGATCATTTTGACACCATGGGGTGAGATCTTGCGTGGAGCCCCAGATTGAGGGAGATTATCAGTGGTCTTGTATGTTTTCCATTTTCTAATAATTGCTCCCACAGTTGATTTCTTTACACCAAGCTGCTTGCCTATCGCAGATTCAGTCTTCCCAGCCTGGTGCAGGTCTTCAATTTTGTTTCTGGTGTCCTTTGACAGCTCTTTGGTCTTGGCCATAGTGGAGTTTGGAGTGTGACTGTTTGAGGTTGTGAACAGGTGTCTTTTATACTGATAACAAGTTCAAACAAGTGCCATTAATACAGGTAATGATTGGAGGACAGAGGAGACTCTTAAAGAAGTTACAGGTCTGTGAGAGACAGCAATCTTGCTTGTCTGTAGGTAACCAAATACTTATTTTCCACCATAATTTGCAAATAAATTCTTTAAAAATCAGACAATGTGATTTTATGCATTTTTTTTTTCTCATTATGTCTCTCATAGTTGAGGTATACAATACCTATGATGAAAATTACAGGCCTCTCTCATATCTTTTTAAGTGGAGGAACTTGCACAATTGGTGGCTGACTAAATACTTTTTTGCCCCACTGTATGATTGTATTTCATGCAATAAAATACACTGGATCTTATTTATTAAGGCTTTTCATGTAGATTTTGTAAGATTTTTGAGGACATTTATCAAGGTATTTAGAGTATTATTTTTTTTTTTTTTTGCTTATCCCAGTGTGCCTAAGCACTTTTTTGTGTAACTTTTGTGGGTAAGCAAAAAGTTACAAACAGCCTTTCCTATGCAAATTTTAGTTTTCACTTTGCATTGGGCACGTATTTGTGATGTGTGAAAGTTGCATGTAGGCAAAAAAAAGGGGTGTGCCCCAACACTGGAAAAACCAACAGTTCAGAGCATGTGTAAAATAAACAAGAAAAATTTTGGGCAAAACAACAAAGAAAACTGCACTCCACTCTCAGTAAATGAGGCCCGTTGTGTTTTTCATATATAAAGCCTTTAGTACTGTTATTTGTCTGTAGTTCAGCAGATAAATAATATTAGTTTAGATAGAATAGAGGACCACGGTGCAGAGGGGAGGATTGGGCTTTATAAACATGTAATGCAGGTTAGTAATGCATTTTTCCATAACATTTGACAAGAAAAATGTTGTTAAATTCACCACAATAGAAAGTAAGTCATAGTAAAGTAAAACATGCAATACTCCACATAGTAAATTATCACCCTATAGAACCCATGTAACAATACCATATAATAGCCAATACTCACAGTGAAATATACTGTAGTACATTGTACTAATTGAGCAATCAAACTATGTACAGCAGCCAACAAATGATCTTGACTATGGATGACACTAAGCCCTTACTTGGTAAGGGTGAGCAAATGGTATTTCTAGAAACCTTCATTTCTGTCACCTATGGGCAGGGAAGGTGTGCACACTATTCTTGCCCACTCCTCTGTCCCTGCCTACTACGTACCTGCCCTAAACGACAGGTCCGTGAGCAAGGTGACAGTCCCTTCCTAGACAAGTGAGGGACGTAAAATGTCAAAATAATAAAATACAATAATTCAGACTCAGGTCAAGGGACAGTAGGGAACAGACAGACTAACAAACCAAAACTAACACACTCACACAATGAGTCAATGTCCATGATCCACGTCAAAAGCCAGGAGATGTAAAAGTACAAAATCGCTAATATCAGAGAGAAGTCGATAAGATAAGCCAAAAGTCAAAGTTGCCGGGTTAACAAGAATAAACAGGGATAAATCGCTAGCTACTGGAGTGGAGACACTTTCACAGGCTCTGCATGAGAGCAAACTGCCAGGTTAACTAGGCAACCACACAGGTGCTCTCTTCAAAAGGCCAGCTGACCAGCCAGACAGCTAAGCGTAACCGGCAACAAAAACAAAGAACTTGTCAGAACCTTTTAACCCTATAGGTTCTGACAGTATCCCCCCCCCCCCTCTCTTTTAAGAGGGGCCACTGGACCCTTAAATTTGGGTTTAGGTTTGTCCGGATGATAATTGTGGAACCATTTTACAAAAGTGGAAGCAGGAAAAGAAGAGGCTGGAACCCGACCATAACCTTTCCAGTGAACCAAATACTGGACAGAATTTTGTACCCTTCGACTGTCCAGTATTTTGGGGACCTCATACTCCTGTTCTCTGCCAATCTCAACTTGAAGAGGTGGCATCGGGACTGGAGACTGGGTAGGAACATACCGTTTTAACAAAGAGCAGTGGAACACCTTATGAACCTTAAATGAAGAAGGTAATTTTAATCTGCAACAAACAGGATTAATAACTTCAATTACCTCATAAGGTCCAATGAACCTAGAAGCCAACTTTTTAGATGGAACCTTAAAGGGGTATTGCAGGAAAAAAACTTTTTTTTTTATATATCAACTAGCTCCAGAAAGTTAAACAGATTTGTAAATTACTTCCATTAAAAAATCTTCACCCTTTCAGTACTTATGAGCATCTGAAGTTATGGTTGTTCTTTTCTGTCTAAGTGCTCTCTGATGACACGTGTCTCGGGAACTGCCCAGTTTAGAAGCAAATCTCCATAGCAAACTTCTTCTCAACTGGGCGGTTCCCGAGACACGTGTCATCAGAGAGCATTTAGACAGAAAAGAACAACCTTAACTTCAGAAGCTCATAAGTACTGAAAGGATGAAGATTTTTTTAATAGAAGTAATTTACAAATCTGTTTAACTTTCTGGAGCCAGTTGATATATAAAAAAAAAAGTTTTTTCCTGGATAATCCCTTTAAGACGAAGATTTTATGTAGATAACCACACTTGATCACCAACTTTAAATTTAATGCCACAAGTACGTCTCTTGTTGGCAGATCTTTTTTTGTAGTTCTTGGGCATTTCTCAGGTTCTTCTGAACCTGGGCCCAAACCGTGCACAGTTTACTCATGGTAGTCTCGACTTCAGGGTTATCATTATCAGTTTTGGTACAGGAAGAAAACCGTGGATTAAATCCATAAAGACAAAAGAAAGGTGACATACCAGTAGAAGAATTTTCTGGATTATTCTAGGCAAACTCAGCAAGAGACAGAAAAGATACCCATTCATCCTGTCTATCTGCTACATAACATCTAAGGTATTGTTCAACATTTTGATTCATTCTTTCAGTTTGATCATTAGATTGGGGATAAAAAGTGGATGAAAAAGACAACTCAACTCCCAACTGTTTACAAAAAGCTTGCCAAAATTTTGAAACAAATTGTACCCCTCGATCAGATACAATATTTTCCAGAACCCCATTATACCTAACAACATGTCTTAACAATAAATCAGCAAGAATTTTGGCCGAAGGGAGATTTTTCCAAGGAATGAGATGACACTGTTTACTGAACCTGTCCACCACCCATAAAACAGTTTTCCCCTCAGATGGAGGTAGATTGGTCACAAAATCCATAGAAATTTGAGTCCAGGGCCTCTTAGGAATGGACAATGGACACAGCTCTCCTGCAGGACGTGTCCGAGGAGTTTTTGCTCAAGCACAAAAGCAACACAAGCAACAAAAGCTTCCACATCCCTGTTGAGAGTTGGCCACCAGAACTTCCTTTGAAGTAATTTCCTTGTATCCCGAATATCGGGATGACCTGCTAACGGGGAACAATGAGACTCTTCAATAATACGGAGGTGAAATTGACTAGGTACAAAGATCTTGCCTCTAGGAGTCTCTGGAGGGACCAAGCCTTGATTACTCAATATTAATAAATCAGCAGACACTGCAGAAATAACCACGCCTTCTGGAAGAATAGTCTCTGGATTAGAATCTATAGGCTGAGAAGCACTGAAACTCAGAGATAAGGCGTCAGCCTTGGCATTCTTAGTACCCAGTCGGTAAGTAATAACAAAATTAAACCGAGTAAAGAACAAGGCTCACCGGGCTTGACGAGGATTGAGACATTTGGCTGATTCAAGGAAGGTAAAATTTTTATGGTCAGTGATTACTGTAACCTGATGAACTGCCACTTCAAGAAAATGTCTCAATTCCTCAAAAGCCCACTTGATTGGCAAACGTTCTGGATTTCCTACCTAATAGTTTTGTTCCACTGCGGGTCAAATCTGTCAATGGTTTTGCGACAATAGAAACCTTTTTCAAATATTTTCTGTAGTAGTTCGTAAAGCCCAAAAACCTTTGTAGTGCCTTTAAAGAAGTAAGACGAACCCAGTCAGAAACAGCCTTAACCTTCTCAGGATCCATTTTAAAATGTCCTGGAGTTACGATGTACCACAATAATTGTACCTCTTTAACACCAAATACACACTTCTCCTGTATAACAAACAATTTGTTTTGACGCAGTACCTGAAGAACAGAACGTACATTGTCAACATGCGATGACTAATCTCGAGAGAAAATCAGAATATCATCTAGATAAACTACTAGGAATCTACCCAAAAATTCACCAAAAATATCGTTGACCAAATTCTGAAAAACTGCTGGTGCATTATTGAGACCAAAAGGCATTACCAGATACTCAAAATGACCCTCAGGGGTATTAAAAGCAGTTCTCCATTCATCACCCTCTTTTATTCTGATCAAGTTATAAGCCCCTCGAAGGTCCAATTTAGAGAACAAACATGCCCCCAGTATTTGATTAAACAAGTCTGAAATTAAAGGCAATGGATATTGATTTTTACTGTAATCTTGATCAGACCCGATAATCAATACGGGGCCTTAACCCTCTGTCCTTCTTTGCCACAAAGAAGAACCCTGCTCCCATAGGAGAAACAGATGGACGAATATGACCCTTAAGCAAACTTGACTGAATATAATCCTTCATAGCTTCTCTTTCAAGACCAGACAAATTATAAAGTCATCCCTTAGGATACTTGGCATCAGGTACAAGTTCAATAGCACAGTCATAATCTCAGTGTGGGGGCAAAGCAGAGGAGGCCTCGTCAGAAAAAAAAATCACAAATATCCTAAATAAATTCAAGTAGATTACTTCTGCTGAGCACAGTCTGGGCCTGTAGTCTCTGGAGCACCCAAGACGGGGAGCTGCTGCTGAGTTTAAAAAGTTCAAAACTGCAACATGTGGAGGCACAATCAGGATATAATCTATACAGGGGAGGGGGGGCACTGGCAGTATCTAATCCATATGAGGGGACACAGTAGCTATTCCTTATGGATCCATGTATGGATTAGATACTGTGCCCCTCCTGTTTGGAATAGATATGGATTAGATATTGTGCACTTTCCATATTAATTAAATACTATGCCCCCATATGGATAGAATTAGATACTGCACCCACTATATGTATTAGAATTAGATACTATGCTACCCCTAGGTGGATGAGATACTATATAGGGGGCACAGTATTTAATCCATATAGGGGGGCACAGTATAAAATCCATACATGGGGGGCAGAGTATTTAATTCATATGGGGGGGGCAGTCTCATACAATGACATTATTTAATCCATTTAGGGGGGCATAGTAACATAGTATTTAATCCACGGGGGTAGCATTATACCATTACAGTATCTAATCCATTTAGGGGGGCACAGTATCAAACCCATACAGTGGAGCACGGTATCATACCGTGACAGTATATAATCCATATAGTGGGGCAAATAATGTAATCCATATGGGGGGGCACAGTATCTAATCCATATAAGGTTTAGAAGCGTCTAATCCATATAGGGGATCACATTATCTTATCCATATATGTGGGTTACAATGTCTAATCCAAACAGGGAAGCACAGTATCTAATCCATAAAGTGGGGCAGAGTGTTTAATCCATATGTATTTCGGGAGGGGGGAGGCGCTGATACAGCCCCTCGCCAGGGGTGCAGGGGGCACTAGGTACACCTCTGTAAACAGAATACAAATAGAAGGGGGATGCAACTGTAGACAGTGTTGAACATAGCATGTGGTATATAACTTTTTTTTTTTTTACTGTATTTATGTTTAATCTATATCCATGTCATTTACCTACACAAGACAAAACTTGGTATAATTGAGTCCGGTACAACCAGGTTACAAAGGTTGTCTTTTTTTATCAGTTGTGAGTTACACACACAAGTGGTATTTTTATTGAGACATTAATAAAAGTTAAGTATTAGGCATCCCCCCTGTATGTCTATAGATTTTTTTTTTTTTAAATCTTTGATATTTTTTTTAAACTCTTTATTTTAGTGTTCAAATGTTCAAAATATAAAACAATACAAGCTCAGTAAGAAAGGAGCAAAACACAGTAAACACAAATCATACAGAACTAAACAATCCATCACGAAAATTTAAACAGAGTCAAATCAAGTGTATACACTAATACATTGCATACATATATTCACCTTTCTTTAGGATTAGGAATGTATCTGCACATTTGGGTAATACTGTACAATATACAAATCTCTCAAGGCTGAGAGCATTACAATTCAGCAGCCACTTAGCCCATCTAGCAATATTAGTTGCAGAGGCCGCAGCCCTTCTCACTATCAGCTCTTCCATTGAAAAATTGTGGTGAACAAAAGCTTTGATGGCAGCAAGATCAGGGATATCTACGGATTTCCAGAATTTAGCAATGAGGTTCTAGTCACTGTGAGCATATGGTAAAGTACAATTAATTTAGTTTGCGGGATAAAGCCTAGTGTAAGTCTAGTGTAAGTGCCACCTCAGGACCCCAGGGAATACTAATATGCAACAAGTCCTCAAACAACCTCTTTAACTTGTCCCAGACAGGGCAAGTAATATCACATGACCACTATACATGTAAGAGAGTACAAGTGGCACGGTTGCATCTCCAACATAATGTTGAGGAGGCAGGATATATTTTTGCAAGGCGGACAGAGGTATAGTACCATCGATATAACAATTTCCGTGAGGCTTCCATGTGATTAGCACATTTAGAGAGCCCTTTGTGAATATAAAAAAAAAAACAATCTGGGAATGTTTGTCCCAAGTCTCCCTCCCATTTAATTTGGAATGTATAACGTGACAGTTTATAGGCAGCGAGTAATTCATTGTATCAAGTAGAGATACACTTAGTGAACTTAGATTTTATAGAAAAGAATTGCTCATAGGTTGTTTTGGGCAGTGGAAAAGGTGTCTAAGTCTGAGATATTTATAGAACTCTCTATGTGAGATTGAGAAGGTCGAAACAATTGCAGAAAAGGGTAGAAGACCAGAGATGTGCTGAACAGTGAGGACAGTGATCCTTTGTCAGATCTACCTTACTCCAGAATCTAATAGCAGCAGCAATGGAGGAATAAGGAGCGCTAGGAGAGGACTTAAAGAGGTTATCCATGAAAAACCTTTTTTTTACATATCAACTGGCTCCAGTAAGTTAAACAGATTTGTAAATTACTTCTATTAAAAAATCTTAACCCTTTCAGTACTTATGAGCTGCTGAAGTTGAGTTGTTCTTTTCTGTCCAAGTGCTCTCTGATGACACGTGTCTCGGGAACTGCCCAGTTTAGAAGCAAATCCCCATAGCAAACCTATTCTTCTCTGTGCAGTTCCTGAGACAAGCAGAGATGTCAGCAGAGAGCACTAATGCCAGACAGAAAACAACAACTCAACTTCAGCAGCTGATAATTATTGAAAGGATTAACATTTTTTAATAGAAGTAATTTACAAATCTGTTTAACTTTCTGTAGCCAGTTGATAAAAAAAAAAAGTTTTTTCCTGGAATTCCCTTTAAAGTCCATATAAAGTTACATACAGAGGGAGAATGGAGAAAAGCAGATTCCATATCAACCCAATGAGGGGATTCACCTTGCCACCACCATCTTTTTAATTGGTCCAGCACTACAGCATTATAATAAGTGCGCAGACAGGGGAACTCATACCCCCTTCCTTTACTGATTAGTATAATATTTGGACACTTTCCCGCCCAAATAAATTGCATCAATACCTTTTGAAGATTTGCTATAAGCGGGGCAGGCAGGGTATGCGCCATGTCAGCAGGAACATTGAGAAGCAAGATAGTAGAATTAGTAGGATTTATTTTATAATAGCTGGAATTACCGAATTCAGGAATAATATGTTTCAGTGTGGGCAATGAGGTTAAGGCATTAGTGAGAGATATAATGACATTATCGGCCAACAGGACAATGCGATGGTCAGTAGAGCCGATCTTGATTCCGTTGATGTCTGATGATGTCCTTATATGCTGGGCAAATGCCATGACTAATGTAAATATAAGCGGAGACAAGTGACACCCCTGCTGGGTGCCATTACTTAATGTAAACAGCGGTAAACATCCTTGGCGATGGAATAACATAGAAGGCATAAGGGATTGCTCCAATTTAGGGGGAAAATGGAAGGCACATAACACTTGTCTCAAATAATCCCAATCAACCCAATCAAACGCCTTCTCCGCGTCCAGAGAGAGGAGCAGAGAAGGCACCCGATCAGCACAGGTCTTAGAAATAATATTGAGAAACCTACTGGTGCCATCCAGCATTTGCCAGTCTTAAATAAAGCTAACTTGATCTTTGTTAAAGCGCTTTGCTAACACCATGGCATAAAACTTAATATCACTATTGAGAAGGATATAGGTCTATAGGTCGCAGTGTTGTCTGTCGATTTACCTGGCTTAGGAATAGTGACCACTAGGGCTTCAATCATCTCGGCAGGGGTGAGCCCCGGTTAGCAATGTCATTAAAGGTTTTGGTAAGGTAAGGCACAATGAGAGCACTGTATTTCTTATAGAAGTCATTAGAAATGTCATCAGGGCTGGGAGATTTAGATGACTTAAGAGCAAGAATATATGAAAGAACCTCTTCAGAGGAAAAGTCAGAAAGAAGATTATTCATACAAGAGGAGGGAACATGGGGCAAATAAATAAAAGACAGGAAGGAAGAAACAGAAGTTGGGTTGTATTGGTGTCAAGCTTCAAATTATACAGCCATTCATAATCCCTTGTGGATCCATCATTTTAGAGCCTTCCACCTCAGGTATGCGATTTTTAGAATTATGTTTTTCCCCCTGCTTAGCTAGAAAAGAGCTAGATTTATTGCCTTGCCAATAACATGTCAGTTTTAGACACTAAAGCACCAGTTCATAACTATGTAGGGCCATAAAATGTAAATGGACTTGTACACGCAAGATTTCAAGAGCTGTTGTGTGCGACTAACAAGCCTTGTTGCGCCTATGCAAATCAGCTAGTTATTGTTGAAGTTCAAGTGTTGTACAATGTCTACACTTTTTATCATGGCTAATAAAATGTCCTCTGATCAAGGCCTTAAAGGCACACCATAATGTAGAATCAGAGGTATCTCCGGTATCATTGACATCAAAATACCCAGTATTCGCCTCAGAGTAATTAGGGCTATGTAGGATCATAGAATTAAGGCATCTTTGATAGTAAGACTAACTGGAGAATGATCTGACCATTCTATAGGGAGGATACTAGTATCCCATATTGAAGTCACCTAGCATCACAATGTGACCCTCTGCAAAGGTACACTGTCGTTGATTAGGTGCATATATCAAAACAAGGGTATAGGTGACATTATTAATTTGGCACACAATAATGATAAACCGACCATTAGCATTTACCTCTAGAAGCTGCACTGAGAATGCGACAGTATTATGGATAGCAGTAACTACACCTACCTTTTTGTGAAAGGCATGAGCATTAAAAGTATGATGATATTTTTTATGGTTTAAATGTTTAGAGTCCTCGCCTCAAAGATGAGTCTCCTGAATACTTAGTACATCAGCATTTAATCACTCAGCCTCCTTCCATACCAGAGATATTTTGTAAGGCAAATTAAGGCCTTTAGCATTAATAGAGACAAACTTAATCACCATAATAAACAGTCAAAGATGGATGCTAGGTCATCAATAGGGCACTTCAAAGAGTAGGCCGGAGAGTGAAGACATAGGAGAGAGACAAGATAGTTGCGTGATGGACAAGAACATTACAAAGGGAACATAAACAAGATAAGAAAAAACCTAAACAGAGGACTTAGGTTTCTTGGAAGACCATGTGGTAAGCCTTTCTGAGGAGCGTGTTGGGAAAATTTTAGAGTCATCAATGGGGACCAAGGTCCGTGAAACCCTCGCTAAGAATCATAATACTCAGCAACATAGACTTCAGCAAGAAAAGTCAACGGTATAGAGGTAAACAAAATGACAACTGTCAATCAGCACAAGAGAACTAAGAGCGGAGTCACTTCACAGTTTTGTGCTAGCGAATGAACACCAGAGACCACTCTTCTGCTACTTTTGCAGTGGACGACTCAGACTCAGAACGATCAGGAGTTGAAGGCACAGGTAAGTTCCACTCAGAACAGAGCCATTCCAGGGCCTCCGAGGAATCTGCTCTATGCTTAGATCCATTGTAGGTTACAATTATCTTCATGGAGAATCCCCACTTTTAAGAGATACCGTTATCACGTAGGACCTTTGCAACAGCGCTGAATTCTCTTCATTTGGCCAATGTGGCCACTGAAAGATCCGTATAAAATTGAAGATTTGCAAATCTTTCAGGCAAGGTAGGAGAATCTCTTAATGTGTAAGAAATGTATGTGCAAAATAACATCTCTTGGAGTGGTGGATGGAAGAGACTTTGGCTTGGGCAGCCGGTGGGCTCTGTCCAACAACAGATCCAAGGAGGAAGCTTGTGGAAGCAGAAGAGCAAAGAAAGCAGTAAGATAGCCATGAACATCTTCTGTTTTCACCAATTCTGGAATGGCACGGATGCATTAATTGTTGTGCCATAACTTATCTTTCATATCAGCTTTCTTAGCTTTAAGGGTGGCTACATCATCCTCAAGGGAATTGGTGATATGTGCAACAGCAATATGCTCCGAGGTGAGCTCAGCCTTCTTGTTCTCTATGTGAGAAGTACAGTGACCAAGTGATGAGATCTGCCATTGAATGCTAGAGACCGCAGACTGCAAGTCCACCTGTAGGAAGGTTTTGAGTTCAGCAAGTAAATTTCACATGATCCTCTGAGGAAGAGGAGGGTTAGGTGAGCCCACAGACATTTGCAAGGTATGGCTGGCAGCAGAGGGTGCAGGTGACTTCGGAGAGAAGTGCACTTGTTGCAGGCTCTGAAGCAACTGAGACCAACTTTTCAACACAGCAGAAGCCACCTCTGGGGACACCAAGGTGGCACTCGCCGCTTTGGAAGAAGAGAAAGCCGGCAATGAGCTGCCAGTAGCTGGTGAGGCAGACCTGCAGTCCCTCTAGAGCTTGTGATCTGCGCTTCGTTGAAGAAGTAGGTAAGCTTGATCGGACTCTTTTTACCTCGTTTTCTGACCATGGTTAGGTTGTAGGGAGACTCAGTGAATGATAGAAGTAGTTTCAGTAGAAATTGTGAGGGTAAAACTGGCTTTTAGCCGCTGTATGGCCCATAGTGCTGCGGAGCCCTATGAATATGAGTCCGTCGACATGCCCTGCCAAACACGCCACCCCATCTTTGACACTTTTGATTAAGTACAAATTAATAGTACTTACCCGAAAATGTGTTCGCACAGAAGTCGGCAGTAGTCACTGTGTGAACTGGTGATAAGCAAAATGATTTTTCCAGCATTTTTCAGACTCCTTATCCAGTTCTTCACAGACTCAGGACAAGGCTTTAAATATTTGCTTGGGTCCTTCTTCACAGTTGGAAAATATGTTCCACAATTTTCTATAACAACAAAAACAGCATATGCTTGATTCATGTTAAGGAAGTTGCTATTGTTTGCTTTAAAGGCATACAAAAGAATCATTAATTTGACAAAAGGTTTAGTGCAAGGTGCAATGGTAAATACAATGTGGATTTTTAGCTGTATTTTATTGTAGCACAAATATGGATGGGATTTTAAAGAATGACATCCCTGTGAGGCAGAAAATGTCTTTACAATATTGCAAATTTTTTTGTAGATTTTTCTTTGTGACTTTAATGCCATTGTTGTGGACTAGCTACAGAAACACCAGACACAGCTAATGATTTTTGAATACATTGGCCTTGATTCACTATTGCTTTTTTTGTCAATGGGCAACACTAAAGTACCAAAATACGAATTACAACTCAACCACCTGTTTTCCACTGTGCACGACCAATTTACTAACATATTGGCGCCCAAAAAATGTGAGCCATTACTGTGAAGAAAAGCCTGGTCAGAAAATTTTCCACCACTTTCACTTTCTCAGTTAAGTATTGTAATATTTGAGAAGATCTCTATTATTGATATTTTTATTTTTATTTGAATTTACTTAGAAACTCTAATTTTACACTCAAATATCTTTCATTTTTGTATCCATAATTATAGAATGTTTGGTAATTAGCAACTTTTTCCAGATACAAACCTTAATGTGAGGCTATTATTTATCTTATATATTTGTGAAAAAATAATCAATGTCCCTTTTGAAATGTCAATTTGAAATTTAACTTGTAAAGTAGTGACATGGTTATACAGGTCAGTAGGGTATGTTGGCTTGGATCTGTACAACATTTTCATATTCATAAGGCACTGGTGGCACAGGTTTCCTTTCAAATTATTAGTTTTTTGCCCATTTGCTCAAGGCTTCTCATGGATCTCTCATAGTCGAGAGACAAAAAATTTACTTGGTTGGGTTTTTCTGTCACACTGAGCTAAAATTGAGCGCGCACCACAATTTGCACCAGCATAGTAAATACAAGGATAAACAGCCTTTCTGGGAGGGAATTTAACTAAACAAAAAGTCCAACTCTTAGGGCCCCTTCAAATAGAAGAATATCCACCCCGAAAAGTTCCCATGGACATTCTGTAAGCAGTAGGCACTGACTTAATCAGTCATGCTAGGACTGCTAGGACACGTGCCGTCTCCATAGATGACAATGCATCACCAAACTAAATCAGCTGAAATAATGAACATATTCATTCTTTCAGTGGAGTACAGAATTAGAATTTCCGCTGCAAATTTTTTTGCCATGTGAACAGTGCAGCAGAATCCTATTGAAAACAATGGAAGGGTGCTGCACCGAAATTTCCAAGTGGAGTTCCAAGTGGTCCCTCATAGTAAATCAGGGTCATTGGCTTTTTTAAAAATATGTTGTGAATTCTCCACTTTGGATCTTTATACAGAAAAGATATTTGTTCTAGTGATCGGTCGGGGTACTACTACAGGACATGTCAAAAGTTTTTTTTTTTTTTATTACAAATACATTTTCAATAGATACCACTAGTTTTAGGATGATTTTCTTTTTCTTTATGTCACTTATTGTGATCTTTTGTATTTTAGCATACATTTTTTGTGCGTCACAAACAACAATTTTATACCTTTTCCAGCATAAGACAGCTAAAACATATATAACAGACTTAACTTAAAGGAGTACTCCCCTGCCCCAGCATTCGGAACATTTTGTTCCCAACGCTGGGTGGGTGCTGCAGGGGTCGTAACATTATGAGCACGCCCCTCGTGATGTCACGCCACGCCCCCTCAATTTAAGTCTATCGGAGGGGGCATGGTGGCTGCCACTCCCCCTCTTATAGACTTGCAACGAGGGGACGTGGCTTGACGCCACGAGAGGCATGGCCGTGATGTCACAACCCTAGCAGTCCGCACCCAGCATTTGGAACAAAATGTTTTGAACGCTGGGGCAGTGGAGCACCCCTTTAATATATTCATTGCATCTGTTCTTTAAGGTGGGCAGACTGCTGATCCAGTAGATCGGCCATGTTCAAATGGAGATTTTACATTGATACATTTTTGTCAATGCTTATTGTCACTTACATCATTGTCGACTGCACATCCTTTTACTCTGAAGATGTGTAACCAACTATCAATGATTTTTGGTGCTGCACAATCCCAGTGAGCAGCCGACGTACATTTACTTGTTTTTTAGTTGATCAATGGGTCTTTTACATGGGGAAATAATCGACCTGTTTGGCTGATTCACAATTGACAATGAATAATTTGCATGATTGGTCTAAACCAACACATAATAAAAAAATAAAAAAACGCTGATCACAAACGTTTCACGTAAAAATAAATAATCAATACTGATAAAAAAGCCGATAACAATCTATAGTTTAAACTAGGCCTGAGCAGACATAACAACCAATAGGCAATTCTAATTCCCTTTATCATATATCCTATAGTAGCTGTTTCTGTTTTCGTGTTCAAAAAAATTTGAGCTGGGAGGTCAATGGGAGGTCTCCATCACATTTTATATTAGTATTTACTTCAATGTAATCTCCAATCCACATGCAGAAATCGGTGGCAAAACATTTAATATACTAGCTGTTGTTGCCACCTAGTGGCTGTGAGGCTATAATGACTGGATTTGCTGTCATTTTATTTAGTTTTGGTGAATATATGTTTGTGTATTAGCACATTACTGGTACTGCAACTTCTTAAGTGTTCCTTCCTTTACGAAAGAGCAATCTGATAACCGCATATAAGTCACTGCAAAATCAAGTTAGTATTATTAAAAATGCAGTTCTAGGAAGAGCTGCCTCTATGGAAAGCTGAGATCCTAGGATATGGTTTTGGTCAACTTAGTGTGAAAGTTTGACATGAACAGAATGCATAACACATGCTTATCTAAATCACAACATTATGATCCTAAAAAAACATGCATTTCTAACCATGATACTTTAAAGGGGCACTGTAAGATCCAAAAACTTTTTATATTTTGTTACTGATGAAAATTAAACACCGTTTGTAATATGGATGTTTACATTTCTTTGAATATTTAATAAAGAACATGGCCCCTGGACATCCCACCTGGGGGGTCCCATACCTACTGAGACACTATTTGGTCCTGCAGCGGAAATCAGGCTTGTCCATGAATGATGGACAAGAGAAGACTCTTGGACAAGGCTGCATGAGCAGACACACCAATCCCCTCCCACCATAAGGGGATTTCTAACAGTGCGAGCTAATAAAAAGAGTTTTTTTTTTTTTTTTTATAATAAATATAGTAACAGGGGCAACACTTGGTCAGGATTAGGTACTGAGTAACAAATATTTATTTTTATTTTTTTGTGGGATCTGACATGTATGTTTTAATTGGATTTCTTTTAATCCTCATTTAATGATTTGTCTTGTGTTTAAGGCCCTTCATTGTGAAACTTAAGATGCCATGATTTTTTGCACTTTTTTCATCCTTGCCCACAACATAAAAAAAAATAAATAAATATATATATATATATATATATATATATATATATGGGGTACATTTTAATCACAAATGCTTATCTACAAATATTTGCAGTTTAGGGAATAAGATCAACAAACTTGTGTCTATAATGGCATCTGAGAATGTAGATTTAGTGTCTGTTACAGGGACCTGTTTTATTGAGAGTAATGACTGGGACATATCAATACCAGAGTACCCTTTATATAAGATAGACAGAGAAGACAAGAAAGGGGGAGAGGTGGCCCTGCATGTGAAAGATAGCATAAAATCTAACCTAATAAAAGTTATTGAGGCCAACATAGAGTCAGTTTGGGTTATTGTTACGCCGAGCGCTCCGGGTCCCTGCTCCTCCCCGGAGCGCTCGCGGCGTTTTCCTCTCTGCAGCGCCCCGGTCAGACCCGCTGACCGGGAGCGCTGCACTGACACTGCCGGCTGGGATGCGATTCGCATAGCGGGACGCGCCCGCTCGCGAATCGCATCCCAAGCTACTCACCTGTCCCGGTCCCCGGCTGTCACGTCCTGGCGCGCGCGGCTCCGCTCCCTAGGGCGCGCGCCAGCTCTCTAAGATTTAAAGGGCCAGTGCACCACTGATTGGTGCCTAGCCCAATCACTGTAATTAGCTTCCACCTGCTCCTTGCTCTATATACCTCACTTCCCCTTCCCAGCATTGCCGGATCTTGTTGCCCTTGTGCCTAGTGAAAGCGTTTCTTGTGATTGCCATACCTGTGTTTCCAGACATTCTGCTATTACCATTGACTACGAACCTTGCCGCCTGCCCTGACCTTCTGCTACATCTGACCTCGCCTCTGTCTAGTCCTCCTGTCCCGTGCCTTCTCAGCAGTCAGCGAGGTTGAGCCGTTACTGGTGGATACGATTTGATGGGGACTCTAAACTATGCCGTGGTTTTCTCTCGCAATGTTCCCTGCATTTGGAGATGATGTCAGACCAATTTCCCACTGAACGGTCAAAGGTGGCTTTCGTGGTTAGTCTCCTGTCTGGGAAGGCCTTGTCATGGGCCACACCGCTCTGGAACCGCAATGATCCTGTCACTGCCACTGTTCAGTCCTTCTTCGCTGAGGTTCGTAGTGTCTTCGAGGAACCAGCCCGAGCCTCTTCTGCCGAAACAGCCTTGCTGAACCTGGTCCAAGGAAATTCTTCTGTAGGCGAATACGCCATCCAGTTTCGTACCCTCGCCTCTGAATTATCTTGGAACAATGAGGCCCTCTGCGCGACCTTTAAAAAAGGCCTATCCAGTAACATCAAAGATGTGTTGGCCGCACGAGAAATCCCTGCCAACCTGCATGAGCTTATCCATTTGGCCACCCGCATTGACATGCGTTTTTCCGAAAGATGCCAGGAGCTCCGTCAGGATATGGACTTTGTTCGCACCAGGCGATTTCTCTCCCCGGCTCCTCTCTTCTCTGGTCCACTGCAATCTGTTCTTGTGCCTTCTGCCGTGGAGGCTATGCAAGTAGACCGGTCTCGCCTGACCCTACAAGAGAGGACACGCCGCTGCAATGAGAACCTATGCTTGTACTGTGCCAGTACCGAACACTTCCTGAAGGATTGTCCTATCCGTCCTCCGCGTCAGGAAAGACGCACTCCGATTCCGCACAAAAGTGAGACAGCTCTAGGTGTGAACTCTGCTTCTCCACGTCTTACTGTGCCTGTGCGGATTTCTTCTTCTGCTAACTCCTTCTTCTCAGCTGTGGCCTTCTTGGATTCAGGCTCTGCAGGAAATTTTATTTTGGCCTCTTTTGTTAACAGGTTCAACATCCCAGTGACCAGTCTCGCCAGACCTCTCTATATCACTTCAGTTAATGGAGAAAAATTGGACTGTACTGTGCGTTACCGCACAGAACCCCTGTTAATGTGCATTGGATCTCATCACGAAAAGATTGAATTTCTGGTCCTCTCTAACTGCACTTCTGAAATTCTCCTTGGCTTGCCTTGGCTCCAACGCCATTCTCCTACCCTTGACTGGACCACCGGGGAGATCAAGAGCTGGGGTGCTTCTTGCCACAAAAAATGCCTCACATCTGCTCCCAGTCCCGTCAGTCAAACCTCAGTGACTCCTCCCATACCAGGTCTCCCCAAGGCCTATCAGGACTATGCCGATGTTTTTTGCAAAAAACAAGCAGAGACTTTGCCTCCTCACAGGCCTTATGACTGCCCTATTGATCTCCTTCCTGGTACTACTCCACCCCGGGGCAGGATCTACCCTCTTTCTGCTCCTGAGACTCAAGCCATGACGGACTACATCCAAGAAAATTTAAAGAGGGGATTCATCCGCAAGTCTTCATCCCCTGCCGGAGTGGGGTTCTTCTTTGTCTCCAAAAAAGACGGTTCCTTTACGCCCGTGCATCGATTACCGCGGTTTAAATATGATCACTATAAAGAACCGCTATCCCCCGCCTCTTATCTCGGAACTCTTTGACCGCCTACGTGGCGCTAACATCTTCACCAAATTGGACTTAAGAGGCGCATATAATCTCATCCGCATCAGGAAAGGGGATGAGTGGAAGACTGCATTTAATACCAGAGACGGACATTTTGAATATCTGGTTATGCCCTTTGGGCTCTGCAACGCCCCTGCTGTCTTCCAGGACTTCGTGAATGAAATATTTCGGGATCTGTTATATACCTGTGTTGTGGTTTACCTGGACGACATTTTGATTTTTTCTTCTTGTCTCGAGGAACACCGCCGCCATGTCCGTCTAGTGCTCCAGAGACTCCGTGACAATCAATTATTTGCCAAGATAGAGAAATGTCTCTTTGAATGCCAATCTCTTCCCTTTCTAGGTTATTTAGTCTCTGGCCAGGGACTTCAAATGCACCCAGACAAACTGTCAGCCGTGTTAGATTGGCCACGCCCCTCCGGACCCCGAGCTATCCAACGCTTCTTGGGGTTTGCCAATTACTACCGACAGTTTATTCCGCATTTTTCCACCATTGTGGCTCCAATTGTGGCCCTAACCAAGAAGAACGCCAACCCTAAATCCTGGCCTCCCCAAGCGGATGAGGCATTCAATCGTCTCAAAACTGCCTTTTCTTCTGCTCCTGTACTCTCCAGACCTGATCCATCTAAACCCTTCTTGCTGGAGGTAGACGCCTCCTCGGTGGGAGGAGCTGTACTCCTACATAAAAACTCTACTGGACATAACACTACTTGTGGTTTCTTTTCTAAGACCTTCTCTCCGGCGGAGAAAAATTACTCCATTGGTGATCGAGAACTTCTGGCCATTAAACTAGCCCTCAAAGAATGGAGGCACCTGCTGGAGGGTTCCAAATACCCAATTGTCATCTACACGGATCACAAGAATCTCTCGTATCTTCAGTCTGCCCAACGGCTGAACCCACGCCAGGCTAGGTGGTCGTTGTTTTTTGCCCGTTTTAACTTCGAGATTCATTTTCGCCCTGCTGACAAAAACATCAGGGCTGACGCCCTTTCTCGTTCCTCTGATGCTTCCGAAACGATAGCCCCCCCTGCAACACATTGTTCCTCCTGAGTGTCTGATCTCCTCTTCTCCAGCTCAGACAAACACCTCCTGGAAAGACTTTCGTCCCCCCACGCCAGCGCCTCAAGATCCTCAGGTGGGGACATTCCTCACACCTCGCCGGCCATGCTGGCGTCAAGAAGTCCATCCAACTCATCTCTCGTTTATATTGGTGGCCTACCCTGGAAGCAGATGTCGCTGATTTCGTTCGGGCCTGTACAGTTTGTGCCCGGGACAAGACTCCTCGGCAGAAGCCTGCCGGTCTCCTTTATCCTCTGCCTGTCCCTGAGCTACCATGGTCTCAGATTGCCATGGATTTTATAACGGACCTGCCTTTATCCCATGGCAACACAGTCATTTGGGTGGTCGTTGATTGTTTCTCCAAGATGGCACATTTTATTCCACTTCCAGGCCTTCCTTCTGCGCCACAGTTGGCGAAATAATTTTTTGTGCACATTTTTCGCCTTCACGGGCTTCCCGCGCATATCGTCTCGGATAGAGGCGTTCAATTTGTAGCGAAATTTTGGAGAGCTCTCTGTAATCAACTAAAAATCTAATTAAATTTCTCGTCTTCCTATCATCCCCAATCCAATGGGCAAGTAGAGAGAGTTAATCAGATCCTTGGTGACTATTTGCGACATTTTGTTTCCTCCCGCCAGAATGATTGGGCCGATCTTCTACCCTGGGCTGAATTCTCGTACAATTTCAAAGACTCTGAATCCTCCGCCAAATCCCCGTTCTTTGTGGTGTACGGCCGTCACCCTCTTCCCCCCTCCCCACTCCCACCCCTTCTGGTTTGCCTGCTGTTGACGAAGTTACCCGGGACTTCTCCACCATCTGGAAGGAGACTCAAAAATCCCTCCTACAGGCCTCATCCAGGATGAAGAAGCATGCCGACAAAAAGAGAAGAACGTCTTTGCTCCTGGAGACAAAGTGTGGCTCTCCGCCAAGTATATCCGCTTCCGTGTCCCCAGTTATAAACTGGGACCACGTTATCTTGGACCCTTTAAAATCAAGTGCCAAATCAATCCTGTCTCCTACAAACTCCTTCTTCCCCCTTCTCTCCGTATTCCTAACGCTTTTCATGTTTCTCTCCTTAAACCGCTTATCCTTAACCGCTTCTCTCCCAAGGTTGTCGCTCCAGCTCCTGTCTCCGGTTCCTCTGATGTCTTCTCTGTTAAAGAAATTCTTGGGTCTAAGATGGTCAGAGATAAAAAAAAAATTCTCGTAGATTGGGAGAATTGCGGCCCTGAGGAGAGGTCGTGGGAACCTGAGGATAACATCCTCGACAAAGACCTCATTCACAAATTTTCGGGTTCCAAAAAGAGGGGGAGATCCAAGGGGGGGGGTACTGTTACACCGAGCGCTCCGGGTCCCCGTTCCTCCCCGGAGCGCTCGCAGCGTTTACCTGCTCGCAGCGCCCCGGTCAGACCCACTGACCGGGAGCACTGCGATAGTGTCCCTAGCAGGGATGCGATCCGCGATGCGGGACATGCCCGCTCGCGGTTCGCAGCCCAGCCCGCTTACCAGACCCGTCCTCCGTCTGTTCAGTCCCGGCGCGCAGCCCCGCTCCCTAGGGCGCGCGTGCGCCGGCTCTCTGCGATTTAAAGGGCCAGTGCGCCGCTGATTGGCGCCTGGCCCAAATTAGTGAATACACCTGTGCACTGGTCTATATTACCTCACTTCCCCTTCCCTGTATTGCCGGATCTTGTTGCCATTGTGCCAAGCCAGTGTTCCTTGTATGTCCCAAGCCAGTGTTCCAGACCTCCTGCCGTTGCCCCTGACTACGATCCTAGCTGCCTGCCCTGACCTTCTGCTACGTCCGACCTTGCTCTTGCCTAATCCCTTGTACCACGCCTATCTCAGCAGTCAGTCGAGGTTGAGTTGCTATCGGGTGGAATGACCTGGGGGTTACCTGCCGCAGCAAGTCCATCCCGCTTTGCGGCGGGCTCTGGTGAATACCAGTAACCCCTTAGACTCCGTTGCCCTGGTACGGTCCACGTCATCACCCCACTGACACAGAGGATCCACCACCAGTATCCTCTCAGTACCCGGATCCTGACAGTTGTGTTGTGTCTCTTCTTACAATCACTAAAGGCTGCTTTGTAACAACCTTCTCTCTGTTTTCAGACAAGAGTCTGATAGACAGGACAGAAGTGAGCACAGAGGAGTTCTAGTCCTACTCTCACGGGACATTGTTCCTGTCTGTATTTTAGCCACCATTCTTATTTCTAGTTAAGGAAAGATTTGCCAAGGAGCACCAGGAGCAGCAGCTCTTTCCGGGTTTCAACAATGCTATGTCATAAATGTCTCAAATGATAAAAATTACTCTTTTTGGCCCACCTATAACTTTCTCATTTTTCTGTATACGGGGCTGTATGAGAACTCAATTGTTGCTCCGTGATCTGTACTTTTTATCAGTACCACTTATATGTGTATATGTAACTTTTTGATTGCATTTTATTATTTTTTTGGAATGTGATGTCACAAAAATGCAGCAATTTTGGACTTTTATTTATTTACATTTATGCGGTTCTCCTATGGGACCATCAGTGAATGGTCCCTTTTTGGTCACTTTTTATGTCTCCATATAGGACTATTTACAGCAATCCTTAGTTTGCAGATACTGAATAGTGCTGTGCATATGCATAGCACTGATCAGCATTATCAGTGATCTTCTTCTCTGGTCTGCTTGAACTCAGACAAGAGGAGAAGACCCCGGGATGATGGCCGGAGCAGGTAGGGGGACCTCCGTCTGCCATGTTGGATGATTGGAATCCCGCAGAAACGCAGCGTGCGATCCGATATCATATCATATCATTTTAATCGATCTCATTGCAGCAGATGCTGTGATCAGTTTTGATAATGGCATCTGAGGGGTTAATGGCATACATCAGCACGATCGCTGATGTCCTCGATTACCGGCGGGTCCATGGCTGCTGATAGCAGCTGGGACCCGCCGCGCATGGTGCAGTGCTCGCGTCATGTATAGGACGTAAATATACGTTCTGGTGTTGTTAAGTGGTTAAACAAGCTACCAAAATTTTATACAAACTGTAAGGCTGGAATTCCACCAGATGTTAGCTGTAAATCAATGAGAAATTGCAAAATTCCTATTCCACTTGGCGTTTTTCACTTTGGCATTTTTTAAATCCTTTTGGCATTTTTTCACTCTTTTTTGGCATTTTTCAGATCGTTTGTAATCGCAGCATGTTGAGCCACTGGCGATTTTTTAGTCAAAATTGTGGCATTTTTCTCCCATAGAAGTCTATAGGAGTGAAAAAAGGCCAAGAAAAACAATACGTGGGTTTTAACTTTGCCATTTTTGAACGCGGTTTTTATTCTTTTTTGGACTTTAGCGATCCAAAAAAGTGATGGAGATACCTTTTTTTTAATAAAATTTCGTAGGGTACCATAAAATTTTTTTTTTTTTAAGATACAGTAGTGAAGGAAAAAATTGTATCTAACGAAATGTATCTTTTTTATAACAACATTTTTATTACTTTTTAAACAGGGATCAATTTGTGCGGGCGGGCGGGGAACTAAAAATGTAGCCGACAATAAAAATGTAGTGTGTGTGTGTGTGTGTTTTTCACTTTTTTTCTT
The DNA here is from genome assembly GCF_029499605.1 of Hyla sarda. NCBI lineage: Eukaryota > Metazoa > Chordata > Amphibia > Anura > Hylidae > Hyla > Hyla sarda. The sequence continues at coordinate 245,523,254 of NC_079191.1, read as the reverse complement.
TATTTTTTAAATTTTTTTAGGTAGTACTACTACTCCCAGCATGGAACACACTGCTCCATGATGGGAGTAGTCGTACATGCACTAATTGACAGATCGCCGTTGCGATCCTCCTGTATAATGTATAGATGCGGCGGCCGCTCTTCTACGGTCCCCTGCAATGCTGTATATATACACATATTCATATTTCCCGCAGAGAGCTGTGATTGGCCAGATGGTTCCAGCCAATCACAGCTCTCTGTGGGATATATGAAAATGTGTATATATATATATATATATATATATATATATATAGCCGTGCAGCGGACCATACAGGCCACATCTATACATTATACAGGAGGATCACAGCGGGTGTCAGTAGTGACATCCGCTGTGATCTTTCCTTAACTGCAGGTACTACTACTCCCAACATGGAGTACACTCTGCTCCATGCTGGGAGCTGTAGTACCTGCATTAATAGACAGATCACACCATGTGTGGTCAGTCACGCTGGAGGATATCTGGGAAGAAGTTGTGAGTCGACCGAATGCTGCCGTAATTGCCCACTGGCCCCTGTTTTGCTTATCACGCACAGGTAGGATTAGCGTAGGTCCCGTGCCATTTGAGAAACCTTGGCGTTGGTGTGCGGGCTCTGGTGTGTCCTTCATATAAGGATACACTGGCGAATGTCTCAATTTTAACATCAGTGTTGAGGGATAGCCAATGTCACTATACATCTACCACAGTAGTGCACCCATATTCCTGTATTGTATTATTCTAATTGTTACACATCCACACCGTTTATCTGGTGTAGGATTCTATTATGGCACTTGTAGTCCGCTGCAGGCATCCTCCATTGTATGCATTTTTATGCTGGGGATCGCCCCTTGCAACGGACTACAAGGGCAGGATCTGCTCCCCCAGTATAAATGCACAACTGCATTTGGGGTTGAGCACCTCCAGCTATTTGAGACCACGTTTTTTGTTGTTTGTTTAAATTTTAGACTTGGAGGTGTGTAAACTCCAAAATTAATGTGCCTTGAATATCTTCAAGGCAGCATTAGGTAGCACCTGTGAGGTCAGGCACCCATATTAGCCAACTCAGGTGGGGCTTGCAACTTGCCTCCCTCCTTCCATTGCATGTGTGCTCAGTCACACTGGAGGGTATCTGGGAGTAAGTTGTGAGTCGACCGAATGCTGCCGTAATTGCCCACTGGCCCCTGTTTTGCTTATCACGCACAGGTAGGATTAGCGTAGGTCCCGTGCCATTTGAGAAACCTTGGCGTTGGTGTGCAGGCTCTGGTGTGTCCTTCATATAAGGATACACTGGCAAATGTCTAAATTTTAACATCAGTGTTGAGGGATAGCCAATGTCACTATACATCTACCACAGTAGTGCACCCATATTCCTGTATTGTATTATTCTAATTGTTACACATCCACACCGTTTATTTGGTGTAGCATTCTATTATGGCACTTGTAGTCCGCTGCAGGCATCCTCCATTGTATGCATTTTTATGCTGGGGATCGCCCCTAGCAACGGACTACAAGGATAGGATCTGCTCCCCCAGTATAAATGCACAACTGCATTTGGGGTTGAGCACCTCCTGCCATTTGAGACCACGTTTTTTTGTTGTTTGTTTAAATTTTAGACTTGGAGGTGTGTAAACTCCAAAATTAATGCGCCTTGAATATCTTCAAGGCAGCATTAAGGTAGCACCTGTGAGGCCAGGCACCCATATTAGCCAACTCAGATGGGGCTTGCAACTTGCCTCCCTCCTCCCATTGCATGTGTGCTCAGTCACGCTGGAGGGTATCTGGGAGGAAGTTGTGAGTCGACCGAATGCTGCCGTAATTGCCCACTGGCCCCTGTTATGCTTATCACGCACAGGTAGGATTAGCGTAGGTCCCGTGCCATTTGAGAAACCTTGGCGTTGGTGTGCGGGCTCTGGTGTGTCCTTCATATAAGGATACACTGGTGAATATCTCAATTTTAACATCAGTGTTGAGGGATAGCCAATGTCACTATACATCTACCACAGTAGTGCACCCATATTCCTGTATTGTATTATTCTAATTGTTACACATCCACACCGTTTATCTGGTGTAGGATTCTATTGTGGCACTTGTAGTCCGCTGCAGGCATCCTCCATTGTATGCATTTTTATGCTGGGGATCGCCCCTAGCAACGGACTACGAGGGCAGGATATGCTCCCCCAGTATAAATGCACAACTGCATTTGGGGTTGAGCACCTCCAGCCATTTGAGACCACGTTTTTTGTTGTTTGCTTAGATCACACCAGGTGTCAGAAGTTACACTAGCTGCGATCTGTCTATTAATGCCAGTACTACAGCTCCCAGCATGGAGCAGAGTGTGCTTCATGTTGGGAGTAGTAGTACTTGCAGGTAAGAACAGGTCACAGGGGGTATCACTACTGACATCCGCTGCAATCGTCCTATCTATTGCAGAGATTCGGAGTGGCTCTATACAGTGCTCGCATCCCTGCTCTGTACTCCGGCCACTCACTCATTCATATTTCCCTCAGAGCTGTGATTGGCTGCAACCATCCGGCCAATCACAGCTCTGGGTGGAAAATATGAATGAGTGATGTTCTATTCACATCACTGGCCGGAGTATAGTGCAGAGATGTGAGCGCTGTATAGAGCCGCATCTCTGCTATATTATGGACGCTCGCATCAGGTGTCAGGACTGACACCCGGGGCGATATGTCTATAGTACAGGTACTACTACTCCCATCATAGAATAGTGTGTTCCATGCTGGGAGTAGTAGTACTACCTAAAAAATGTAAAAAAATAGAGAAAAAAGTGAAACACACACTTTATTAAAAAATAATAAAAATCTTGTTATAAAATATATACATTTCGTTTAATAAATTTTTTTCCATCACTGCTGCATCCTTTTTTTTATTTTGTACCCAACAAATTTTGGGTACCAAAAAAAAAACTGCCAAAGGTGCAATTTTCACACAAATGAAAAAACGCCAGAAAAAAACGCCAGATGCAGGAAATTGCACTGGCGTTTTTTTCAGGCGTTTTTTTTTCTACCCAAAAAATGCAGCACAAAAGAACAAGTGGAATCCTAGCCTCAGACGCATACAAAAAATGTGCCCACCTATAAGTGTTTCAACATAATTTAGTGAACAGACTCAACTTTTGGTGCCCCACCCTCATTCACAAGGATCAAGTTGGCTTTGTTCTCTGTTGTCATGGAAGATAGGCTGTCGATCTTCCTGAGGTGCTCAACAGCCATCCCACAGTGGCCTTGTTGCTTAGTCTTTATGCTGAAAAAGCTTTTGACCATATAGGCTGGCCTTTCATGTTTGAAACCCTGTGCTCCTATGGCCTGTCAAATCCTTTTCATACTGCCATCATTAATCTTAAAGAGGTTATCCAGGGATAGAAAAACAGAGCTAATTTATTTTAAAAACCGTTCCCTGTGTATCTCCAGGTTGGTTGAGGTTCTGCAGCTCAGTTCCATTGAAGTGAATGGAGCCAGGTTGTAATACCACACACAACCTGTGGACAGATGTGGAGCTGTTTTTGAAATAAATTAGCTCTATTTTTCTATTCCTGGATAACTCCTTTAACTGGTTCTTTTCTATTACTATTCTTCTACCTTATTCTATCTCATGCCCTTTCCTTATTTTTAATGGCACAGGACAGGGCTGTACCATTTCCTTCCTCTTTTTCCTATTATATATTGCTAAAACCCTGATCTAAAAGGTAGAGAACTCATAATTTCTCTCTATGTGAACTATATCCTCTTGACTCTCTCATCATACTATCCTTCTCTCCTTACATGTTATTTTGTGAAAGTATGGCATATTCAGTTATATGGTAAAAACTGCAATAACTGAAGCCTCTCCTATAAATATCACATCTTCCTCTCAATCTTCTAAAACAAAAATAAAAATATCAGTGGAAAGTGGAAAAAAACTTTAAAGAGTACCTGTCATCAAAAAAACATTTATATGTTGTAAAAGAATTTTTTTTTTATATTTCTATCTTTATTTTCAATTAAAAAAAATGACCACTAGGGGTCTCCCTACATGTCTCATAGAGTTTGGACTCATGCTGGCCCGGCATGAGTCCGAACTCTCATAGAGCAACCGGGACACTGACAAGCACAGCGTAGCTCCCTGCCTGTCAATCAGACAGGTGGCAGCGAGCGCTGTGCCCACAGGCTGGCCTGACATTGCCGGCTGGTTACTCCTCTCTGTATGGCACGTGCAGTGCTAAACAGAGAGGAGGAGACTCAGCAGATGCCGGCCGTGCTGTGTGCTGAGCCTCTATGCGGCACTCCCGAGAGGGATCGCAGCATAGAGGAAAAAGGGCGGAAGTGAGCCCAGGCAGGTTTCAGATGACGTTGTGCCTGCCAGGCCACGCCCCCTTTCTCCCTCACACACGGACCCAAGACTGAGCAGCCATACAGGGACAAAATCAGGTACAAAGAGGGGGTAAAAAAAAAGGCAGGATTAGTCTCAGGAAGAGTCAGGGACAGATTAGTTCATTATAGGTATAGGTACTCTTTAAGCCCTACCAACTCCCTTGCCAGTGAGGTTTTGTGGTCCTAAACTTGCTTCACCATTATTGGTAAAATTTCCCATTTATAGAAAATTGTGGAAATAGAAAAGATGTAGGCGGCCTAGATGCACTTTAGTTGTCTTTTATGGGTCTGTAACCCACCTACCCCTTTTACTAAACCCATGTACCATGGCTTTGATGATGGAGCTTTGATCATGTAATTGTAATTGCCAATCTTTCCTTGCTTCCCCTAAATCCCCTATGATTTTTGTAATATACAACCCTAATCTCCCAGAAAGCTTTTCATCCTCTACGGTAACTGGTCAGCAGAAGAGGTTTCCTGCTAAGCGAACATTACCCTGTTGGAACTATGTCCTTTCCACATAATATACACAATATTTAGATGTCTTCTTTGGCCTACTGCAAACATATAGATCTCCCCAATGAGTCCGCTCAACATTCGCTTCCCTCTAGGTATCTGTCCTGACCCCCTTTGAGCAACTATGCAGACTGAGACATTCTTTACAGAGTCTCATATCAACCATTTAATAACTCCCACCCTGTAGATGACTCTGTTCTGCTTCATTGCTACATTGACAATTAGGAAACTGATGTAAGTGTCAGGATTCGGCAGGCTGATGGTTGATCCTCTGTGTCAGTGAGGGATTGGCGTGGACCGTAACGGAGGATCGGTTAAAAGTTTTCACCAGAGCCCGCCGCAAAGTGGGATGGTCTTGCTGCGGCGGTAGCAACCAGGTCGTGTCCCCCGGTTGTGGCTCAACCTCACTGACTGCTGAGACAGGCGAAGTACAAAGGAGAAGGCAGGAGCGTGGTCGGACGTAGCAGAGGTAAGGGCAGGCGGCAAGGGTTCAAAGGCGAGAGGACAATAGCAACGGGTACGGCAACGGGCAAGGCAATACATAACAGTAAGGAACGCTTTCAAAATGGCACTAGGCACAAAGATCCGGCAAGGGCAGAAAGGGGAAGAGCTCTTAAATAGGCAGGGACACAGTGGGGGAATCAGGAACCAGCACATCAATTATTGGTGCGCTGGCCCTTTAAATTTGCCATAGACGGCGCGCGCGCGCCCTGGGGAGCGGGGCCGCGCAAGCCGGGATGACGAGAACGGAGCAGCAGCTCGCCGGAGCGCAGGTAAGAAGGAGGGGGACGCGGCGCATGAGCGGTGGCCAGCCGCCACGCGAGCCGCGTCCCAGGGACAATAGGACCCGCTCCCGGTCAGTGTCTCTGACCAGGAGATGCCGGGGACCGTGGGCAACAGAAGCAGGCAGCGGGCGCTCCGATCTGGAGGCGGGGATCGGAGCGCTCGCTGTAACAGTACCCCCCCCCCTTAGGTCTTCCCCTCTTCTTGGTACCAAGAAAGTTGAAAACGAGGGTGCGGTCCAAGATGTTACTCTGAGGCTCCCACCACCTTTCCTCAGGACCGCAGCCCTCCCAATCAACCAAAAAAAATATTTTCCCCTGGGAGATCTTAGAAGCTAGAATTTCTTTGACCGTGAAGATGTCAGAGGTACCAGCGACAGGGGTGGGAGAAAGAAGTTTGGGAGAGAAGCGGTTAAAGACAGCAGGTTTAATGAGGGAGACATGGAAAGAGCTATGGATTCGAAGGGAGAGAGGAAGATGGAGCTGGTAGGAAACCTGATTAATGCAGCTTTTGACCTTGAAGGGACCCAAGAAACGAGGGCCCAGCTTGTAACTTGGTACCTTGAATCTGACGTACTTAGAAGAAAGCCACACCTTGTCCCCAGGACGGAATTCTGGAGGAGGTCTGCGACTCTTATCGGCCTGGATCTTTATACGGGTCGAAGCCTTGAGGAGAGCTGAGTGGGTTTCTTGCCAAATGGAAGAGAAGTCTTGAAGAAGATCTTCGACAGCAGGTACAGAAGAGGAAGCGGTGGTTAGAGGCAGAGGTGGCAGGGGATGACGACCATACACCACAAAAAACTGAGATTTGTTGGAGGCGGAGGATGGCTTGAAATTATAAGAGAACGCTGCCCACGGGAGTAGATTCGACTAGTCGTCATGACGGGAAGACACAAAATGACGGAGATAGTCTCCCAGAATTTGGTTGATTCGCTCCACTTGACCATTGGACTGTGGATGGTACGAGGAGGAAAAGTAGATCTTGCCAGGAGGTAGTAGGCGCAAGTCCGTGGGAGCCACAGAGATGAGATGTTCAGGTGGGATAATGTGTTGGGGAGAAGGTAAGTCGCCCACAACTTCGGAAGAGCGAGAAAGGGCATCAGCCCTAATGTTCTTGGCAGCAGGACGGAAATGAATCTCAAAGTTGAAGCGGGCGAAAAACAGGGACCAACTGGCTTGACGGGGGTTCAGTCTCTGGGCAGACTGGAGGTAGGCTAAGTTCTTATGGTCCGTGAAAATGTTCACTGGATGAGGAGCACCCTCAAGAAGATGTCTCCATTACTCTAGGGCCAATTTAATAGCCAACAGTTCTCTGTCCCCTATAGAGTAGTTCCTTTCAGCTGAGGAAAAAGTTTTAGAAAAGAAGCCACAGGTTATGGTCTTACCCCTGGACGACTTCTGGGTCAGCACAGCTCCGGCTCCCACCGAGGAGGCGTCCACCTCAAGAAAGAATGGTTTGGAGGGGTCAGGCCTGGACAGAACCGGAGCAGAAGCAAAGGCGGATTTCAGGGACTGGAAGGCCTCTTCAGCCTCAGGAGGCCAGGACTTGGGATTAGCTCCTTTTCTGGTTAATGCCACTATGGGAGCCACCAGGGTAGAATAATGTGGAATAAATTGCCTGTAGTAGTTGGCAAAACCTAACAATCTTTGTATGGCCCGGAGTCCAGTGGGGCGTGGCCAATCCAGAACTGAGGAAAGCTTGGCAGCATCCATTTGCAGTCCCTGAGCAGAGATGATGTACCCGAGAAATGGCAAGGAGAAACGTTCAAAGAGACATTTTTCGATCTTGGCATACAGGCGGTTTCTTCTAAGACGAGTGAGGACTTGACGAACATGAGCCCGGTGCTGGTCCAGGTTAGAGGAGAATATAAGGATATCATCCAAATATACTACCACACAGGTATAAAGCAAGTCCCGGAAGATATCATTAACAAATTCCTGGACGACAGCAGGGGCATTACAGAGGCCGAAGGGCATAACCAGATACTCGAAGTGTCCATCTCTACTGTTAGAGGCGGTCTTCCATTCATCTCCTTCTCGGATGCGGATCAGGTTATAAGCCCCACGAAGATCCAATTTGGTAAAGATCTTAGCCCCTCTGAGATCTTAGCCCTTCTGAGATCAGGGGCAGAGGATAGTGGTTCTTGATGGTGATCTTGTTAAATCCTCTGTAGTCTATGCAGGGGCGGAGAGAACCGTCTTTTTTAGAGACAAAGAAAAAACCGGCTCCGGCAGGGGAGGAAGACTTCCTAATAAACCCTCTTGGAAGGTTTTCTCGTACATAGTCAGACATGGCTTGAGTCTCAGGAGGAGAGAGAGGGTAGATTCTGCCCCGAGGTGGGGAAGAACCAGGTAGCAGGTCAATAGGACAATCATAAGGCCTGTGAGGTGGAAAAGTCTCTGCTTGCTTCTTACAGAAGACATCCGCAAAACCGTGGTAAGACTTGGGAAGACCCGGTGGCGGAAGTACTGGCGGGACCCGTTTAATAGGAGCAGGCTTGAGACATTGGTCAGAGCAGGAGGGACCCCAACGTAGAATCTCCCCGGTGGTCCAATTAAGGACTGGACAATGGCGTTGCAACCACGGAAGACCCAGCAGAAGCTCTGAGGAACAAAAAGGAAGGACAAAAAACTCCAAAGCCTCTGTATGAAATATCCCAATGTCCATCCGAAGAGGCTGGGTACGGTATTGAACCATGGCAGAAAGTCTCTCACCATTTACCGTAGAGATGAGGAAGGGTTTAGGCAGATGGACTATGGGAATTCGGTACTTCTCGACCAAGGAGGCGTGGATAAAATTGCCAGCAGAACCGGAGTCCAAGAAGGCGGCAGCCATAAAGGAGGACTTGGACGGTAGGAACAACTGCACAGATAAGATGAGTCGTGGAGAGGAAGAATCCACACCCAGCAACGCCTCTCCCACTTTTACTAGGTGCGGGCGTTTCCCGAACGTGGAGGAGGAAGAGGACAGTCTCTCAGGAAGTGCTCAGTACTGGCGCAGTACAGACATAGATTCTCGTCTCTACGACGGCTTCGTTCTTGTGGGGTCAGGCGAGACCGGTCCACCTGCATGGCTTCCACGGCGGGAGGCCCAGGAACAGGTTGAGGTGGACGTAAAAAAAACGGGAGCAAGACGAGGAAAACGTCTTGGACGAGTCTTTTCTTTCTCCTGGAGGAGTTCCTCTTGTCTTTCGGAAAAACGTTTATCAATCCTGGTGGCCAGCAAGATGAGGTCACAGAGGGTAGAGGGCAGCTCTCGAGCTGCAAGGACATCCTTAATATCACAATTAAGTCCTTTCTTGAAAGTAGCGCAGAGGGCTTCGTTGTTCCAATTAAGTTCCGCGGCGAGTGTGCGGAACTGTATAGCATAGTCCCCCACTGAGGAACCTCCTTGGGTCAAGTTCAGTATGGCAGTTTCAGTGGAGGTAACCCGGGCGGGTTCCTCAAAAACGTTACGGAATTCCCAGCAGAAGTTCTGTACAGAGGTGGTGGCAGGATCAGCACGGTCCCAAAGTGGTGTAGCCCAGGCCAGGCCCCTCCCGGTAAGCAGACTAAGGATGAAGGCAACCTTGGCTCACTGTGTTGGAAACTGATCTGAGAGTAGCTCGAGATGAAGGGAGAACTGAGACAGGAACCCTCGGCACTGCTTGGGGTCTCTGTCGTATTTGTCCGGCAAGGACAAACGGATTCTGGATCAGGAAGCAACTGAAGGAGGAGAAGAAGCGGCAGATGCAGACGGAGGTGCTGGCTGTTGCTGAGACGGCAGGAGCTGCTGAATCATAGTGGTTAGCTGAGCCAGCTGTTGACCTTGCTGGGTGACAATGGTGGTGAGGTCCACCAGGCTAGGCAATGGAACATCAGCGGGATCCATGGCCGGATCTTACTGTCAAGATTCGGCAGGCTGGTGGTGGATCCTCTGTGTCAGTGAGGGATTGGCGTGGACCGTACTGGAGGATCGGTTCTAAGTTGCTACTGGTTTTCACCAGAGCCCGCCGCAAAGCGGGATGGTCTTGCTGCGGCGGTAGCAACCAGGTCGTGTCCCCCGGTAGCGGCTCAACCTCACTGACTGCTGAGACAGGCGAAGTACAAAGGAAAGGCAGGAGCGTGGTCGGACGTAGCAGAGGTCAGGGCAGGCGGCAAGGGTTCAAAGGCAAGAGGACAATAGCAACGGGTACGGCAACGGGCAAGGCAATACACAACAGTAAGGAACACTTTCAAAAAGGCACTAGGCATAAAGATCCGGCAAGGTCAGGAAGGGGAAGAGCTCTTAAATAGGCAGGGACACAGTGGGGGAGTCAGGAACCAGCGCATCAATTATTGGTGCGCTGGCCCTTTAAATTTGCCATAGACGGCGCGCGTGCGCCCTGGGGGGCGGGGCCGCGTGAGCCGGGATGACGAGGACGGAGCAGCAGCACGCCGGAGCGCAGGTAAGAAGGAGGGGGACACGGCGCGTGAGTGGTGGCCAGCCGCCACGCGAGCTGCGTCCCTGGGACAATAGGACCCGCGCTCCCGGTCAGTGTCTCTGACCGGGAGACGCCGGGGACCGGGGGGCAACAGAAGCAGGCAGCGGGCGCTCCGATCCGGAGGCGGGGGTCGGAGCGCTCGCTGTAACAGTAAGCCATTCTGTACCAACGTCCATATGACAAATGATTCCCTTAATTCTCCATCTGTACCATTTATAAGAAGACAGTACAAATTCATGACCCCTTCGTACTATATCCCTGCTCTGTTGCATTCCCTCAATCCCTCTATACCACCCCACTGATGGAGACACCACACCTCTATAGGCACCATTTTACACATTATTTTGCACCTGTCCCAACATCTCCATCTCTCTCGACCTTGTGATTTAGTTATTCATCCTCCCAAATTACTTTAATCTATACTCTCGGTTGCCTAAGGCATGGAATCATTCTTCTCCTCCCACCCAGTTAGATCTCTATACCAGGAATAAATAGATTCTTATTTGATTGAATTTTATTGCCTTCTCTTCTCCATTTGATGGTGTTTCACTTTGACCTCAATATTTGTTTTGCTATTGCTTATAGATAATATGCATCATTGAGATGAAACAATTGTTTATTGTTTTGATTTGTCTGTGATGATAATTTGTGTATACTTTTTCTTTTTTGTCTGTACTACAAATGTTTAACCTCTTAAGGACGCAGGGCGTATGGATACGCCCTGCATTCCGAGTCCTTAAGGACGCAGGGCGTATCCATACGCCCGTGGGAAATCCGGTCCCCACCGCTAGCCGGTTTGGGACCGGAGCCGGATGCCTGCTGAAATCATTCAGCAGGCACCCTGGCACATCGCCCAGGGGGGTCCTGAGACCCCCCCATGTCGGCGATCGGAGAAAATCGCATGTCAATTCAGACATGCGATTTTCTCCAATTCCGGGCTGATCGGGTCTCTGGTGACCCGATCACCCGGAAAATAGGGCTGATCGGAGTTGTCAGCAACAACCCCGATCAACCCAAAGGATTGGAGTGAGATCGCAAAGCTGCGATCTACTCCTATCCCCTGCCATTACTCAGAACGGAGTTCTGACCAATGGCAGCGCAGGACAGGGGGTTGCCATGGCAACCCCCCGTTCTGCCCGCCCCTGGATGTCAAGGGGCTCTGGAAAGAAGATGGAGGCCGTACCTGCAGGAGAAGATGCCTGGGGACCTGGGATCTTCGCTGGAGCCTGCAGGATCCTGATCAGGTAGGGAATCCACAGTGGGGGGGGGGGGATTGAAAGTGAAAGTAAATCGATCTTTACTGTGGCAACCACTAGGGGGGCCAAACTGCAACTCCCAGCATGCCCAGAGAGCCAAAGGCTGTCTGGGCATGCTGGGAGTTGTAGTTTTGCAACATCTGGAGGGTCACAGTTTGGAGACCACTGTTACAGGGGTGCCCAAACAGTAGCCCTCCAGATGTTGCCAAACTACAACTCTCAGCATGCCTAGACTGCCCAGGCATGCTGGGAGTTGTAGTTCTGTAACATCTGTCCCTTCAGATTTAGCAATTTTCATGACATTTTTGAAAATTGCTGCTCTACTTTGAAGCTCTCTAATTTTTTCAAAAAGCAAAAATATGTCCATTTTATGATTTCAACATAAAGGAGACATATTGTATTTGTGAATAAAAATAACATTTATTTGGAATATCCATTTTCCTTACAATTAGAGAGCTTCAAAGTTAGAAAAATGCAACATTTTCAAAATTTTCATGAAATTTTGGGATTTTTCACCAAAAAAGGATGCAAGTAACGCCGAAAATTTACCACCAAAATAAAGTAGAATATGTCACGAAAAAACAATCTCAGAATCAGAATATTCGGTAAAAGCGTTTTCGCGTTATTAATTTGTAAAGTGACGGTGGTCAGAATTGCGAAAAAGGGCTCAGTCCTTAAGGTGAAAAAGGGCTGCGTCCTTAAGGGGTTAATACAAATTAAAATTGTAAAGAAAATAACAAACCAGACATATAAAATACATCAGCAGCTTGGAACCACAAAAAATACTTTTGATCTGATGATACCATACCACAATAAGTCAGAGAAGGAGGTAAATATGGTAAGTATTATGAATATAAAAATACTTTTTTAGTATGTGTGTTTTCGTTTGTTTAAAAAATAATAATAATAATCATGTCTAGAGCATCCTGTCTTTAGAACAGAAATACAGAGGACCCTATAAAATCCACTATAAGTGAAAAAAAATCCACAAACAAAAATCATTGTATGTAGTTCGTCTTGTATTGCACTACTTGCTTTTAGCAAACATCAGGCCACAGAATTTCTTGCAAAATGTAAAAACAAAGCACACAAGAAAGAAAACATTCTAACATAAACATGCTGTGTGTCATACTACTTTCAATGTGTATTTACTTATTTAATTTAATATCTTATTATTTAATTATATTTATATTAATTATTAGAGATGAGCGAACTTTTGAAAAATTCGATTTGTCCGATTAGCCGAATTTTTCGAAAAAATTTGTTTCGATCTGAATTTATTCGCGGTGAATCTATATTAAAAACGGCTATTTCTGGCCTACAGAGAGCCTCAATAGGGGTGTAGAAAACTTTTCTTTGTTTTAACTTGTATATGGAGTGTGCTGGGGTAGTGAAATAATACTGTTATTCAGAATAACATGCAGATTACAGGCATCGATTTTAGAATCACTGCCATACAGTGACTAAATGACACAGCATGGAGGTGTTGGCAGCATGAGGAGACCATACAATGGCTAAATTATACAGCATGGAGTTGTTGGCAGCATGAGGAGACCATATAGTGGCTTAATGACACAGCTTGAATATGGCTGAAGCATAAGGAGACCATATAGTGGCTGAATGACACAGAGTGGAGGTGTTGGCAGCATGAGGAGACCATACAGTGGCTAAATGACCCAGCGTGGAGGTGTTGGCAGCATGAGGAGACCATATAGTGGCTGAATGACACAGGTTGGATGTGGCGGAAGCATGAGGAGACCATATAGTGGCTGAATAACACAGCGTGGAGTTGTTGGCAGCATGAGGAGACCATACAGTGCCTGAAAGGCACAGCCTGGAGTTGGCAGCAGCATGAGGAGACACTAGGGCTTCACAATACCTAAGATTAAAAGATGAATTTTGAAATTTTAATGGAAGATTTAGGGTAGCTAGTGCTACCATAAAAAATGTTTAGGCCCAGACCCAGGCCCAGCAGCATCAGTAAACCATATATTGGCTGAATGACAGCCTGGAGTTGGCTGAAGCATCAGGAGACCATATAGTGTCTGAATGGCACAGCCTGGAGTTGGCAGAAGCATGAGGAGACCACTGAAATTTAAGGTTTTGAAATTGAAATTTAAGATTTTGAAATAGAAATTTCACTACTCTGCCTGACATACTTATTGCGTATATGAGGGGAGTACAATATACTTCACTACGCTTAAAACAGTATTTGTCTAGAACAGCCGCAGGTGTATACTTTTGCCTATACTTTCACAGTATCTAGGCCCTTGACAAATTAACAGGTACAAAAAGTAGAGATAACAGGTAGAAAAACACCAGCCGGTGATAATTTTTTGGCTGTCCTTTCACAGTACGTAGGCCCTTGACAGATTAACAGGTACAAAATAGTACAGGGTGGGCCATTTATATGGATACACCTTAATAAAATGGGAATGGTTGGTGATATTAACTTCCTGTTTGTGGAACATTAGTATATGTAAGGGGGGAAACTTTTCAAGATGGGTGGTTACCATGGCGGACATTTTGAAGTAGGCCATTTTGAATCCAACTTTTGTTTTTTCAATAGGAAGAGGGTCATATGACACATCAAACTTATTGGGAATTTCACAAGAAAAACAATGATGTGCTTGGTTTTAATGTAACTTTTTTCTTTCAAGAGTTATTTACAAGTTTCTGACCACTTATAAAATGTGTTCAATGTGCTGCCCATTGTGTTGGATTGTCAATGCAACCCTCTTCTCCCACTCTTCACACACTGAGAGCAACCCTGCAGGAGAAATGCTAGCACAGGCTTCCAGTATCCGTAGTTTCAGGTGCTGCAACTCTTGACTGGCCCACGACGACCAATCCACTTTCCAGGAAACTGTTCACCTAGGAATGCTCGGACCTGACACCCATAATGTGGTGGTGCACCATATTGCTGGAAAAACTCAGGGAACGTGCCAGCTTCAGTGCATAAAGAGGGAAACACATCATCATGTAGCAATTTTGCATATCCAGTGGCCTACATGATGATGATGTGTTCCCCTCTTTATGCACTGAAGCTGGCACGTTCCCTGAGTTTTTCCAGCAAGATGGTGCACCACATTATGGGTGTCAGGTCCGAGCATTCCTAGATGAACAGTTTCCTGGAAAGTGGATTGGTCGTCGTGGGCCAGTTGAATGGCCCCCAAGGTCTCCCGATCTGACCCCCTTAGACTTTTATCTTTGGGGTCATCTGAAGGCAATTGTCTATGCTGTGAAGATACGAGATGTGCAGCACCTGAAACTATGGATACTGGAAGCTTGTGCTAGCATTTCTCCTGCGGTGTTGCTATCAGTGTATGAAGAGTGGGAGAAGAGGGTTGCATTGACAATCCAACACAATGGGCAGCACATTGAACACATTTTATAAGTAGTCAGAAATTTGTAAATAAGTCATGAAAGAATAAAGTTACGTTAAAACCAAGCACATCATTGTTTTTCTTGTAAAATTCCCAATACGTTTGATGTGTCACATGACCCTCTTCCTATTGAAAAAACAAAATTTGGATTCAAAATGGCTGACTTCAAAATGTCCGCCATGGTAACCACCCATCTTGAAAAGTTTCCCCCCTCACATATACTAATGTGCCACAAACAGGAAGTTAATATCCCCAACCATTCACATTTTATTAAGGTGTATCCATATAAATGGCCCACCCTGTACACTACTTAGATGTAGGTATGTGGTATGCACTTATGAGGGCAGAAAAATGCACTACAGTACACTTAAAAAAGTATATGAGTAAAAACACAAGCCGGTGAGTAGTTTTGCCTTGACTTTCATAGTATCTAGGCTCTTGAGAGATTACCAGGTTTAAAATAGTACACTACTCAATAAGTTGGAGATCCAGAAATCATCCCGCTGCCGAATGGTGACAATTCGGCTGTCACTACGCAAAGAAGTGAGCATGCATCGTGTTATTTGTGCAAGTGACTCAGAGGAACTCCCTGCCTCCATTTCCACTGCATACTGCCACGGTGTGTCCGGGTCCTCTGTCTCGCCTTCCTCATAACCCTCTAGCTCCTCTGGCTGCTCCTGCACCTCCTCTCCTGTTAGATTGCTAGAAAAACAGCCCATTTGGTGAAACCTAAACTGTGCTCCACTGTGCCCCTTCCCCTCCTCCTCCAATTCAGCCCCCACAGGGCTCATGTGGCCATGAGATGTAGGCACCACGTCTCCAGTGCCCTGACCAGCCATCGTTTCCAACACATGTTGTGAGAAGCAGTGGAATGACGTCGTTCCTACCGTAATCCTGGCGACTAATAATATGGCTTCCTCAAAGGGCCTGAGCAAACGGCAGGTGTCACATATGAGCTGCCACTGGTTCACATTAATGTTACACAGGGGAGTACCCCTATCCGCTTGGATCAGCAAGAAATCGGTGATGGCTTTTCTCTGTTCATATAGTCGGTCCAACATATGGAGGGTGGAATTCCAACGTGTGGCAGCATCAAAAATCCGACTACGTTGGGGGATAGCGTTCTGACGCTGGAGCTCAAGGAGTGTGTGCTTTGCGGTGTACGAGTGGCTGAAGTGCATGCAAAGGTTCCTTCCAATTGATAGGATGCCTTGCAAATGGGGGGAACACTTCAGGAACTGCTTCACAACCAGATTGAACACGTGTACCATGCAGGGCTCATGGCTCAGCCTTCCCAGTGGTAGGGCATGCAAGATGTTCTTCCCGTTGTCAGTCACCATGGTTCCCATTTCCAGTTTTCGTGGAGTAAGCCATGCTCCGATTTCTTTACTAATTACTTTTAGCAGTTCCTCCCCTGTGTGACTTTGTTCGCCAAGGCAAACCATGTGAAGAACAGTGTGACACCGCCATGCCCTGCACACATGGTATGCTGAAGGGCCACTGAGACTTGTCTGGGCAGTGGAGGCTGAGGACACGGTGGAGGATGAGGAGGCAGAGTTGCACATTGTCACAGGACCAATGGCCTCAGTGCGTGGAGGAGGAAGCGGCGTGACCTGTCCAAGTTGGTGTTGTGGCTGTGCAGGAACCACATTCACCCAGTGAGCCATAAAGGGCATGTATTGTCCCTGACCGTCGTTACAGCTCCAGACGCTGGCGCTGCCGTGCACTTTGGTACACACAGACAAGCTCAAGGACTGGCCCACCTTCTCTTCCACAAAATTGTGCAGGGCTGATGCTTCGGGCCTGTTGGTATCGACTATCTCCGGTACCCCTGTGCCAGTGGGTACTGGGGTAATATTTGTGAGTTAGCACTAGCTGTTTT
Organism: Hyla sarda; assembly: GCF_029499605.1. Taxonomy (NCBI): domain Eukaryota; kingdom Metazoa; phylum Chordata; class Amphibia; order Anura; family Hylidae; genus Hyla; species Hyla sarda. Next base: position 245,506,584 of record NC_079191.1, on the reverse strand, counting down.
AGGGGCTAGCACTGCTTAGTAATGGATTCTGTCTAAAACAACACCCATAATGCAATGTCTTGCCAAACAGGGAACCTTCAATTGTTGCAAAAGTACAACCCCCATATATAGATAGCTGGATATACTGTATAACTCCAAAGGGTTCACCAGCACTGCTCTGTGATGCTGGTTAACTCTTTCCTTGCTTTGCCGACACATAGCTTTCAGCTATTTCAGATAGTGCTTATAGTAAAAGCAACAATCTCTACAGATAACTGCTTTTACTGTATATTGTTGCTAAGCAGGAGGTATAAAATATATATCTCTTGCCCAGCATCAGCTGTACCATACAGCTCAGCCCCGGTAGGAGCAGTCAGTATACTGAGTCCCTTCAGTATAGTGATGGGATCCCCGGCTCCTGCTCTGCATTAGACCCACGGAGCGGTCTCCTGAAGGAAGTGAAAAACTGCTGCTGGGTACAAAAAAGGTCCTTACCGGGTCAATAAACATTTTTAGGTACAAAAAATACTTAAGTCTCTTTTGTATTAATAAATACCATATTGCAATAACTGTTCTTCCAGGTAGAACAAATATTACAAAGTTGAGTGAAACAATAATAGTTTAATGTGGATGATTTGACTGTAAAATAGGTAACAGGTAGAGTACCTGTATAGGTATATAGGTGTATATCGAGAGATTAATCAAAACTTTTGCTGCTTTTTTTTTCTCTTCAGGTGCATTTAAAAAAAATGAAAGAAGCAATCTGATTGGTTGATATGAGCAACTGGTCAACTTTTTTTCTGCCCAAGTTTTGATGAATCTCCCCCATTACGTGGTAACAGAACATCTTTATCCATTTGTGAACAGCCAAATGACGTGCTAGTAACTCGGCAAGGATGTCTTTAGTGGCAAAGAAATCATGCTGCTGCAGGATAGAAAAGATGACTGTTAGCATCAGTTAGACTCTCTGAAGAGAAGATAGAAATGGTTTATTATTAAAGGGGTACTCCTGTGGAAAACTTTTTTTTTAAATCAACTGGTGCCATAAAGTTAAACAGATTTGTAAATCACTTCTATTAAAAAATCTTAATCCTTACAGTACTTTTTAGGGGCTTTATACTAAAGAGAAATAAAAAAAATGCATTTCCTCTGATGTCATGACCACAGTGCTCTCTGCTGACCTCTGCTGTCCATTTTAGGAACTGTCCAGAGCAGCATATGTTTGCTATGGGGATTTTCTCCTACTCTGGACAGTTCCTAAAATGGACAGCAGAGGTCAGCAGAGAGCACTGTGGTCATGACATCAGAGGAAATGCATTTCTTTTTTGAATTTCTCTTTAGTATACAGCCCCTAAAAAGTACTGGAAGGATTAAGATTTTTTAATAGAAATGATTTACAAATCTGTTTAACTTTCTGGCATCAGTTGATTTAAAAAAAAAAACAAGTTTTCCACGGGAGTACTCCTTTAACCTCTTCAGGACCCATGACGTATGCATACGTCATCACACCCTGGGTCTTAAGGACCCATGACGTATGCATACGTCATGTCTTTTCCTGGTCTCCGCCGCTCACCCGGCGGAGATTGGAAGCGGATCCCTGCTGAAATCCTTCAGCAGGGATCCAGGGCAAATGCCGAGGGGGGCCATGTTGGCCCCCCATGTCGGCGATTGCCGCAAATCTCTGGGACCCGACCGCCCGGTAATTTCGCATGGTCACAGACAGCCAGGACCATGCTGAAGCATAGGAGCAAGGTGGCAACCCTGCCACCTCCTCCGATCCCCTGCGATTCTTCGGTTAGTTAACCGACCAATCGCAGGGGAGGGGGCGGTTACTTCCTCCCGTCCTGCCCGGCCCCTGGAAGTCCGGAGAGGACGGAAGGAAGACCGGAGGACGCGGCGGGGGACGGGGGAGTGCTGGGGCCCGGCCCCGGTACTTACCTCGTCCCTGAAGACCCGGATCCCGGCGAAGAAGATGGCGGCGGTGGCGACAGGTGAGTAGATCTTCAGCCGCGGTCGGGCCCTTTACAGCAATGCACGTCGCCGTAAAGCGACATGCATTGCTGTATTGGGACCCTATATACTAAAACTCCCAGCATGCCCAGACAGCCCTTGGCATCTGGGCATGCTGGGAGTTGCAGTTTTGCAACATCTGGAGGTCCACAGTTTGGAGACCACTGTGCCCTTCCAGATGTTGCAAAACTACACATCCTCAGCATGCCCTTACTGTCCAGGCATGCTGGGAGTTGTAGTTCTGTAACATCTGGCCCTTCAGATGTTGCAGAACTACAACTCCCAGCATGTCTGGACAGTTTTGGCATACTGGGAGTTGTAGTTTTGCAACATCTGGAAGGGCACAGATTGGGAACCACTGTATTAGTGGTCTGCAAACTGTAGTCCTCCAGAGGTTGCAAACTACAACTCCAAGCATGCTGGGAGTTGTAGTTCGGCAACATCTGGCTCTAAAGATGTTGCCGAACTACTACTCCCAGCATGCCTGAGAATGTTTGGGAGTTGTGGTTTTGCAGCAACAGGAGGCACACTGGTTGGGAAACATTGTCTGTTTCCTAACTCAGTGTTTCCCAACCCGTGTGCCTCCAGCTGTTGCAAAATTATAACTACCAGCATGCACTGATAGACTGTGCATGCTGGGAATTGTAGTTTTGCAACAGCTGGAGGGTCCCCCCCTTGTGAATGTACAGGGTACATTCACATGGGCAGGGGGCTTACAGTGAGTATCAGGCTGCAAGTTTGCAATGCAGCAAATTTTGCGCGGCAGCTCAAACTCGCAGCGGGAAAATCGCTGTAACCCCCCCCTGCCCGTGTGACTGTACCCTAAAAACACTACACTAACACAAAATAAAATAAAAAGTAAAAAACACTACATATACACATACCCCTACACAGCCCCCCTCCCCTCCCCAATAAAAATGAAAAACGTCTGGTACGCCACTGTTTCCAAAATGGAGCCTCCAGCTGTTGCAAAACAACAACTCCCAGTATTGCCGGACAGCTGTTGACTGTCCAAGCATGCCGGGAGTTTTACAACAGCTGGAGGCACCCTGTTTGGGAATCACTGGCGTAGAATACCCCTATGTCCACCCCTATGCAAATCCCTAATTCAGGCCTCAAATGCGCATGGCGCTCTCACTTCGGAGCCCTGTCGTATTTCAAGGCAACAGTTTAGGGTCACATATGGGGTATCGCCGTACTCGGGAGAAATTGCCTTACAAATTTTGGGGGGCTTTTTCTCCTTTCACCCCTTATGAAAAGGGGAAGTTGGGGTCTACACCAGCATGTTAGTGTAAAAAAATAAATTTTTTACACTAACATGCTGGTGTTGCCCAATACTTTTCATTTTGACAAGAGATAAAAGGGAAAAAAGCCCCCCAAAATTTGTAATGCAACTTCTCACGACTACAGAGATACCGCATATGTGGGCGCAAAGTGCTCTGGGGGCGCACAACAAGGCTCAGAAGGGAGAGTGCACCATGTACATTTGAGGTGATTTGCACAGGGGTGGCTGATTGTTACAGCGGTTTTGACAAACGCAAAAAAAAAAAAAACACGTGTGACCCCATTTCGGAAACTACACCCCTCACGGAATGTAATGAGGGGTGCAGTGAGAATTTACACCCCACAGGTGTCTGACAGATCTTTGGAACAGTGGGCTGCGCAAATTAAAAATTTTGTACAGCCCACTGTTCCAAAGATATGACAGACACCAGTGGGGGAATAAATGCTCACTGTACCCCTTGTTACGTTCCTCAAGGGGTCTAGTTTCCAAAATGGTATGCCATGTGGGGTTATTTTGCTGTTCTGGCACCATTGGGGCTTCCTAAATGCGACAAGCCTCCCGAGCAAAATTTGCTCTCAAAAAGCCAAATATGACTCCTTCTCTTCTGAGCATTGTAGTTCACCCATAGTGCACTTCATGTCAACTTATGGGGTACCTCCATACTCAGAAGAGATGGGGTTACAAATTTTGGGGGGTATTTTCTGCTATTGACCCTTGCAAAAATGTGAAATTTGGGGGGAAACACACATTTTATTGAAATTTTTTTAAAATTTTTTTACATATGCAAAAGTCGTGAAACACCTGTGGGGTATTAAGGCTCACTTTATTCCTTGTTACGTTCCTCAAGGGGTATAGTTTCCAAAATGGTATGCCATGTGTTTTTTTTCCTGTTCTGGCAGCACAGGGGCTTCCTAAATGCAACATGCCCCCCCAAAAACCATTTCAGAAAAACGTACGCTCCAAAATCCCCTTGTCGCTCCTTCCCTTCTGAGCCCTCTACTGCGCCCGCGGACACTTTACATAGACATATGAGGTATGTGCTTACTCGAGAGAAATTAGGCTACAAATATAAGTATACATTTTCTCCTTTTACCCCTTGTAAAAATTCAAAAATTGGGTCTACAAGAACATGCGAGTGTAAAAAATGAAGATTGTGAATTTTCTCCTTCACTTTGCTGCTATTCCTGTGAAACACCTAAAGGGTTAAAATGCTGACTGAATGTCATTTTGAATACTTTGGGGGGTGCAGTTTTTATAATGGGGTCATTTGTGGGGTATTTCTAATATGAAGACCCTTCAAATCCACTTCAAACCTGAACTGGTCCCTGAAAAATTGTGATTTTGGAAATTTTGTGAAAAATTGGAAAATTGCTGCTGAATAGTGTTGAGCGGCATAGGCCATATTCGAATTCGCGAATATATGGACGAATAGTCGGCATATATTCGCGAATATTCGCATATTCGTTATATTCTCGTTTTATTTTCGCATATGCGAAATGTCGCGTATGCGAAAATTAACATATGTAAAAATTAGCATATAGGAAATTCGCATACTCGAAAATTCGCATATGCGAAAATTAGCATACACTAATCTTCGCATATGCGAATGTTTGCGCGCCAGTCTCACACAGTAGTATTAGAGCCTTCTTTACACCACACAAGCTGGAAGCAGAGAGGGGTGATCACTGTGATGTGTACTGTGAAGAAAAAAAAAAAAAATGAAAAAAAAAAAAATGAAAAAAAAAAAAATGAAAATTCGTAATTACGAATATATAGCGCTATATTCGCGAAATTCGCGAATTCGCGAATATGCGATATTCGCGAATAATATTCGAATTGCGAATATTCGCGAGCAACACTACTGCTGAACTTTGAAGCCCTCTGGTGTCTTCCAAAAGTAAAAACATGTCAATTTTATGATGCAAATATAAAGTAGACATATTGTATATGTGAATAAAATAAAATAATATTTGGAATATCCATTTTCCTTACAAGCAGAGAGCTTCAAAGTTAGAAAAATGCAAAATTTTCTAATTTTTCATCAAATTTTGGGATTTTTCACCAAGAAAGGATGCAAGTTACAAAAAAATTTTACCACTAAGTTAAAGTAGAATATGTCACGAAAAAACAATCTCGGAATCAGAATGATAACTAAAAGCATTCCAGAGTTATTAATGTTTAAAGTGACAGTGGTCAGATGTGCAAAAAAATGGCCGGGTCCTAAGGTGTAAAATGGCTGGGTCCTTAAGGGATTAAAGGGTGTTCCCAGTTTAGCTGGCAGCTATAAGGTGTGATACCATAATTGCTAGGGCCAGATCTACTAAGTAATAAGAGACCCAGATCAGGTGTGAAAACAGTGTCGAGGGGCTTTATTATTCACTGTAACATGGGCTAATACGTCAGTTCCTGTTACAAGGGGAATCAGTAATATCTAGCTATCTAGCCATTGTAATGTTAAATGTTCTTTTACAATTCTATGAGGGGCACAATATAATATAATATAATATATATATATATATATATATATATATATAGTAAAATCATAGCTCATATATATATATTAAAATCATAGCTCATTTTACACACTGAACTACTCTGGGCTGTGTGTAGCAGAGTGAGGGAGGAAGTTCTTTCCTTGTTGGCTTTAGATGATGTCATGCCTGAGATTGAGCAGAAAATACTGAGCAATATCATGGTAGAAAACTAAAAAATAATAAAAATAAAGGCAGGGGGTGAAATAGGAGGATTATAAAATGTAACAAGATCATGAGAGGTACTCTTTAACGTAACAATTTTCCATGACCACTAATTCCAGTATACAAGGAGGAAATATATACCACCAGACAATAACTGGATAATACCACCATACCCTACTGAATAAAACCACTGTACACAGACCAGTATTCCTCCATAAAGGGACTATATAGATGTAGAGACCAGCTGTACACAGGATCTGTATACCATAGAAGTGATTACATACAGGACCATATAGAGGCAGATACCATCTGTACACAGGATATATATACACACTATATAAGTGATTACAGTTACATCTAGGGAACTTAGAGATGTCTTTTCTGATTGTCCTCTCTCCTTTTCTTCTCTGCCTGGCTCAGACCACTATGACGACTTCTTCCATCCAAAACTCATCTCTTAACATTTGCGGACAAACATGTTAAACTCTGCATTTTTCCAGTACATCCCCTTCTCTACACAATCTCCCCTTCGATAGGCCCCGAACTGTTATAATGCCCTCTTTGGTGTCCTGCACAGAAAAGGGCAGGTAGGTAGCTAACTATGTAGTTAGGTAGCCAGATATGTAGGTATTGTAGCTAGCTGGGTAATTTGGTAGCCAGGTATGTAATAAGGTATGTAGGTATCCAGGTAGCTAGCTAGGTAGTTAGGTAGCCATGTATGTAGTTAGGTAGCCAGGTACATAGCTAGGTATTTAGGTAGTTACATAGCTAGATATGTGGGCAAGATAATTAGGCAGTCAGGTATGTGGACCAGGAAGTTAGGCAGCCAGATATATGGACCAGGTAGTTAAGCAGCCAGATATGTGGGGCCCCCTCCCCTTCCCTATGTACCAAATTGAAATTAGGAAAAAAAGTAAAAAACTAAACAAAAACAGATACTCACCTGTCCCATGCAGCAATCTGCTCAGCTCTACCGCCGGCTGTGTTCTTAAATCTCCACAGTGCAGGCTCCGATGAGTGACATCGGTGCCTGCATTGCGCAGTGAGGCGGAGGTCACGTCTCCTCTCAGTGTAGGCTGCAGATGCGGCTCACACTGAGAAGAGGTTTTCAGCTGTATGCATGTGAGCCGCGCATACAGCTGAAAGCAGCATTAGCCTGCCTGTCTGGGGATCTGGGACAAGTGTCCTAGATTCCCAGTAGCAGTGGTCACTGCGGGCCCTTTACAGAGGCTAGGCTTTTCCTCTGCACAAGTATTGATAAATCTCAATATTGTTGAAAAGTGAACTTTGGCCCAGTCTGAGGTCGATTGTACTTTGAATCAGTTTTACTTTTAAATTAAGAATATCTCTGCACTTTGCTCCATTCAGCTTTTCCTCAACCCTGACCAGTCTCCATTTCCCAGCCACTGACCCCAACGCATGATGCTGCTATCACCATTCTTCATTATAGGGATGATGTTGGCCAGGTGATAAATGGTACTTGGTTTCCTCTAGATATAATGCTAAGGGTATGTTGCAAGACTACAAATCGCAGCATGCCTTTACAGTGAGGACATGCTGGGAGATGTAGTTTTGCAACATCTAGTGGGCAGGTGGTAGATGTGCAGCACGTGGTTGGGGGTGTGGTAGAAAGGCTGTGAAACGCACTTCTGGCTGTGCTCCACAATCTATCTGAGCGGCAGGGAGATGTGGGGAGAAACTAGGTCCCCGTACTGCAGTGAGAGAGCCAGTGGGCAGCGGGGATGGGGTGAGAGGGAGCTGGGATGGAGAAAACTGTGCAACCGTAGCCAGGGATGTGCAGGCGCCTCAGCTAACCACTGCAGGAGTCACACTTAGCTACAGGAACACAGTTTTTTTCATTACAGTGGAATGTCCGTCAGAATATTCCGCACTCGGACCTTCCGCTGCAGCAGTCCCATTGCTTTCAGTGGGATTTTGCTGCATTGCTCACACGGTAGAATTTCACGGCTCCGAAGAATAGACTTGTTGCTCGGAAATGTATTGCCATCTATAAGATTCCACATTTCCAAGCAGTCCTAGCCCCTGCCGGATTCTTCAAATGTGCAGAATGTCCACACATTTTTTCCATGTGGACCTTCCGCTGTGTGAACATGGCCTAAGGGTACATTCAAACTATGCAATTTCTGAACAGCATTGCTGTACCATGCTGAAATGTAAATTCCGGGCAGTACTTTCTGAATCAGTAGGTGGTTGCTGTGCACGGAATTTCTCTGTGCGGACATTCTATAGTGTGACTGCGCCCTTAGAACTGAGGACAGTAAGTTAAATTACAAATTAGCAATTACAAAATGAGAAGTTTAATACTTTATTTATAACACACTGTACAAACTAAGGGAAACAGTTAGGTATTTAAAGACTTGCAAGAACCTTACTAAATAAACTAAGTGTCCACAAGAGTGTGCTATATATTTAAGAATTGTGATTTGTTGTATTTTTCTAGACAAGCTACATTTTTATATAATGCTAGAAGTTACATACAAAGCTTGTAGAAAGGTTACACATTTAATGATCTCTTATCTATGTCACTCTATAGGCATACAGTGTCCAACTTCAGTGGCTCTTATTACTTGACTCCCAATGTAATAACAAACATATACTGTATAGTATGCGTAGTGCTGCAGCCACACAGGAGCCACCATACAAGCCAAAAATAGCATCACCCCGGTAGCATAAAAGGGGTCACTACCCTCATCAAGACCATAGCAGGGTGACCAAACTGCGGCTCCTGAGCTGCATTTGGCTATTTGGTAGGTGCCATGCGGCTCACTAAGCTCTAGATCCCTGTCATTCTCCTCAGGCTAAATCACAGTGGAAAAAGAAGAGGTGCAGTTGTGACCCCACCAGAGAGGAACGAGAAGAACCCACCCCCGCCTCTCTCTACACTGAGCCAACCAACTGGCAGCATATGTGACTGTGGCTGCCTGCCATGCACAATGCTTCACTGCTGGAAGCAGTGGGTACATAAGGGCACACACTGCAAACTTAAAACCACACACCTACCTACTCACCTAACTACCTATCTACTATTGGGGTGGGGACTACCTACCTGAGGACATACCTGCCTATGGGGGAGGTGCTACCTAATCTGATAAATGGCTACTGTGGGATATACAGTATCTACTTAATGGGGTTATCCAGTAAACTAAATGAATAAATAAAATATAAGCAATGTGCCCTGATTGTATAAAATTTTTTTTGAAAAAAGCTTCTACTTACTTACCTTACTCCCTCATAGCTTCCAGTATTGGCACCCTGGTCTCGGCTGACACTTTGCTTTCCAAAGCTGCAGATGTGATGTTGCATTGTCGCTCCACCAATCACTGACTAAGGCAGGATATCACTGCAGCCAGTAATTGGTGAGTGGCGATGCAACATCACATCTACAGCTCTGGGAAGGGAGGTGTCAGTAGGGACCAGGGCGCTAACAGTAGGATATGAGGGAGTAAGAAAAGTAAGAAGAATTTATTTTTTATTTTTTTTGTTTTTAAATATACAGCCAAGGCTCATTGATAAAAATGTATTTTGCAGGATAACCCCATTAATGGGGGGACTGTCTACTATCTATCTATCCGGTTGCCTCTGTAAAGGGGGCACAGACGTGCTCCCTTTTCTCCCCCCAGGATCCAGGTGGACGCTGCAGTGTGCGGGCCGGGTCGCCTCAGGGCAACTGTACCTCTGTAAATGAGCGGAGGCGCAAACTTGCTTACCTCCCAGGCGGCGTGCGGCCCTTTAAGAGCACCGCAGTTGCCGCCTGGGAGTAGAGTGGGACATCACGTTGCATCAGTAATGATGTGCAACGTGTTCCCGGCAGCCAACCATATAGGTAATCCCCCCCACAGGCCTGCCCCCACCTGCCTGCAGTGCCACCATATATAGTTAACCCCCCACCTACCTACTTCCCTCCCCCCCACCTGCCTACCCCAATAATCCCCCCCACCTGCCTACCCCAATGACCCCCCTTCCCACCTGCCTACCCCAATAACACCCCCCCCTGTCCTCACATACCTAACCACCCCTCCCTACCTAATTACTGCATCCTTAGGCTACGTTCAGATGAGCGGCTCCACAGCATATTCTACGCTGCGGATCCACAGCCGAATGACCCCTACAGGGTGCCTTTAGATGTGCCTGCTCAGAGCAGCACTATGCCGCTAAGAGCAGACACACTGCTGCGATGTGCGGGTTGCTACGCATGTGCAGTGTACTCGCACACATCGCAGCCACTCCCTCTGCTCCATGAGCTAGGCCAAGAGCAGCCGCGATGTGTGAGTATACTGCGCATGCGTGTGGTGACTCACACATCCCAGTGTGTCTGCCCATAGCGGTGCATTGCACTCCAAGCAGGCACATCTAAAGGCACCATGTAGCGGTCCTTCGGTGGCTGATCCGCAGTGTAAAATACGCTGTGGATCTGCTCGTCTGAACATACCATTAAGTGGTATTTTGGGTTAGGAAAATGTATCCCTTATCCATAGAATAGGGAATAAAAGTTTAATTGGGGGGGGGGGGGGGGGGTTATGGGATACATTTTCCTTTTTCTGTCATCCAGATCTTTTTTCAGCCATTATGACCTGGCTGATATAATATAAAAGAAACTGGACTTACCTGGCATCGCTCTTTTGATGTCTCGGCATCGCCACTCCAGTCCTCCGCTGCTGTCTTCTTCCTGGTTGCCCATGATCAATGCATTAAACTGCAGCTCAGCTAATCACTGGCCTTGGCCGGCGATAGGCTGAGCGCAGTGTGATGCATTGAGCCCTGGCACTGGTCTTCATCCTGGTGCCGAGGCTCAATGCATCACATTGTGGCTCACATTGTCGTTCACCGGACATGGTGGGACATCGCTGTGGCCAATGACTAGCTGTGACATGTTGACCAGGGGCAACCAGGAAGAGGACAGCAGTGGAGGACCCGAGCGGTGATACCGGGGCACCATGAAAGCTGCGGCAGGTGAGTGCTATTTGTTGTTTTAGATGCTGGCAGCTGGTACTTTTGTAATGAAATCACTCATTATACCACAAAATCTACAGTGTAAAGTAAAATTACTTGAAGGGGGAACTAAAAGAAAAAAAAAAGCCATTTTGTAAGTTTGGGGGCTTCCTTTTCTACGCAGTGCACTTTTCAGTAAAAAAAAATATAACACCTTGGGGGAGAGTTATCAAAACCTGTGCAAAGCAAAAGTTGCCCATAGCAACCAATCAGATTGCTTCTTTCATTTTGCAGAGGCCTTGTTAAAAATGAAAGAAGCAATCTGATTGGTTGCTATGGGCAACTCAGCAACTTTTCCTTTGGACAGGTTTTGATAAATCTCCCCGCTTATCTTTATTCTGTAGGTCCATTTGATTCCAACGATACACAATTTATATAGGTTTTGTTATATTTTACTACATTTGTATATTATAACTTTTTGTATGAAAATCAGTATGCTTAATATTGTCCTCTTCTGACCCCTATAACTATTCTATTTTTCCATATACAGGGATGTATGAGGGCTCACCTCCAGTGCTCCCGCTGTGCCCTTTTCCGGTCCCCGGGTGCAATCCTCTTCCTGAGCTGCAGTGTGACGCTTAGGCCCGGAGTGACTTCGGGACCCAGTGTGTCATGCTGCTGCTTAGCTGGCCGAAGTGGGACATCACTACGGTCAGTGGTTGGTCAGCAGCAGTATGACACACTGGGCCAAGATGTCACTCCGGGCCAAAAACATGCTGCAGCTCAGAAAGAGTATTGCACCCCGGGACCAGAACAGGGCACAGTGGGAGCACTGGAGGGGAGTAGAGTTTTTTTTTTTTTCTATAATGTAGTATGGGCATTCTTCTAATGCCTCCCTGTTACATCCTCATCCTGTATTATACTCCCAGGGCTGTACTCACTATTCAGTTGGTGAAGTCACTGTGTACATACATTACTTATCCTGTACTGATCCTGAGTTATATCCTGTATTATACTCCAGAGCTGTAATCAGTATTCTGCTGGTGGGGTCACTGTGTACATACATTACATTACTTATCCTATACTGATACTGAGTTATATCCTGTATTATACTCCAGAGCTGTACTCAGTATTCTGGTGGTGGGGTCACTGTGTACATAAATTGCATTACTTATCATGTACTGATCCTGAGTTATATCCTGTATTATACTCCAGAGCTGTACTCAGTATTCTGCTGGTGGGGTCACTGTGTACATAAATTGCATTACTTATCCTGTACTGATCCTGAGTTATATCCTGTATTATACTCCAGAGCTGTACTCACTTTTCTGCTGGTTGGGTCACTGTGTACATACATTACATTACTTATCCTTTACTGATCCTGAGTTATAGCCTGAATTATACTTAGTAAAATCCAGAACCCCTTTTTAAACCTTTAATTTATTTATTTATTTATTTATAAATAACTAGCTGAGTACCCGGCGTTGCCCGGTTTTTCCTTCCTAATACTTGTTGGGGAGGAAAATCAACAAAGGAGGAAGCTTTTGACTTCATATCCCATCCCCATATATTGTTGTCATATCCCGACCTCTTATCCCATCCTCCTATCCCATCCTCCTATCTCGACCTCCTATCTCGACCTCCTATCCCGACCTCCTATCCTAACCTCCTATCTCGTTCTCCTATCTCGACCTCCTATCCCGACCTCCTATCCCGTCCTCCTATCTCCAGATCCTATCCCGTCCTCCTATCTCAACCACCTATCCCGTCCTCCTATCCCGTCCTTCTATCTCGACCTCCTATTCCAACCTCCTATCCCGTCCTCCTATCCCGTCCGCCTATCTCGACCTCCTATCCTGTCCTCCTATCCCATCCTCCTATCCTGATCTCCTAACTCGACCTCCTATCTCGACTTCCTCTCCCGCCCTCCTATCCCGACCCGTATTATGTGCACCAGGTATTGAAATATCTCCAGCTGTACAGAAGTTATGTGGGAACCTCTACAGCTGTTTCGTCTCCTTCCTCAGGGTGCTTATTTAATAATAAGCCCCCTGAGGAAAGAGACGAAACAGCTGTAGGGGTTGTGGAGGCAAAGTGGTGCAGTCCAGTACGGGTAAGATACTTTTTTCCTTGATATTTATATGGCAGGATGTTGTTACTGTTATTTAGTGAACTGTAGGTTAGTAATAGAGGGGACACTCTGGTAATCTTTGCTGAGGCTAGGCCCATGAGTAGTTCACTATTATAGCACTTTCCAGCAGCACAAGCACTTTACATTTATTGGCCATATATATGATTGCATTATAATACTGCACCCTTGTTCCCCACATTTTTGTGTAGGGTGCCTTTTTTTTGCCTTTTTAACATTAGTACATTGTGTGTATTATGTAATTTTCAATAAACTTATTATATTTTTGGCAATCCTAGTCTAGTTTTGTGTTTTATTCGCAGTATATTATAAAAAGAGTAAAGTAAAAAAAAAAAAATATGTAAATTATCTGCTCCAACAATAAAAATTAGCTCCCCCTTTTCCTACTGCTATACAAAAAAAAGTTACATTATTATAATTTTTTTGTACATATTTGATACTGCCACATGGCTAACTGTCTGAACTATAAAAATATTAGTGAATCATTAACATTTTATTTTAATAGTTCAATTACCCATGCGGCAGTATCAAATTGACATAGATTTCTGTACAGGATCATTAATAATGATCCTGTACAGCAACAGGCGTAAAGGTAAGAAAATTATCCAAAATTGTTTCTGTTTGGTCACATCACATGCTAGAAACCTTTAATATGACCATTGTAAATCATTTTTCAAGTAGAATCAGCTGAACCCCCTTTTTTGGCATTTTGATATTTTTTTTCGATTAATTGATGAAATAATCGACAACTAATCTATTATTAAAATTATCGTTAGCTGCAGCCCTAACCTAAATCCACCTGCCCTACCTACAGATGTATTTACCTATTGGAGGCACTCCCTGACTGAGGTGCTACCTAATAAGAGAGCACACTACCGTGGGAAATACTTATATGATGGGGGACTACCTGTCTACTGTGGGGATACACCTTTTATTGGGGGACCTACTAAACTTCCCACTTTCACTGAGTGGGATTTTTTTTAACTAGTAATAATAGTTATATTATTTTTTAATATGTAGTTGCGTACTAAGAGAAAGTCTGCTATATGCTTGCGAGCCAGCTGCTCCTAAGGGTAAACCATAAGTGGCATGGTGGGAGGAAAAGGTCATCCTCAAAGAGTTATTATAATTATTTCTTTCTCTTTAGCTCAATTATTGTATCCAGTAGGTGTCAGTATCTCACAGTGATGCCAGCTCCAACTAGTACTAAACAACTAAGGAGATTCAGAATTTCTCCATTCCTCACTAAAACCAGGACAAGAGAATGCTCTAGAAGGGACTCTTCCACAGTGCAGAGCAGCAGAATAGTGACTGCCCTGCAGGGCTGCCAACAGGGGGGTACAGCCCATACTCTTGTAAGGGGCCCGGAGCTTAAGGAGGCCTGGCCCGCCACTACTCGCTGGCTGCTTGACTGACTACGTACAGTCAGTCAATAAGTCACACACACATGCTGTCACTGTCAGAAAGAATCCCTGCTGCAGGGCGCCTACTGCTGCACATACCCGATTGTCATGTAATTCATTAGTTCACCCAGGCACCCACTGTGGCCCTTTAAGAGTAGCACAGAGGCTGCCTGGGAGAATAGAGGTAATTCCCAGTGACGTGTGACTTCACTTCATACTGACAGAGAGGAGCGGAGCAGAGTAGAGCAGAGGGGAATCTGCCGCTTCCTGTGTTGGTGTGTGTAAAGCCTGCAGGCAGCGCCCAGCCTGTTATCATTTTACCTGTATGATTTAGTATATTATATTATCTTCTCCTCTTCCGACAGCATTTATCTCTCCTATCCCATCATCAGTCATCATAGTATGTATAATCTGAGAATCCCCTCCTCACATGTATAATCTGATAATCCCCTCCTCACATGTATAATCTCATAATCCCCTCCTCACATGTATAATCTGATAATCCCCTCCTCACATGTATAATCTGAGAATCCCCTCCTCACATGTATAATCTGATAATCCCCTCCTCACATGTATAATTTGATAATCCCCTCCTCACATGTATAATCTGATAATCCCCTCCTCACATGTATAATCTGATAATCCCCTCCTCACATGTATAATCTCATAATCCCCTCCTCACATGCATAATCTGATAATCCCCTCCTCACATGCATAATCTGATAATCCCCTCCTCACATGCATAATCTGATAATCCCCATCTCACATGTATCATCTGATAATCCCCTCCTCACATGTATAATCTGATAATCCCCTTCTCACATGTATCAGCTGATAATCCCCTCCTCACATGTATAATCTGATAATCCCCTCCTCACATGTATAATCTGACCCCCTCCTCACATGTATAATCTGATCCCCTCCTCACATGTATAATCTGATCCCCTCCTCACATGTATAATCTGATAATCCCTTCCTCACATGTATAATCTGATAATCCCCTCCTTACATTAATAATCTGATAATCCCCTCCTCACATGTATAATCTGATCCCCTCCTCACATCATCATCATGTCATCAGGTTTCCGAGATGTTGCAAAACTACAACTCCCAGCATGCGGCATGCTGGGAGTTGTAGCTTTGCAACAGCTGCAGGCACCCTGGTTGAGAATCCCTGCTGTTGACAGAACAACATGTTAAATATCATATGGCCATTTAAATCAGCCACTTCCCGAAGCATAGCAGCGAGCTGGCCAGGAAGGTATTTATCCAGCATGCCGCCTTCAATGTTGAGACCACTGCTCTTCTGGTCCAGTGACCTACTGGAGGAGCAGTGGTCGGAGCACCGAAGCATGGCAGTGCACAGACATACTGTCTCCAGCTGGAGGCAGTTATGTCTGTGGGGGCACAAATGGGCGTACAACAATATATGGGGACACAGGAGGCCTAATACAACATATAGGCGCACAGGGGGCCTACAATTATATATGGGGGGACAGAGGGGCTTACAACTATATATGGGGCACAGAGGGACCTACAACTATATATGGAAGCACAGGGGGCCTACAGCTACATATGGGGGCAAGGGGGGCCTACAACTATATATGGGGGCACATAGGGACCTACGACTATATATGGAGGCGCAGGGGGCCTACAAATATATATGGGGGCCTTAAATGATATATAAGAGCCTTGGTAAGAGATGTGACCAAGAACCCAATGGTCCAGTGGTCACTCTGGCTGAGCTCTAAAGATCCTGTGTACAGATGGGAGAAACTTCCAGAAGGTCAATCATCATCAGAGATGGACTGACAACACTCAGGGCCCCAGACCAAATAAAGCAAGGGCCACTTGCGATAACCCACCCCTGGCCACACCTGTGCTCCACCTCTAATCCAACCATATTCCTCCCCATGCACGTCCCTCTACACAAAATAAAAAGGAAAAAAATATATAAATATCACATGTAC
The DNA here is from genome assembly GCF_029499605.1 of Hyla sarda. NCBI lineage: Eukaryota > Metazoa > Chordata > Amphibia > Anura > Hylidae > Hyla > Hyla sarda. Next base: position 245,490,142 of record NC_079191.1, on the reverse strand, counting down.
CATGTTGTTACGGAATATTTATTATGCTTTATTTGGTAGCCTGGGGGAGTTGGGTATGGGGAGTGTAGCTGTGCGGTGACTAAAGGGTGCTTGTTAACCCTTGCTATTTGTGACGCCAGGGAGAGGGCTTCTCAGTAATGCTTGTCCTACTGCCACCCTTCCAAAGAGCGATAGGGAGGTAGATAATAATGGAATTTCCACAACCGGAGAGTTTTCTGAAACAGTTGTAAGTTTTACTGAAGATTTTATGCAAGCTTCATAACCGGAACAGTTGCTATACATGCAAGCTTTCTTTGGAGATTGACAAAGGTTGGGACTTTAGCAATTTAGTGGGGATAGTTTAGAACTCACGGTTTAAGTTCAGCTGAGCCTGGTATGTTTTCAGGCCTTGCATGTCTTTGCAAGTTGAGCAGATCCGTCCTGCTAGTCCGGCATCAACGAGAGCAGCAACCCAAGCAATAATTGGCTACACCTCCCTTATATGGGCAGGGGCTGGACTAATGCTAATTTGCCCATACTTGTGTCAATCACCATTACAAAGGATTGTGGGTAACACGTGACCCAAGGACCTCCAAAGGTCCTCCAACATACCATAGAGGATATTAACATGGTCACATGATCGAAGGTAAGTACTATACATTATATAAAATATACATTATTACCAAATATATACATGTAGTAACAGTATAGAATTAGAGTTGAGAAGAGGCGACTAGGGGCTGTCCCACCTGGTGGACCCTACCTGAGCGTAGTTACTCTGACTTTGGGGACCACTACACTAGGTACAGTATGCAATACGGTACCAGGACACCACATTTATATGATTGGCAATTGATTTTTGATTTATATGCAATGTTTGATGTATACATTTATAATATCACTATTTTGTATGAGTCTATATTTGATATTTGATTGTTCACCCTATATAATGTATGAGTTGTGATCACTTGAACATGCTTGAGAAAGATGGCATGATGCTATCGAAACGTTGCATTTACATGCACATGGACTAAATTGGTGTGCTGCTGGACCCTTTCTGTGGCTGTGGCTTTATCGTCTAGTCTGCAACTGGGACTAGCTTATAGTTTGCTTGCACCCGACTACTTACAAATACAGCTTTATAACCAAGGTTGTGCTGTTTCTATCGTGTTTTGCTATCCTGTACAGTCTATTTTGGAGCTTGCCCCCACCTGGCTGGTTTTCTAACCCAGCATGATGGAATCATCTATGGATCAGAATTTGAAAACCCATGTCTCCACATACTCTGAAGAGGACATCGACCGTATACTGGGTGCAGTGGATGGGGGATTCTGAGTTCCGGGCTTGGTATGAGTTGTTATCAAACAGGTACTCTCTTGATTTAATTTTACTTAACATGGACTTCCTTCAGAGAGACATTTTGGCTACTAACAGTAGGGTTTTGTTACGCCGAGCGCTCCGGGTCCCCGCTCCTCCCCGGAGCGCTCGCAACATCCTCGCATTTGCAGCGCCCCGGTCAGACCTGCTGACCGGGTGCGCTGCAATACCTCTCTCAGCCGGGATGCAATTCGCGATGCGGGAGGCGCCCGCTCGCGATGCGCATCCCGGCTCCCGTACCTGACTGGCTCTCCGTAGGTCTTGTCCCGGCGCGTGCGTCCCCGCTCCTTAGGGCGCGCGCGCGCCGGGTCTCTGCAATTTAAAGGGCCACTGCGCCACTGATTGGCGCAGCTGGCTTAATTAGTGTGTTCACCTGTGCACTCCCTATTTATACCTCACTTCCCCTTCACTCCCTCGCCGGATCTTGTTGCCATTGTGCCAGTGAAAGCGTTCCCTTGTGTGTTCCTAGCCTGTGTTCCAGACCTCCTGCCGTTGCCCCTGACTACGATCCTTGCTGCCTGCCCTGACCTTCTGCTACGTCCGACCTTGCTCTTGTCTACTCCCTTGTACCGCGCCTATCTTCAGCAGTCAGAGAGGTTGAGCCGTTGCTGGTGGATACGACCTGGTTGCTACCGCCGCTGCAAGACCATCCCGCTTTGCGGCGGGCTCTGGTGAATACCAGTAGCAACTTAGAACCGGTCCACCAGCACGGTCCACGCCAATCCCTCTCTGGCACAGAGGATCCACCTCCAGTCAGCCGAATCGTGACAGTAGATCCGGCCATGGATCCCGCTGAAGTCCCACTGCCAGTTGTCGCCGACCTCACCACGGTGGTCGCCCAGCAGTCGCAACAGATAGCGCAACAAGGCCACCAGCTGTCTCAACTGACCGTGATGCTACAGCAACTATTACCACAACCCCAGCAACAATCTCCTCCGCCAGCTCCTGCACCTCCTCCGCAGCGAGTGGCCGCTTCCGGCCTACGATTATCCTTGACGGATAAATTTGATGGGGACTCTAAGTTTTGCCGTGGCTTTCTTTCACAATGTTCCCTGCACTTGGAGATGATGTCGGACCAGTTTCCTACTGAAAGGTCTAAGGTGGCTTTCGTAGTCAGCCTTCTGTCTGGGAAAGCTCTGTCATGGGCCACACCGCTCTGGGACCGCAATGACCCTGTCACTGCCTCTGTACACTCCTTCTTCACGGAGATTCGAAGTGTCTTTGAGGAACCTGCCCGAGCCTCTTCTGCTGAGACTGCCCTGCTGAACCTGGTCCAGGGTAATTCTTCTGTTGGCGAGTACGCCATCCAATTCCGTACTCTTGCCTCCCAATTATCCTGGAATAATGAGGCCCTCTGCGCGACCTTTAAAAAAGGCCTATCCAGCAACATTAAAGATGTGCTGGCCGCACGAGAAATTCCTGCTAACCTGCATGAACTTATTCATCTGGCCACCCGCATTGACATGCGTTTTTCCGAAAGGCGTCAGGAGCTCCGCCAGGATATGGACTTTGTTCGCACGAGGCGGTTTCTCTCCCCGGCTCCTCTCTCCTCTGCAATCCGTTCCTGTGCCTCCCGCCGTGGAGGCTATGCAAGTTGACCGGTCTCGCTTGACACCTCAAGAGAGGACACGACGCCGCATGGAGAATCTGTGCCTGTACTGTGCCAGTACCGAACACTTCTTGAAGGATTGTCCTATCCGTCCTCCCCGCCTGGAAAGACGTCCGCTGAGTCCGCACAAAGGTGAGACAGTTTTTGATGTCAACTCTGCTTCTCCACGCCTTACTGTGCCTGTGCGGATATCTTCCTCTACCTTCTCCTTCTCTGCCGTGGCCTTCCTGGATTCCGGATCTGCAGGGAATTTTATTTTGGCCTCCCTCATCAACAGGTTCAACATCCCGGTGACCAGTCTCGCCAGACCCCTCTACATCAATTCTGTTAACAATGAAAGATTGGACTGTACCGTGCGTTACCGCACGGAACCTCTCCTAATGTGCATCGGACCTCATCACGAAAAAATTGAATTTTTGGTCCTCTCCAACTGCACTTCTGAAATTCTTCTTGGATTACCGTGGCTTCAACGCCATTCCCCAACCCTTGATTGGTCCACAGGAGAAATCAAGAACTGGGGTACTTCTTGTCTCAAGGACTGTCTTAAACCGGTTCCCAGTACTCCCTGCCGTGACCCTGTGGTTCCCCCTGTATCCGGTCTTCCTAAGGCTTATATGGACTATGCTGACGTCTTTTGCAAGAAGCAAGCTGAGACTTTACCCCCTCACAGGCCTTATGACTGTCCTATTGACCTCCTCCCGGGTACTACTCCACCCCGGGGCAGAATCTATCCTCTGTCTGCTCCAGAGACTCTTGCCATGTCAGAGTACATCCAGGAGAATTTAAAAAAGGGCTTTATCCGCAAATCCTCCTCTCCTGCCGGAGCTGGATTTTTTTTTTGTGTCCAAAAAAGATGGCTCCCTACACCCTTGCATTGACTACCGCGGACTTAATAAAATCACTGTAAAAAAACGCTACCCCTTACCTCTTATCTCGGAACTCTTTGATCGCCTTCAAGGTGCCCACATCTTTACCAAACTGGACTTAAGGGGGGCTTATAATCTCATCCGCATCAGGGAGGGGGACGAATGGAAGACTGCATTTAACACTAGAGATGGACACTTTGAGTATCTGGTCATGCCCTTTGGCCTGTGCAACGCCCCTGCCGTCTTCCAAGACTTTGTTAATGAAATTTTTCGTGATCTCTTATATTCCTGTGTTGTGGTTTATCTGGACGATATTCAGATTTTTTCTGCCAACTTAGAAGAACACCGCCAGCATGTCCGCATGGTTCTTCAGAGACTTCGGGACAATCAACTTTATGCCAAAATGGAGAAATTGTTACGCCTAGCGCTCCGGGTCCCCGCTCCTCCCCGGAGCGCTCACGGCGTCTTTCTCCCTGCAGCTCCCCGGTCAGTCCCGCTGACCGGGAGCGCTGCACTGTCATGGCCGTCGGGGATGCGATTCGCACAGCGGGACGCGCCCGCTCGCGAATCGCATCCCAGGTCACTTACCCGTCCCGGTCCCCTGCTGTCATGTGCTGGCGCGCGCGGCTCCGCTCTCTAGGGCGCGCGCGCGCCAGCTCTCTGAGACTTAAAGGGCCAGTGCACCAATGATTGGTGCCTGGCCCAATTAGCTTAATTGGCTTCCACCTGCTCCCTGGCTATATCTGATCTCCTCCCTTGCACTCCCTTGCCGGATCTTGTTGCCTTGTGCCAGTGAAAGCGTTTAGTGTGTCCAAAGCCTGTGTACCTGAACTTCTGCTATCCATCCTGACTACGAACCTTGCCGCCTGCCCCCGACCTTCTGCTACGTCTGACCTTGCCTCTGCCTAGTCCTTCTGTCCCACGCCTTCTCAGCAGTCAGTGAGGTTGAGCCGTTGCTAGTGGATACGACCTGGTTGCTACTGCCGCAGCAAGACCATCCCGCTTTGCGGCAGGCTCTGGTGAAAACCAGTAGCCTCTTAGAACCGGTCCACTAGCACGGTCCACGCCAATCCCTCGCTGACACAGCGGATCCACAACCCGTAAGCCGAATCGTGACAGTAGATCCGGCCATGGATCCCGCTGAGGTGCCGCTGCCAAGTCTCGCTGATCTTCCCACGGTGGTCGCTCAGCAATCGCAGCAGATTGCCCAACAAGGACAGCAGCTGTCGCAGTTGACCGCCATGTTACAGCAACTTCTGCCTCTGCTACAGCAGCAACCATCTCCTCCGCCAGCTCCTGCACCTCCTCCGCAGCGAGTGGCCGCTCCTAACCTACGCTTGTCCCTGCCGGACAAATTTGATGGGAACTCTAAACTCTGCCGTGGATTTTTGTCTCAGTGTTCCCTGCATATGGAGATGTTGTCGGACTTGTTTCCTACAGAACGGTCTAAGGTGGCGTTCGTAGTGAGCCTTCTTTCAGGAAAGGCCTTGTCTTGGGCCACACCGCTCTGGGACCGCAATGATCCTGCCACAGCCACAGTCCAGTCCTTCTTCGCTGAAGTCCGGAGTGTCTTCGAGGAGCCAGCCCGAGCTTCTTCTGCCGAGACTGCCCTGTTGAACCTGGTCCAGGGTAATTCTTCAGTGGGCGAGTACGCCATCCAATTTCGTACTCTTGCTTCCGAGTTATCATGGAATAACGAGGCTCTCTGCGCGACCTTTAAAAAAGGCCTATCCAGTCGCATCAAGGATGTGCTGGCCGCACGAGAGATTCCTGCCAACCTCCAAGAACTCATCCATTTGGCTACCCGCATTGACATGCGTTTTTCTGAGCGACACCAAGAGCTCCGCCAGGAAAAAGACTTAGATCTCTGGGCACCTCTCCCACAGCATCCTTTGCAGTCTACGCCTGGGCCTCCCGCCGAGGAGGCCATGCAAGTGGATCGGTCTCGCCTGACCCAGGAAGAGAGGAATCGCCGTAGAGAAGAAAATCTCTGTCTGTACTGTGCCAGTACCGAGCATTTCTTGGTGGATTGCCCTATCCGTCCTCCACGCCTGGGAAACGCACGCACGCACCCAGCTCACGTGGGTGTGGCGTCTCTTGGTTCTAAGTCTGCTTCTTCACGTCTCACGGTGCCCGTGCGGATTTCTCCTTCAGCCAACTCCTCCCTTTCAGCCGTGGCCTGCTTGGACTCTGGTGCCTCTGGGAATTTTATTTTGGAGTCCTTTGTGTATAAATTCAGCATCCCGGTGACCCGTCTCGTCAAGCCGCTCTACATCTCCGCGGTCAACGGAGTCAGATTGGATTGCACCGTGCGTTACTGCACAGAACCCCTCCTGATGTCTATTGGACCCCACCACGAAAGGATTGAGCTCTTTGTTCTCCCCAATTGTACCTCTGAGGTCCTCCTCGGTCTGCCATGGCTCCGGCTTCATTCTCCCACCCTTAATTGGACTACCGGGGAGATCAGGAACTGGGACTCTGCCTGCCACAGGAAGTGCCTCTCCCCCCCTCCCAGTCCCGTCAGGCAAGCCTCTGTGCCTCCTCATGGCTCCCGTCCTTGTGTCTCCCTGCCCCGTGCCAAGCTTCACCCTCTGCCCTCCCTCCCCATTCCAACTCCTGCTGTACTGCCTGCCGTTGAGGAAACCCTCCATTCTTTCCCGGTGTCCTCATCCCAGGGGAGGCAGTCACCGGACAAAAAAAAGGGGAGACCTAAGGGGGGGGGTACTGTTACGCCTAGCGCTCCGGGTCCCCGCTCCTCCCCGGAGCGCTCACGGCGTCTTTCTCCCTGCAGCTCCCCGGTCAGTCCCGCTGACCGGGAGCGCTGCACTGTCATGGCCGTCGGGGATGCGATTCGCACAGCGGGACGCGCCCGCTCGCGAATCGCATCCCAGGTCACTTACCCGTCCCGGTCCCCTGCTGTCATGTGCTGGCGCGCGCGGCTCCGCTCTCTAGGGCGCGCGCGCGCCAGCTCTCTGAGACTTAAAGGGCCAGTGCACCAATGATTGGTGCCTGGCCCAATTAGCTTAATTGGCTTCCACCTGCTCCCTGGCTATATCTGATCTCCTCCCTTGCACTCCCTTGCCGGATCTTGTTGCCTTGTGCCAGTGAAAGCGTTTAGTGTGTCCAAAGCCTGTGTACCTGAACTTCTGCTATCCATCCTGACTACGAACCTTGCCGCCTGCCCCCGACCTTCTGCTACGTCTGACCTTGCCTCTGCCTAGTCCTTCTGTCCCACGCCTTCTCAGCAGTCAGTGAGGTTGAGCGGTTGCTAGTGGATACGACCTGGTTGCTACTGCCGCAGCAAGACCATCCCGCTTTGCGGCGGGCTCTGGTGAAAACCAGTAGCCTCTTAGAACCGGTCCACTAGCACGGTCCACGCCAATCCCTCGCTGACACAGCGGATCCACAACCCGTAAGCCGAGTCGTGACAGAAATGTCTCTTTGAATGTCAATCTCTTCCTTTCCTAGGATACTTGGTCTCTGGCCAGGGACTACAAATGGACCCAGATAAACTCTCTGCCGTCTTAGATTGGCCACGCCCCTCCGGACTCCGTGCTATCCAACGTTTTTTGGGGTTTGCCAATTATTACAGACAATTTATTCCACACTTTTCCACTATTGTGGCTCCTATCGTGGCTTTAACCAAGAAAAATGCCAATCCCAAGTCCTGGTCTCCTCAAGCGGAAGACGCATTTAAACATCTCAAGTCTGCCTTTTCTTCTGCCCCCGTGCTCTCCAGACCTGACCCATCTAAACCCTTCCTTTTGGAGGTAGATGCCTCCTCAGTGGGAGCTGGAGCTGTCCTTCTACAAAAAAATTCTTCCGGGCATGCTGTTACTTGTGGTTTTTTTTCTAGGACCTTCTCTCCAGCGGAGAGGAATTACTCCATCGGGGATCGAGAACTACTGGCCATTAAATTGGCGCTTGAGGAATGGAGGCATCTGCTGGAGGGATCAAAATTTCCAGTTATCATATACACTGATCACAAGAATCTCTCCTATCTCCAGTCTGCCCAACGACTGAACCCTCGCCAGGCCAGGTGGTCGTTGTTCTTTGCCCGTTTTAACTTTGAAATTCATTTTCGCCCTGCTGACAAGAACATTAGGGCCGATGCCCTCTCTCGTTCTTCTGATGCCTCTGAAGTAGAAGTCTCTCCGCAACACATCATCCCTCCGGACTGTCTGATCTCCACTTCTCCAGCCTCCATCAGGCAAACTCCTCCAGGGAAGACCTTCGTTTCTCCACGCCAGCGTCTCGGGATTCTCAAATGGGGACACTCCTCCCATCTCGCAGGCCATGCGGGCATCAAAAAATCCTTGCAACTCATCTCTCGTTTTTATTGGTGGCCGACTCTGGAGACGGATGTTGTTGATTTTGTGCGGGCCTGTACTGTCTGTGCCCGAGATAAGACTCCTCGCCAGAAGCCTGCTGGTCTCCTTCATCCTCTGCCCGTTCCCGAACAGCCTTGGTCACAGATTGGTATGGACTTTATTACAGACTTGCCCTCATCCCGTGGCAACACAGTTGTTTGGGTGGTCGTTGATCGATTTTCCAAGATGGCACATTTTATTCCTCTTCCTGGTCTTCCTTCAGCGCCTCAGTTGGCAAAGCAATTTTTTGTACACATTTTTCGCCTTCATGGATTGCCCACGCATATCGTCTCGGATAGAGGCGTCCAATTCGTGTCTAAATTCTGGAGGGCCCTCTGTAAACAGCTCAAGATTAAATTAAACTTCTCTTGTTCTTATCATCCCCAATCCAATGGGCAAGTAGAAAGAATTAACCAGGTCCTGGGTGACTATTTACGGCATTTTGTTTCCTCCCGCCAGGATGACTGGGCAGATCTTCTACCATGGGCCGAATTCTCATACAACTTCAGAGTCTCCGAATCTTCTGCTAAGTCCCCATTTTTCGTGGTGTACGGCCGTCACCCTCTTCCCCCCCTCCCTACTCCCTTGCCCTCTGGTTTGCCCGCTGTGGATGAAGTGACTCGTGATCTTTCCACCATATGGAAAGAGACCCAAAATTCTCTTTTACAGGCTTCATCCCGCATGAAAAAGTTTGCCGATAAGAAAAGAAGAACTCCCCCCATTTTTGCTCCCGGAGACAAGGTATGGCTCTCCGCTAAATATGTCCGCTTTCGTGTCCCCAGTTACAAACTGGGACCACGCTATATTGGTCCTTTCAAAGTCTTGTGCCAGATTAACCCTGTCTCTTACAAACTCCTTCTTCCTCCTTCTCTTCGTATTCCCAATGCCTTCCATGTCTCTCTCCTTAAACCACTCATCATTAACCGCTTCTCTCCCAAACTTGTTTCTCCCACTCCTGTCTCCGGTTCTTCTGACGTCTTCTCCGTGAAGGAGATTCTGGCCTCCAAGACGGTCAGAGGGAAAAAAAATTTTTGGGTGGATTGGGAAGGCTGTGGTCCAGAAGAGAGATCCTGGGAACCTGAGGACAACATCCTAGACAAAAGTCTTATCCTCAGGTTCTCAGGCTCCAAGAAGAGGGGGAGACCCAAGGGGGGGGTACTGTTACGCCGAGCGCTCCGGGTCCCCGCTCCTCCCCGGAGCGCTCGCAACATCCTCGCATTTGCAGCGCCCCGGTCAGACCTGCTGACCGGGTGTGCTGCAATACCTCTCTCAGCCGGGATGCGATTCGCGATGCGGGAGGCGCCCGCTCGCGATGCGCATCCCGGCTCCCGTACCTGACTCGCTCTCCGTCGGTCTTGTCCCGGCGCGTGCGGCCCCGCTCCTTAGGGCGCGCGCGCGCCGGGTCTCTGCAATTTAAAGGGCCACTGCGCCACTGATTGGCGCAGCTGGCTTAATTAGTGTGTTCACCTGTGCACTCCCTATTTATACCTCACTTCCCCTGCACTCCCTCGCCGGATCTTGTTGCCATTGTGCCAGTGAAAGCGTTCCCTTGTGTGTTCCTAGCCTGTGTTCCAGACCTCCTGCCGTTGCCCCTGACTACGATCCTTGCTGCCTGCCCTGATCTTCTGCTACGTCCGACCTTGCTCTTGTCTACTCCCTTGTACCGCACCTATCTTCAGCAGTCAGAGAGGTTGAGCCGTTGCTGGTGGATACGACCTGGTTGCTACCGCCGCTGCAAGACCATCCCGCTTTGCGGCGGGCTCTGGTGAATACCAGTAGCAACTTAGAACCGGTCCACCAGCACGGTCCACGCCAATCCCTCTCTGGCACAGAGGATTCACCTCCAGTCAGCCGAATCGTGACAGGTTTCCTCGACGGAGGTAACCCTCAAGTCTCTGTTATCAGAAAAGGATTTTGGGAAGTTGAATACTAAACATTCTACATACCTCCAGAAATTGAGGAACAAATAGACACAAATGGTTCCGTGATACAGTGGACTATACAAATAATTGGGTTTATACCTGGGGAAAACAGTCTTCTATGCTGAGAAAATACCCCCCAAAAAGGCAGGACAACAAGAATGATGCTGGTGAAAAATCTAAAACTGTGTCTAATCCATCTGTTTCTTCAAATGTTGTTACCCATAATTTTTTAGACTCGAGCTGTCACTCCAACAACGCCCAACCAGACGAGGAGGTTGGCGTCACAGACAGAGTTCAAGGAACCAGAGGACAGAAGAATCCGAGAGCACCCCAGATAAAAACAAGGAAGTGGTCAATATTTCCTCTGTTAATCTGACTAATACACAGATGCAATTACTGGCGAAAGGCTTGAGCTTTTGCCCTACATATTCACCCAATTGGTTCCAGCTTGAGTTGGAGTGCACACAATTTTTAGGGAATTGAGACTAAAAGTGTGGTTTGCAAACAAACCAGATGTTGACACAAATGTTTCTACCTTTAATGACCCTCCTACTTGTTTTTTAGCCTCTGAATCCTCAGGTTAACTGCTATAGACACCTAACGTAAGTTGGTAAAACAGGACTTGGAAAAGATTTGCACCGCAGGTGTTACATCACATCACTTCAATCTGCCGAAAGCACAATATCTGGCGATTGATGAGTTGGTCCACGATCATAACTTAATCATCAAACCCGCCGATAAAGGAGGGGCAGTTGTGATCATGGACCGCTTAAAATATCAAGCTGAGGTCAACCACCAATTGGGTGATAAAGTCACCTATTTGGAGCTGGACTCAGATCCAAAGAATAGCATTGCAAGAAAAATCAGTGCATGTCTGGGATCAGCCTTAAGTGATGGAATTATTGATAAAGCTTTATTTGATTTCTTAACACATTAAACTACCCCTTTTCTTAACATTTTGCAAAAGATTCAGAAATCAATGGTTGACCCTCCCGGTAGACCAATTGTCTCCGAGAGGGAATTAATGAGTCACATTTACATTTTTTTTGGATCAAGTTTTAAGAACATATGCTTTTAGATCAAGGTCATTTGTTAGAGACACGGCTGACTTTTTCAGTAAAATTGAATCAATTATTGTTCCCCCTAAGACCATCATTGCTTCTTTACATATGGCCTCGCTGTACACTTCCATCCCACATCATGCGGGGATGGAGGTGGTGCAACAGGCCATAACACCTGACCACACACCAGAAAAATGTTCATTTATTATGTCTTTGTTGGAAATTGTATTGAAAAATAATTTTTACTCATTCAATTATAAATTTTATTTACAGTTATCAGGGACCGGCATGGGCACAAATGTGACGCCTACTTACGTCAATGTGTTCATGGCGCCTATCCGTGCCACCACTTCAGCCATGTGCTGGGGTAGTGGCGCCATATAGACAGCGTCTTCCTCACTTGGACAGGCAACCACACTCAATTATCTGATTTTCTGAAATTTTTAAAAAACATGAAAGGCCATATTTCTTTTACTCTTACATCATCATTCGAAGCAGTACAGTTCCTTGACACATTGGTTATGGTTTAAGTTAATCGATTGATTAGGGACTTGTTTATTGAACCCACGGATAGCAATTCAGTACTGAGATATGAGAGCCATCACCCACGGCCTATGGTAAGATCTCTCCCGACCAGTCAGATGATACAAGCTCGTCGCATCATCAGACTGGAAGGGAGGGTTGAACCAGCTCTAGAAAACATGTCACATAATTTTGCATGGAGAGGCTATCCTTTGAGTCTATTAAAACTAAGTAAAGATAAGGTTTTAGCAATGGACCGTGAGACTCTGATCCAATACGCAGGCAGAAAAAACAAACCTCCTATCTCGACCTCCTATCTTTACCTCCTATCCTGACCTCCTATACCGTCCTCCTATCTCGACCTCCTATCCTGACCTCCTATCCCGTCCTCCTATATCGACCTCCAATCCCGACCTCCTATCCTGTCCTCCTATCTCAACCTTATATCCCATCCTCCTAAATCGACCTCCTATCTCGACCTCCTATCTTGACCTGCTATCTCGACCTCCTATCCCCGACCTCTCATGCCGTCCTCATATCCCGACCTGTAATATGTGTACCAGGTATTGAAATATCTCCAGCCAAACAGAAGTTATGTGGGAACATACATTTCCCATTGATATGCATGGAACTTTAAACAAAAACCCTGACCCTCACAAATGGGGGTAGTTAAGGGTTAAATTAACTATCCTATTTTTTAAGTGGACATATAAGTAACATGTGACCAAGTATTATGGAAATATCTCCAGCCGTACGGAAGTTATGTGGGAACATACATTTCCCATTGATTTGCATGGGACTTTAAACAAAAACCCCGACCCTCACAAATGCGGGTAGTTAAGGGTTAAATTAAATATCCTATATTTTAAGAGGACATATAAGTAACATGTGACCAAGTATTATCGAAATATCTCCAGCCGTTTGGAAGTTATTAAGTAACATATATTTCCCATATATTTGTATGGGACTTTAAAAAAAAATAAAAAATAAATCCAACCCCTTTTTCACATCCTTAAGGGTGGAATTTCGAAAATCCTTTCTTATTCCTTGTCTATGTCTTAAAAACAACACCTCTGCAAAAATTCAGGTTTCTAGGGCTGAGCATTGATGAGTCAGGTCTTCTCTTTTTATATATAAGATATATACATAGGTGAGATAATTTTCCATGACCAATGGTACCAGTATGGGAAATAAATATCACCACACAATAACTGGATAATACCACCATACTGTACTGAATAAAATCACTATACATAGACCAGTATTCCCCCATACAGTGCCCGTATAGGAGGTAGATACCAGCTGTACATAGATCTGTATACCATATAAGCGATTATATACAGGACCATATGGCGGTAGATATCAGATGTACACAGGATCTGTATACCATATAAGTGATTATATACAGGACCATATAGAGGTAGATACCAGTGTTCACAGGATCCGTATACCGTATAAGTGATTATATACAGGGCCACATAGAGGTAGATACCAGCTAGGTATGAAGGTAGTTACGTAACCAGGTAGATAGCCTGGTAGTATATAGTTAGTCAGTTTAACTTTATAGCACCAGTTGATTTAAAAAAAAAAATCCCAGTGGAGTACCCCTTTAACCCCTTAAGGACCAAGCCCATTTTAACCTTAAGGTCCAGGCCAATTTTATTTTTGCGTTTTTTCCTCCTCGCCTTCTAAAATCCATAACTTCTTTATATTTACATATACAGACCCATATAAGGGCTTGTTTTTTGTGTGACCAATTGTACTTTGCAATGAAACCTCTCATTTTACCATCAAATGTACGGCGAACCCCCCAAAAAAATTTTAGGGAGGAAATTTAAATGAAAACCCCAATTTTTAACATTTTGGAGGGTTTTGTTTTCACACTATACACTTTACGGTAAAAATTACATGTGTTCTTTATTCTGTGGGTCAATAAGATTAAAATTATACCCATGGATAGATACTTTTTCTATTTTTCGTACCTCTTAAAAAAAAATCTAAAACTTTTTGTACAAAATCAGTAATCTAAAATCGCCCTACTTTGACCACCTATAACTTTTTCATTTTTCCATATATAGGGCGGTATGAGGGCTCATTTTTTGCGCCATCATCTGTACTTTTTACCGATACCACATTTGCATATCTAAAACTTTTATATCATTTTTATTAAAAAAAAAATTATGAAATGTGACAAAAAAGCTGCATTTTTTAACTTTTAAAAATTTTTTTACATTTACGCCATTCACCGTACGGCAAAATTAACATTATATTTTGATAGTACGGACATTTACGCACGCAGCGATACCAAATATGTTCATAACATTTTTTTTACGTTTTTTTGGGGTAAAATGGGAAAAACTGACAATTTTAATTATTATTGGGGGAGGGGATTTTTCACTTTTTTATTTTACATTTTTCAACTTTTATTTGACACTTTTTATGTCCCCATAGGGGACTATCTATAGCATTCCTTTGATTGCTAATACTGTTCAGTGCTGTGCATACGACATAGCACTGATCAGTATTATCGGAGATCTTCTGCTTTGGTCTGCTCGATCTCAGACCAGAGCAGAAGACCCCGGGAGACGGCCAGAGCAAGGTGAGGGGACCTCCGGCTGCCATGCTGGATGATCATCCATTCAAAGTACCGCATTGCCGCAGATGCCATGATCTGTATTGATCATGGCATCTGAGGGATTAATGGCGGACATTCGCGTGATCGCGGATGTCAGCCATTACTGGCGGATCCCCGCTGCTACTAGCAGCCGGAACCTGCCGTGTATGACACGAGCACCGTTCCGATGCTCGCGGTCATACACAGGACGTAAATGTACGTCCTGGTGCGGGAAGTCCCACCAAACCAGGACGTACATTTATGTCCGTGGTCGTTAAGGGGTTAAGGGAATAAGCTAGTTAGGAACCTTAATGTGTATGCTGATTTGGTTCCACTAACATAAACAGGCAGAAAATGTCAAGGCTTTAGACTTCGGACCTCTGCTCTGTACACATCTATTTTTAATTTCATTAAGTATTTTAATTCAATTACCACGTCTATCAGATGACACACAATCCACTGCTCTTTCCCTGATATTTAAGAGCCATACCAGACTAAGCAACAGCAAGTCTGCATCCTGCATGGCTGGTCGCCATCATAAACTAAACAAAATAATAAGCTTTCTTCCCAAACACAGATCTTTCCTTGGTAATTTGCAGTGCACATAATGATATTTTATAAACTAAGCCTGAAATGTACACTGTCTAGGAGCTGCATGTTCACATTTTTATTATTGGCCACATTTATCTTGGATACATGAGTCAAGGGTGTAGTTTCACTGATGTATTTTCCTAATTAAATTAGGGCAATGACCAGAGCAGGATCATCACTGAAGCTGGTTCTCTGCTGTACCCAGGGCACTTTAACTGCTTACTCTAAACTCTTTATTCATTTCAACTAAACAACACACAAAACAGCCAAGGATTCTCCCATATTGTGCTCTGCATGCAGAGACTATCAAGCAGTATACAAGAATAAAGCCTGTTTTCTTTGTTTTTCTCCCATACCGTTGAATGTTGTGTCCCTTCAAAATAAACTTGACAACAAAAGTGAGTAAACCCCTAAGCGGAAATGTCCAAATGTTGTGTCCCTGGTGTCATGTGACTCCTTAGTGTTAAAGAGGTACTTCGCTGGCCTACTCGCTTTTTAGCCATATTTCTGCATTGTTGTGTACTTTACCGTTACTTTGTGGTGTGCACCGCATTGTCTCCATGCTCCCGTTAGAACCTGGTTTTGTCTGCTTTGTTTGTAGCTCTCCGTTTCGACTTCTTTCATCTGCTATTATGGGAACTACATTTCCCAGCACTAGTTGCGTGCTTGTTGATTGCGCATGCAACTCCCCTTTGTGTGTTTTTTTCTGCCCCTCTTAACTTGTCAATCATCTTAGTCCATGCCCCTTTACATTTGCGTATCCTTACTTTTTTTTTTTTTTTTTGTAGGGTTCTGACTCAGTTCTGCCCTTCGGCGGATCAAGCACTGTACAGACATCGCAAGCCGATGTACTGCACATGCGCAAACTAGCCCGATGATGTAAAAAATGACGCAGAGCAACAGCACGGGCCAACCACACTACCCAGCCAAGAAACTCTGACAGCAGAGTAAGTGCCCCTGCGTCTGCCGCACCACATGATTTGAAGAAGCACAGCTAATGAAGAGCAAGGTCAAAAAAGACCAAACCCTACAGGGAGGAGCGCAAAGAGATGTGAATGAAGAACTGAGAGTTCAAGTCCGTGCAGTCCTGAATTATTTATTTAACTTTATTATTTATAATTTTTTTTCTTTATTATTTCATTATAAGTTCTATTTCTGCATATTTATTTACATTATTTTTATTTTGTTTTACATTTTGTATGCATTATTGAAAATAGGAACGGGTTGTCATGGAGACTAACACACTGCTGATGCGAGGGCAGGTTAGCCACGGCCGGGCCCGTTGTGCGCGTGCGCAGCGTGACGACCAATGGTGGAACACAGCGTTAGATGTCTCCATGACAACGTGTACTCCCAAGCCTCACTTTGGATACCGCACATTTCCGGCACACATGCGCCGTTGATTTTCTCCCACGCTAGGTATCTACAGCATAGCGGTGAGTGGTGATTCCCGTATAGCCCGCATGTTTTTGTTTTTAATTGTTTTTATTTTCACGTGCACATCTGTTCTGAAGATAGAATCAGGACCTTATTAGGGTTTTGGGTAAATAATATGTGGTGACTGTAACTTTGTGATGAATAATTCATAAATATAGAATGGGCACGTGTTTTTTGTATATCATGTAATTTGTTCTGTATATCTTATTGTGTGGAATTTTTGATATCACTACTTAAGTTGTAATTGAATTGATAATTGAATTGTAATGGTTGCCATGACATAATGGGTGATTTGTAACACTTGTATGAGCTTGAGAAAGGCTGGGTGAGCAAGCTGAAACGTCGCTGTATGACATTCACATGATGGAATACATTTTTCCTTTTTTTTTCACTATATTGGATTTGTGTGCTGCGGATTTATCTGGATTTTTTCTGCTGAATATATGGACCCTTGTCCAAGGTCTGGTTCTGCGTGCACCCATTATACTTTTGCTCAAGGCCTGAGTGCTGCTTTTCTCTGGATTACCATTTCACTGCAGCTACCCCACAGAACACTCTGCGTCTTAATGGGGTGCTCAGTAGAGTAAAAACAAATCCACAATCCAAGAAAATAGAATAGAAATACGAATGGCACTAATCCCCTTTCAGAAGCGAAAAGCAGTTTCTCTATTCCAGGTGCAACGTGAGCAAACATTAAAAGCAGGGGAGTACAAGACGTCATTAGTCATACCGTGGTACCACGGTCTGACTAACGGTATCCTGTTCTCCCCTGCTTTTAATGTTTGCTCCTTTAACTCTGGTATTATCCTTGAGGTTTATGGTTACTTTCATTTTCCATTGTATTCTGCTTCTGCATGTGGTGAGTGCCATTCATATTCTATTCTATTGTCTTTAACAGGCAAACGAAGAAGCTTTTATTGAAGCACAAAGAATCGAAGTACAAAACAGCTCCAAAAATATAAACAAATTTGGTCCAAAAAAACTGAACATTTTGGTACACATATAAGGCATAATAGCTAAAACATACTTCATGAGAACATTGTAAAGAATAGGCAAATGAGAATACAAAGTATAATGATGCATGATAACATATGATAAACAGCCTGGCAGACCCCTACACAAAAAGTATAGGCTTCCCCATCAATATAGGGCCAAACAATGACTCATATCGGGGCAGTGGTGAGATGAGAGCCATGGTTCCCAGACTACGTTAAGCCCTTAAGGACTCAGCCCATTTGGGCCTTAAGGACTCAGACAATTTTATTTAACATTTTCGTTTTTTGCTCCTCACCTTCTAAAAATTATAACTCTTTTATATTTTCATCCACAGACTAGTATGAGGGCTTGTTTTTTGCGCAACCAGTTGTCTGTTGTAATGCCATCACTCACTTTACCATAAAATGTATTGCGCAACTGAAAAAATACTATTTGTGTGGGAAAATTAAAAAGAAAACCGCAATTTTGCAAATTTTGGAAGGTTTCGTTTTCACGCTGTACAATTTATGGTAAAAATGACATGTGTTCTTTATTCTTTAAGTTAATATGATTAAAATGATACCCATGATAACATACTTTTCTATTACTGTTGCACTTTAAAAAAATTGCAAACTTGTTAACCAAATTAGTACGTATAAAATCCCCCTATTTTGAAGACCTATAACTTTTTCATTTTTCCTTATAAGTGGCGGTATGAGGGCTAATTTTTTGCGCCGTGATCTTTACTTTTTATTGATTCCATATTTACTTATATAAAACTTTTAATACATTTTTTATAAAAATTTTTGGGAATAAAATGTTATAAAAAAAAGCAGCAATTTTGGCCTTTTTTTTTTTTTTTAACACGTTCACGCCGTTCACCATACGGTATCACCAGGGGATTTTTCAAATTTTTTTTAACCTTTTTTACTTACATTTTTACACTTTAATAGTCCTTATAGGGGACTATTTATAGCAAATATTTGATTGCTAATACTGTTCAGTGCTATGCATAGGACATAGCACTGATCAGTATTATCGGTCATCTTCTGCTCTGGTCTGCTCGATCACAGACCAGAGCAGAAGACCCGTGGAAGGCAGCAGAGGCAGGTGAGGGGACCTCCGTCTGCCGTTCTAGATGACCGGACCGCCGCGGCAGCGATACGGGCGATCCAATCATCCATTTTAGTGACCGTGATGCTGCAGATGCCGAGATCTGCATTGATCACGGCATCTGAGGGGTTAATGGCGGACATCTGCGCAATTGCGGATGTCTGCCATAACCGGTGGGTCCCTGGCTGCTATCAGCAGCTGGGCCCAGCCGCGAATGACCCGAGCATCGTTCCGATGCTCGCGGTTATGCATACGACATAAATGTACGTCCTGGTGCGTTAAGTACCAGCTCACCAGGATGTACATTTACGTTCGGGATCATTAAGGGGTTAAAGCGGTCCACCAGATCCTCCCTAATTGCTGACAACTTCTCATACAACACAATAAGGTTGATCCTAGTGATAACATCCCCAAATTATAAGGCAGCTTGTTTCCATTGTGAAGCTATACGAATTCTGGCGGCCAGGAGAACATATTAAGAAAGGCGAAACACTTTATGTTGCATACTACTAGGTTTATAGCCAAGTAGACAGTAGGCAGGCATCCTCGTAACATGGCTTGATAAAATAGAGGTAAGGAGGTTCAGGACCTGGGCACAGAAAGCTGCAACCACTGGACAGGACCACCAAACATGGAACATCGTTCCATGCATTCCACAACCACAGAAACAAAGGGGAGAGACCGTAGGATAAGATGTAATCTAACAGGCACCAGATAAGTTCCTTGGAGTACCTTCAGTGCGGTTTCAATTAAGGACACCTGCCAGCTGCACAACCATCCCTCCATTGAGAGAGCGACAAAGTGGTGTGGAGGTCGCACTCCCAATCAGACATAAACTTTAATTTCACATCTTTCAGTGGTGCGGTAAGGTGCGAATACAAGATAGACAGCAACCCCGGGAGATGGGGGTGTAGAGGGAAAAAGCTTAAAGGGGTACACCGCCCCTAGCATCTTATCCCCTATCCAAAGGATAGGGGATAAGATGTCAGATCGCTGGGGTCCCGCAGCTGGGGACCCCCGGGATCTCGGCTGTAGCAACCCGCTATCATTACGGCACAGAGCAAACTCGCTCTGTGTGTAATGACCAGCGATACAGAGGCCTGAGCATCGTGACATCACGGCTTCGCCCCCTCGTGACGTCACGGCCGGCCCCCACAATACAAGTCTATGGGAGGGGGAGTGGCGGCTATCTAGACTTGTAACAAGGGGGCGGGCCGTGACGTCACGAGGGGGCAGAGCCATGATGTCACGATGCTCTGGCCCCTGTATTGAGTTTGCTCTGTGCAGTAATGATAGCGGGGTGCTGCAGCCGAGATCCCGGGGGTCCCCAGTGGCGGGACCCCTGTGATCTGACATCTTATCCCCTATCCTTTGGATAGGGGATAAGATGCTAGGGGTGGAGTACCCCTTTAAAAAAAGGTGGGCCTAAAATCCTGTATGCGGGGAACAAGAGACTGAAAATAAGAAAAAATCTGTCAGGCTCTAAACATTTCAGTCAATGGAACAGAGTGTGCCAACCTGAATGATTCAAAAGTAGACAGGCACCGCTCATGCAAAAAGTCATGAAGTCTGGTGAGTTTGGCATCTCGCCACCAAGTAAATCTCGATGGAGACAGACCAGGAGTGAAAAGGGGATTAGAAAGGAAAAGAGCAAAAGAGAAATAGACTTAAAACGTACCTGACACCAGAGAGATAGGGAATGAAAGGCCACTTGAGCTGAAGAGTATAACAGTGACATTAGTCATTTTAACAAAAAATCCACAGCGAAATGGAAAAAAAATAATTGTGCGACAAAATTGAAGAAAAAATGTAATTTTGTCAATTTTGGGGGCTTCCGTTTCTACACAGTACTTTTTTTTGTAAAAATGACACCTTTTCTTTATTATGTAGGTCCATACGGCTAAAATGATACCTTACTTATATAGGTTTGATTTTGTCGTACTTCTGAAAAAAATCATAACTACATGCAGGAAAATTTATACGTTAAAAATTCTCATCTTCTGACCCCTATAACTTTTTAATTTTTCCACGTACAGGCCGATATGAGGGCTAATTTTTTGCGCCGTGTTCTGAAGTTTTTATCGGTACCATTTTTGTATTGATCAGACTTTTTGTTCGCTTTTTATTCATTTTTTCATTATATAAAAAGTGACGAAAAATACGGTATTTTGGACTTTGGAATTTTTTTGCGCGTACGCAATTGACTGTGACGTTTAATTAATGACATATTTTTATAGTTTGGACATTTACGCATGCGGTGATATCACATATGTTTACTTTTATTTACACAGGTTTTTTTTAATGGAAAAGGGGGGTGATTCAAACTTTTATTAGGGAAGGGGTTAAATGACCTTTATTAACTTTTTTTTTTCCACTTTTTTTTGCAGTGTTATAGCTCCCATAGGGGGCTATAACACTGGACACACTGATCTTTTACCCTGATCCCTGCAAAGCAATAGCTTTGCATGGATCAGCGTAATAGGGGGTTGATTGCTCAAGCCTGGAGCTCAGGCTTGGAGCAATCAAACACTGATTGGACACGACGGAGCAAGATAAGGGGGCCTCCGCTCGCGTCCTAGCAGATCGAGACATCGCAATTTTATCGCGATATTCCCGATCAGCCCGACTGAGCTGCTGGGAAGCTTTTACTTTCGTTTTAGACACGGCAATCAAAGTTGAAGGGTTAATAGCGTTGAAGCGTTGAAGGGTTGAATCGAAGTCAGAAGGGTTAATAGCGTGCGGCACAACAATCTGTGCCGCGCGCTATTCGCCCAGGGTCCTGGGTATGACGCGGGGTCACAGCGTGAACCCATTTTAAATACTGGGACAGGGCGCAGGGCGTACAGGTACACCCTGCGTCCTTAAGAGGTTAAAGAATTCTCCAAAGTCACCCATTTTGGAGCTCTCTTAGTGACATTAATAAGAGCTAGCTGGACCAGACGGGTTGCATAATAATATTTTTGAAAATTGGGAACAGACAAGCCCCCTAATTTTCTGCTTTAATACATCACAGATTTAGCAATGCAAGGTTTCTTATAAGCCCATGTAAAGGCGAAAACTTCTTTTTAGAGTTGCACAAGATCAGATTTTACAATAGGGAATAGGGAAGAGAATGAAAAAGGTATAAAAGGCAGGGAAGAATGAGCATTTTAGTAACATTAACCCTACCTAACCAGGACAGGTAAGGGAAATTCCACTTCATTAAGTAAGCCTGTATAGAGCTGTAAAGAGGCAGATAATTGCTTCTATATGAGGAGTGTAGGGAGGGAGTTTCACACTGAGATAGGGTAGCCCAGAGGAGGAATCCCGAAAGCCAAAATTAAGGGATATAAGCTGCTGCATCGGGACAGGGAGATTACAAAAAAGAATTTCAAATTTGTTAACTCCATCACTGAGGCGTGAGCAGGCAGAAAAGTCAGCAAGCAATTTAAAGTGATTCGGGTATGACATTAAAGGTTCGGTCAACGTCAGAAGAAGGTCATCTGCAAAAAGAATAACCTTGTACTACGAGGGAGCTAGTGACACACCCTTAATATCTGGGTGACCTCTTATCAACGCCGCCAAGGGCTACATCGCCTGTGAGAGTCGACTCACCTGTCGGGTGCCACACCAAATGGTCAAGGGCTGTGAGGGAGGTCGAAGGCAGTTTCAAGAAGGCAGTCAGGGAAGAATAAATATGTCTCAAAACCTTAACAAACTAAACTGAAAACCCAAATTTTGTAAGCATCGCAAACAGGTACTGCCAGGACACACCATCAAATGCTTTTTATATGTCCAGAGATAATACAGACATTGGAGTAGACGTCGAGTTGGACCAGTGGGTAAGATTAAGCAACTTCCTGATGTTATCAGGAGCCTGTCGACTTGGCACAAAACCCACTTGATCTAGGTGAATCAAGGCAGGCAAGTACCTGTTTAAGCGGGCAGACAAAATAGAGGTCAGGAGTTTGGAACCCATATTCAAAAGAGAGATAGGGTGATAATTTGCTGTATGGAGGTGGTCCCTATTTGGCTTGGGCAGAAGGGTATTAAAGGCGTCTAGGAACTCCGAAGGGAGAGCAGCAGGAGACATAAGGGAGTTAAAAAGGGCAACAAGGTGGGGAATAAGGAGAGGGACAAACTTCATATAATAAGCAGCAGTGAGCCCATCTGGCCCAGGGGACTTACCAAGTTTAAGATGGGACAAGGCCACAGACACCTCCTCAGGTGATATAGGAGCATTCAATAACTCTCCAGCATCAGGGGGAAGACAAGGGAGATCAACAGAGGAGAGGAAGTGGGAAGGAGTAAAAGGAAAAGAGGTGGATGAGAGGGTTCAGTGTACAAATGGGTATAGTAAGAATGGAAGGCAGCATAAATCCGATCAGGATGAGACTAGGAAGCAGCTGGAGGCTATGTACTTGGTTAAAAGAGGTTGTCTTTTTAAGCATTGTAGCCAAAAAGCTGTCAGGCTTGTTGGCAAACTTATAGTATGCAGGGCTTTCTCGACCACAGTAGTTTGAAGAGCGTCCAGCTGAACCCTGGTGTCCTGAAGAGCCACAAAAGAAGTAAGGGGAAGGATCCTGCTGATGAGCAAATGACAACCTCTTCTAGCGCTTGCTGAGCCTTGGCTCGATCACGCTTGATCCCAGTTGCTAAAGATATAATACTACTGCACACAAATGACTTATGCGCTAACCATACCCATTTGGGGTCAGAATCAACCTCAGCATTTGTCCTAAAATAAGAGGCAAGATCATGCTCAAGTTGTTGTTTCGCTTGGGGAATCACCAGGAGCGACTCCAGCGGAAAGGAAAAGAGAGGGGTCTCTCTTAAACGCCCCTAGGACCAAGTCATGATCGGACCAGGCTGACGGCACATGACGGGCAAAAAGCATCTATGGCAGCATACGAGTGTCAGATAGAATCCAGTCAATTCTAGTATAATGATGTTGGACATGAGAATAATATGAATAGCCACGGGCACTCCCATTGTGCTCACACCACACATCTACAAAGGAACCCTCAACAAAAAGAGAGGACAAAAGACGCTGTTGCGTCCCTGACCTGCGAAATGGGGCTGTATTAGAGCGATCCAGCTTACCAATAAACACTAGATTCAGGAAGTCACCTGCCCAAATCAAAGCGTCGTAGGTCAGGGAGGCTAGAGTTCCACAAAGGCCCTGAAAAAAGGAGAGAATAGAATCTGTGGGTACATAAGATTTGAGAAGGCATAAGGTTTTATCATACAGTGACCCAGTAGTATCAAATATCTGCCATCTAGATCAGCAAGGATAAACCTGAAAAGGAGTTATGCAAAAGAGTCATGACACCCCAACATTTGGAAACATAGGAGGACATATAAAAGAGAAAATATGACTTATGGAAAAACTTAGCTTTAGAATCATTAGTAAAATGTGTCCCTGGAGACAGATGACATCTAGGTGCAAGCGGGCATAGTCTCGGAAAGCTTTCTCCTTTTTATGTGGAGAATTAAATCCCCTCACATTATGGAATATCACCTTACTCATAAGAAGCCCAGTAAATACAATAAAACACTAGGGGGTCAGCCAGTACAAATAAGGCATGGAACCATATGCCTGAGATATAACATAGGTACCAAAACATATAAACAGAAAAAAGAACAAAAACAAAACATCCAGCAAATCAGGAAAGACAGACTACATAATACCATGGACCATCCTACTTCCACTATTAAAATGGAGGGCAGAGGGGCCTGAACCTGAGTTAGCCCAGCGGACCACAAAAGAGGCAGACATAGAAAAAAACTAAGAAGACAAGGAAGTGGAGGGGAAGCAGAACACTAAGGGACAATGTGGAGGGCCTGAGAAATAAAAAACGAGGGTAAGATGGAAGGATAGAGGGGAAACAAGTAGAAGTGGGGAGAGAAGAAGGAAGTAAAAGAAAAATAGGGCAATGGGAAGGGGACAAGGAGAGGAGAAAGAGGGAAAGGAGAAAATAGAAGGTAGAATAAGATAAGTAAGAAGAGAAAGAAAAAGGGGGGAAAGAAAAAAGAGAAAAAGGGAAAAAAAGAAAGGAGGAGAGAGCGTAAAGGGAGAGAAGAAAAGAGGGGAAAAAGAGGAGGAGAAAGAAAGAGCAAGGTGAAGGAAAGAGATTTAGAAGCGGCCATAGAAAATGGCAGAGAAAGTGGATGAGAAGGAAAGAGGGGGAGGAAGGAAGGGGGGGGGGGGGTAACAAGAAAAAATGGGAAAGAAACATAATAGCCAAGCATATATGGGCAAGAATCGATGAAACCCAGAAAAAAGCAACATAAATCACAGATAAGGGGGAAGACCATCAGCAGTAGAGAGAAAAGCAATGTAATGTCCTGCTACAGGCTCTCCAACCAGGGAGCCGCAGCCAGAATAGGCAGCCAAAGTGCAAAAGTCCATAGGAACACGGGATAGTGTCCTATCCAGGGCAAGTAATAACAAAAGATGCCATCACAAAAGAAAAGGCCTCACATATGAGAGAGAGGCGCCTTCATGAAGGGTCAGCGTCCATCCTCTGCGGGCAGTGAGTGCGCCGGTCCCTGGCCACCCGGGTCCAGGTTCTTGTTGGGTGCCCTGCTCTCTGAGGTAAGGGAGGTGGATCTACGAGCGCAATACGCTCCCTGGTTAGGGCATCCCGTGCTTCAGAAAGGGACTTGACCACATGCTTTCAGCCATTCAGTTGAAAGGTAAGAGGAAAAGGGGTAACAGGGCGAAGGTCTCTACACCGGGCCAGAGTAGTGGGTTCCAGGTCAGAGTACAAATGTACAGAGGGAGACATGCCTTTAAGGACAGGGGGTTTCCTAGCAGCTTGCAGGAGCACATCTCTCACCTCTGGATAATGCAGCTTAAGGATGACATTCCTCTGGTGCCATTTCATAGAATAAAGCAGAGATAGTCTTACTCAAGTTCACAATCTCCTCCAGAAGGCTCCTGATCCGCAAACTTGCCGTCTAAACCGGTTCTTGAGGTCTTCCAATTTCAATTCCAGGGCTTGGAGCTGGGCTGCGTGGTCATCCAAGTCATGGCGGTCAGCTTCCATTGCATTGGTAAGCTCATCCAGTTTGGCCTCTGAGTCGGCAACAGGCTGGCCTAAATTTTGTAGTTGCGTGGTGATGTTTGAAACAGCCTTGGCTAAGGAAGTCTGGAATAGCTTTGTTTCACATATCTGTCGTCCTCTTATATACCCAGTTGCTGCCATACAAGTTATGGCTACATTTAGACCTTGCGGTTTTCTTATTTACCTGCCGTTCCCCTTATTACTTACATTTATATCGCTGATTTTCTTGTATAAATTTCTTCTTTTTTCTGACACAGGTGTACGTGCCGCAGGTCATATGCACACATATCATGACGGGTGTTTCATTATATGATAGGGACGAGATGGTTGCTATATGATATTTTACTGTGTAGCACTGAGCTGGTTAATCCTTTCCAGTCTTTCCACAGGTGCATCTATTAAGTCACGTCACGATCTCACTCCCGGAACCTCCGACACGAATAGGCGTTCCTTAACCAACTGTTTAATTCAGTAGATACTTACCCATGGTATATATAGGATGCATGTAGCCCACTGTAATATGCCATGATTAAGGACTATATTGTCCGAAACGCGTTGGCGTTTCTGCTATGATCTTATTTCCCCCCTTTTTTTGTTCCCTCAATTTTTAATGGCTTGAATTAAAATTTTGGATTTTATTCGCTTTTCCTGGGAGCTGGATCTTGCTCTTTTTCTTCATCCCAAGTCTTCACTCCAAGCATGCGGTTGGATGTTGTCTATGCTTCCTACCTACACTTGAAGTCCTCCTCTTCCTAAGAACTTATATGGTGAGCTGGTTTTCCTCTTTCATTGACTTTTTGTTATGTTCTTAATGTGGCGGTACATAGCCGTGAGGTCAGATCCTCAGCCACATAAGCGTCTTCCCCTTCCAAGTGCAGCACTGGGAGCAGGAACGGGAGGCCGCCATCTTTGCGCTAGTGCCCGTTCTGAAGATGTCCGGAATGGACTGGGACAAGTGCTGGTTAAGCTTCTGGGTTTTCTTCTTTTGGGAGCGGGACATGTTCCCCTCCACGTTGGTACAAGAATCCGCCAAATATTAGTCAAATTCGGCACTTATACAGGCATAAGAGCTCCGGTCAGCATGGAGCTCACATCAGGTGTCACCTGACTCGTAAGCCACGTGCATGCGCCATCATATATTTTTTTTATTCTATTGTCTTTATTTCAAAGCTGCGTATGTTATTGCTGCCTTTATTTTCATCAGTGGCATGCATCCAAAGGAGGTACACTACGCCGACACTACTGGGCCTGTGGCCTATGGGGGCTTTCTGCTCGGCCTTCAGAGCCAGTATCTCTGATTTCCAAAAAGTGTTTATTGGTAGATCAGCTTGTCAGTCTGCTGACTGTTTTTCTGTACAGTATATACTTATAAGTACCGTATATACAAGAATTTGTATCTGTGTTAATATATCTGCATGTATGTGTGTATATATCTATATATGTGTGTGTATGTATATTGCTTAGACATGTATGTTTATGCATGGCAGTATTTCTATCTCATTACATACATTGCAGTATACCTATTCACTTGTGTTATTTGTGTAAATGTGTGTGTGGGGTGCTATGAGGCCCCATAATCATTAGTTATGCACTTGATCTCAATTAAAGGGTACCTCTCATCAAATAAACTTTTGATATATTTTAGATTAATGAATGTTGAATAACTTTCCAATAGCATGTTAATGAAAAATATGCTTCTTTCTATTGTATTTTTCCCGATCAGTCCTGTCAGCAAGCATTTCTGACTCATGCTGGAGTCCTAAACACTCAGTGCTGCAAGCCTGCTTTGTTCACAACCAAACAGGCTGTGAACAAAGCAGGCTGGCAGCTCTGAGTGTTCTCCTTTGTGAACAAAGCAGACTGGCAGCTCGTAGTGTTTAGGACTCCAGCATGAGTCTGAAATGCTTGCTGCCAGGACTGACTAGTAGGGAGACCCCTAGTGGTCATTTCTTCAAAGTGGAAGATTAAATAGAAAGAAGCATATTTTTTTAATAACATGCAATTGTAAAGTTATTCTGCATACATTAATCTATAATATATCAAAAGTTTTTTTTGATGAGAGGTACCCTTTAATGTGTTTTGCCATGTATATGCTAATAAATACTACTCATGCCAAAAACCTCAAGAAATCCACATAAATATATACAATAATGTAAACCAAGATAACACGTAGACATTGTTTATTGTGTCCCAATATAATAACTACATGGGGGATGATTTTAGTAAATATGTAACCATTTTTATTTCAGGTTGATTTAAATAGTTGCTTAGTTTGCAGAAGAAAGGTTATTTAATGAATTAGTCAAATGAGCATTTTCTCTTCTAAGGCCAATAAAGGTTGTTACAAAAACAGATGTCTTTGTTTGAATATTTGACTGTTTATCTGCAGCATATTATGCATTTCTAAACCACAATCTTCCTTTCCCAGACCATAATCACCAAACTCCATTCTTAAAGTAATGGAAACATTCTGTGCAAGTATATTTTTGTCTATTGTATTAATAAAAAAGGTTATTTTGTCCTGTTTAGATGGCAGTGCTAAACTGTGCAAGCATCAAATATCAAATTTGTATCTATTACAGCAAAGAGATTTTGTTATTATGAAAGGAAGACAGTTGCCTGTGCCTGCCAATTTTAAGATTCTCCAATAGCAGTAAATAGTTTGGTAAGCCGTTTTATTTGTGAAAAGCAACTTCTGATGTCTCGTCTGCTTGGAAAAGGGTCTAGATCTTGTTAGTAAATATAGCAGAGGCCCTATTAGTCCATAAGGCTTCCTTCAGACATACTTATTCCAATGTGTTTTTGACCTGAACAATGTCATGTAAAAATGCACCTTTCTTCAATCTATAGAGTTCAATTAGAGGGGAAAAAAAAGCCACAAAGTAGATGAAGAAATGCCATAGCTATAACTGCCAATGACCCATAGAACGATATTAAACAAAGAAAAAAAATTGTAAACAAAAAAGCATCAGCACCCAACTAACATCTGGATGCACCATTTAAAAAAAAAAGAAATGCCATGTAGCCACGGTGTTTTCTCTGGCATTTTCTTACCCCAGAAAATGCCTTGTGTGAAACCACCCTGTTTTGGACTACATAGGTAGAAGAATGAAATAGCGAAAGAATAAGGCCAGGGCTACGCTGCAACCTTTAGTAATGCTACAATATTGATTTTAAAGTGTACCTGTCGTTAGCAAAAACTTTTTATATAATGTAGAAAATACCATTATAAGTATATTTGTAATATACATTGGTTACAATTTTTTTTATATTTTTGAGTAAAACTATATGGTCCCTTCAGCTATTGCCTGTGTGTCTCTGTGCGGAGACTAAATACTGGAAGTGTGGGCAGGACAAGCAGGGCTCTGTGCAGGCTCCTGACTTGTCAATAATCTTGCTGTGTGAGTTGGGAACATGTCACAGAGCCTCACTGCACAAAACCCTGCTTGTCCTCAGTGCACAGAGCCCTGCTTGTCCTCAGTGTACAGAGTCCTGCTTGTCCTCACTGCATAAAGCCCTGCTTGTCCTCAGTGCACAGAGCCCTGCTTGTCCTCAGTGTACAGAGCCCTGCTTGTCCTCAGTGTACAGAGCCCTGCTTGTCCTCAGTGTACAGAGACCTGCTTGTCCTCAGTTTACAGAGACCTGCTTGTCCTCAGTGTACAGAGCTCTGCTTGTCCTTGGTGCACAGAGCCCTGCTTGTCCTCAGTGTACAGAGCCCCACTTGTCCTCAGTGTACAGAGCCCTGCTTGTCCTCAGTGCACAGAGCCCTGCTTGTCCTCAGTGCAGAGCCCTGCTTGTCCTTAGTGCAATGAGCCCTGCTTGTCCTCAGTGCAGAGCCCTGCTTGTCTTTAGTGCAATGAGCCCTGTTTGTCCTCAGTGCACAGAGCCCTGCTTGTCCTCAATGCACAGAGCGCTGCTGTAAGGATCCGAACTGGTAGCAGGAAGTGGTACTGGTAGTGGATCCTCTGTGTCAGTGAGGGATTGGCGTGGACCGTACCGGAGGATCGGTTCTAAGTAGTTACTGGTATTTACCAGAGCCCGCCGCAAAGCGGGATGGTCTTGCTGCGGCGGTAACTAACAGTTTGTGTCCTCCGGTAGCAGCTCAACCTCACTGACTGCTGAGACAGGCGAAACACAAAATGGACAGGCAGAGGCGTAGTCAGACGTACCAAAAGGTCAGGACAGGCAGCACAGGTTCGGAGGCGGTAGTCGTTAGCAACGGGTTCATCAACTGGCAAGGAATACACAAAGAACGCTTTCTCTTGGGCACTAAGGCAACACAAAGATCCGGCAAGGGCAGGAAGGGGCAGGGTACATTTATAGGAGCAGAGGACATTGGATTGGGCCAGGCACCAATCAATGGTGCACTGGCCCATTAAATTTTACACAGCCGGCGCGCGCGCTCTATAGTGCAGGGACGCGCGCGCCGGGAACCACATGACAGTGGAGCCGAGGAGAGAGCCGGAGCGGGTGCCGGTAAGTAAGGATGGGACGCGGGACGCGCGCGGGGACAGCCTGCAGCGCGGACCTCGTCCCTGCCGGTGACAGAAGCGGAGTGTCCCCGGTCAGAGAGACTGACCAGGGCACTCCGCGGGGACAAACGCAGTGAGCGCTCCGGTCCAGGAGCAGAGGACAGAGTGCTCAGCGTTACAGCTGCTTGTCCTCAGTGTACAGGGCCCTGCTTGTCCTCAGTGTACAGAGCCCTGCTTGTCCTCAGTGTACAGAGCCCTGCTTGTCCTCAGTGCACAGAGCCCTGCTTGTCCTCAGTGCACAGAGCCCTGCTTGTCCTCAGTGTACAGAGCCCTATTTGTCCTCAGTGCACAGAGCCCTGCTTGTCCTCAGTACACAGAGCTTTGCTTGTCCTCAGTGCACAGAGTCCTGCTTGTCCTCCCACACTTCCTGTATTTGATCTCTTTATAAAGACTCACAGACAATGGCTGCAGGGACAAAAATATACAAATATGCATATTGGCCAGCATTTATCATTGTAGGTGTAAGTCAAGCATTTTTCTACACCTTTTTTTTGTGTCCCGGTAATGTGTAGGAGCACCCGATTTATTAAAGGAAAACTGTCAGCTTGCTCTGCCTGCACTAACCAGCAGTACTGGCTGGTAGTGCGGGGGACACTGATCAGTTTGATGCTTACCCTGCATGAATCCGCCCCGCTGTTCGGCCGTAATCTTCTATTTTCGGTATGTGCTAATTAGGTGCTAACTTGCACCAGCCGGGCTGACTGGCACTCTGACATCAGTGTTTTTGGCCGCAGCGCCACCCAGCTCATCAATATTCCTCCCCTCCCTCCGCCTCTCCCTCTTCATTACAGAGTGAGGAGAAGAGGGAGAGACGAAGGGAGGGGAGAAATATTGATGAGCTGGGCGGCGCTGCGGCTAAAAATGCTGAAGTCAGAGTGCCAGTTAGCCCGGCTGGTGCAAGTTAGCACCTAATTAGCATATACCGAAAATAGAAGATTACGGCCGAACGGCGGGCGGATTCAGGCACGGTAAGCATCAAACTGAACATCAAACAGTACTGCTGGTTAGTGCGGGGAGGGGGGGGGGGGAGCAAGCTGACAGTTTTCCTTTAAATGGTAACAGAGCATTTGATAAATTTTGCGCAGGTACACATTTTCTGAAATTTTTCTCTTCACACACCATTAACCCCTTAAGGACTGAGCCCTTTTTCACCTTAAGGACTCGGCCATTTTTTGCAAATCTGACCACTGTCACTTTAAACATTAATAACTCTGGAATGCTTTTAGTTATCATTCTGATTCCGAGATTGTTTTTTCGTGACATATTGTACTTTAACGTAGTGGTAAAATTTTTTGGTAACTTGCATCCTTTCTTGGTGAAAAATCCCAAAATTTGATGAAAAATTTGAAAATTTTGCATTTTTCTAACTTTGAAGCTCTCTGCTTGTAAGGAAAATTAATATTCCAAATATTTTTTTTTTTATTCACATATACAATATGTCTACTTTATATTTGCATCATAAAATTGATGAGTTTTTACTTTTGGAAGACACCAGAGGGCTTCAAAGTTCCGCAGCAATTTTCCAATTTTTCACAAAATTTTGAAACTTGCTTTTTTTCAGGGACCAGTTCAGGTTTGAAGTGGATTTGAAGGGTCTTCATATTAGAAATACACCATAAATTACCCCATTATAAAAACTGCACCCCCGAAAGTATTCAAAATGACATTCAGTAAGCGTTTTAACCCTTTACGGGTTTCACAGGAATAGCAGCAAAGTGAAGGAGAAAATTCACAATCTTCATTTTTTACACTCGCATGTTCTTGTAGACCCAATTTTTGAATTTTTGCAAGGGGTAAAAAGGAGAAAATTTTTACTTGTATTTGAAACCCAATTTCTCTCGAGTAAGCACATACCTCATATGTCTATGTTAATTGTTCGGCGGGCGCAGTAGAGGGCTCAGAAGGGAAGGAGCGTCAAATGGTTTTTGGGGGGCATGTCACCTTTAGGAAGCCCCTATGGTGCCAGAACAGCAAAAAAAAAACACATGGCATACCATTTTGGAAACTAGACCCCTCGGGGAACGTAACAAGGGGTAATGTGAACCTTAATACCCCACAGGTGATTCACGACTTTTGCATATGTAAAAAAAATATATATTTTTTTTACCTAAAATGCTTGGTTTCTCTAAAGTTTTACATTTTTAAAAAGGGTAATAGCAGAAAATACCCCCCAAAATTTGAAGCCCAATTTCTCCCGATTCAGAAAACACCCCATATGGGGGTGAAAAGTGCTCTGCTGGCGCACTACAGGTCTCAGAAGAGAAGGAGTCACATTTGGCTTTTTTGAAGGAAATTTTGCCCTGGGGGCATGCCGCATTTAGGAAGCCCCTATGGTGCCAGGACAGCAAAAAAAAACCACATGGCATACCATTTTGGAAACTAGACCCCTCGGGGAACGTAACAAGGGGTAAAGTGAACCTTAATACCCTACAGGTGTTTCACGACTTTTGCATATGTAAAAAAAAATAAAAAAATGTACCTAAAATGCTTGGTTTCCCAAAAAATTTACATTTATACAAAGGGTTAAAGCAGAAAATACCCCCCAAAATTTGAAGCCCAATTTCTCCCGATTCAGAAAACACCCCATATGGGGGTGAAAAGTGCTCTGCTGGCGCACTACAGGTCTCAGAAGAGAAGGAGTCACATTTGGCTTTTTGAAAGCAAATTTTGCTCTGGGGGCATGCCGCATTTAGGAAGCCCCTATGGTGCCAGGACCGCAAAAAACCCCCACATGGCATACCATTTTGGAAACTAGAGCCCTCGGGGAATGTAACAAGGGGTTAAGTGAACCTTAATACCCTACAGGTGTTTCACGACTTTTGCATATGTAAAAAAAAAAAAAAATTTACCTAAAATGCTTGGTTTCCCAAAAAATTTACATTTCTGCAAAGGGTTAAAGCAGAAAATACCCCCCAAAATTTGAAGCCCAATTTCTCCCGAGTACGGCGATACCCCATATGTGACCCTTAACTGTTGCCTTGAAATACGACAGGGCTCCAAAGTGAGAGCGCCATGCGCATTTGAGGCCTAAATTAGGGATTGCATAGGGGTGGACATAGGAGTATTCTACGCCAGTGATTCCCAAACAGGGTGCCTCCAGCTGTTGCAAAACTCCCAGCATTCCTGGACAGTCAACGGCTGTCCGACAATACTGGGAGTTGTTGTTTTGCAACAGCTGGAGGCTCCGTTTTGGAAACCGTGGCGTACCAGACGTTTTTCATTTTTATTGGGGAGGGGAGGGGGGCTGTATAGAGGTATGTGTATATGTAGTGTTTTTTACTTTTTATTTTATTTTTTGTGTTAGTGTAGTGTAGTGTTTTTAGGGTACAGTCACACGGGCGGGGGTTCACAGTAGTTTCTCGCTGGCAGTTTGAGCTGTTGCAGAAAATTTGCTGCAGCTCAAACTTGCAGCCCGATACCTACTGTAATCCTCCGCCCATGTGAGTGTACCCTGTACATTCACATTGGGGGGGACATCCGGCTGTTGCATAACTACAACTCCCAGCATGCGCTGAGAGACTGTACATGCTGAGAGTTTTAGTTTTGCAACAGCTGTAGGCACACTGGTTATGTATCACGGAGTTTGTGACCTTACTCAGTGTTTCAAAACCAGTGTGCCTCCAGCTGTTGCAAAACTACAACTCCCAGCATGTACGGTGCATCGTGTAAGGTGACTGCTGGGAGTTGTAGTTTGCAACAGCTGGAGGCACACCGGTCGTGAAACAATGAGTTAGGTAAAAAAAAAAAACTAAGTTTCACAACCAGTGTGCCTTCAGCTGTTGCAAAACTACAACTCTCAGCAGTAACCGACAGCCAACGGGCATGCTGGGAGTTGTAGTTATGCAACCAGCAGATGCACCACTACAACTCCCAGCATGCACTTTAGCTGTTTGTGCAAGCTGGGAGTTGTAGTTATACAACAGCTGAAGGTACACTTTTCCATAGAAAAAATGTGCCTCCAGCTGTTGCAAAACCATAAGTCCCAGCATGCCCATAAGGGAATGCTGGGAGTTGTGGTGGTCTGCCTCCTGCTGTTGCATAACTACAGCTCCCAGCATGCCCTTTTTGCATGCTGGGAGCTGTTGCTAAGCAACAGGAGGAGGCTGTAACTCACCTCCTGCTGCTGCTCCATCGCAGGCTGTCCCACGCCGCCGCCGTCGCTCCTGGGGCCCCGATCCCAACATTAACGCCGGGGATCGGGGTCCCCAGCACCCGGGGTCGTCTTCCCGCACCCGCTCACGTCCTCCGGAAGAGGGGCGGAGCGGGTGCGGGAGTGACACCCGCAGCAGGCGCCCTGATTGGTCGGCCGGTAATCCGGCCGACGAATCAGGGCGATCGTGAGGTGGCACCAGTGCCACCTCACCCCTGCAGGCTCTGGCTGTTCGGGGCCGTCAGAGACGGCCCCGAACAGCCAGTAATTCCGGGTCACCGGGTCACTGGAGACCCGATTGACCCGGAATCGCCGCAGATCGCTGGACTGAATTGTCCAGCGATCTGCGGCGATCGCCGACATGGGGGGGCATAATGACCCCCCTGGGCGATATGCCGGGATGCCTGCTGAAAGATTTCAGCAGGCATCCGGCTCCGGTCCCCAACCGGCTAGCGGTGGGGACCGGAATTCCCACGGGCGTATGGATACGCCCTGCGTCCTTAAGGACTCGGGATGCAGGGCGTATCCATACGCCCTGCGTCCTTAAGAGGTTAAGCTAAGCTAAGTCTGGGCTGGTGTAGTTTTAGAGACTTTTCAGTGGCTTTGTGCCTTTTTTGTGCCTTTTCAAAAAAAAGGCGCAGTTCATAAAACCCTTTCATATCATGTGTATTGCCAAAATCAGTGGATTGCAACTCAAAATCAGCAGAAATGTGTAAACCAAAAGGCGCAAAAAAGGCACAAATAAACCCTTCTTGTGCCTTTTTTGCGCCTTTTCTAGACACAAAAAACTGTCTAAAAGACAATGATAAATGTCGGCCATAATGTTCTTTTCTACATTATATAAAAAGTTTTTGCTAATGACAGGTACACTTTAACTATCGAGCTACAGCTGCAGCCCAAAGCATTAAACTGAATTGAACAATAGCTGTAACTCAATAGATACATTTAATCTTGTATCACTACAAAAAGTTGCTATGTAGCCCTGGCCTAAAGCTAGAGGTACCTAAACTGCAGTGGCTGGCTGGTTACACAAAGGCTTATTATGGACAGCCAGCAGTTTGGATCATTTTTTTGGGTCTATAGAGAGCTATTAAATGATTTAAACTTTTAGGTGACAGCTGTGATCCACAAGATTGCATGCAACTCAATGTTTTCCTTTGGACTGCAACTGCAGACCAATAAAATCTATTACAGTAGCGATACCAAGAGTCTCATAGTTGTCCTAAGCCTAGGTTTCCACACAGGTTTTTTTCGGGTGTTTTTTTGGAAAACTGCCACTGCAGTTTTCGAGCCAAAGTCAGAAGTGGATCCAATAAGAAAGTCCTTTGTTATATATTTCCTGTTACATTTGAAAATTCAGTGGCAGTTTTACAAAAAACACCAGAAAAAAAACCTGTGTTGAAACCTGGTCTAAGCTACATGAGCAAAACATTACAAAAATTTACAGATTTTGATGTGGTTTTTCATATGGCTTTTCAGGCATTTTTTCAAGCTCCTATTGATTTCAATGTAAGCTTCCAAGCAGAAGCGCTCTGAATAGTAACATGTCACTTCTTTTTTCGGTGCTGTTTTTGAAAACCACTTATTTCTGTTGAACATCCCCCATCAAAGTCAATGGTATATGCCATTTTTGGGGGATTTTTTTGCATGATGTTTGCATATATGAACTTATGCTAAATGTAAGCAATCAAATTAGCTTTAGCTTTGTTGAAACTCCAAAACCACATATTAGGCCTTCTTTACACACTTTATTAATAATGTTTTTGGGCTTCAAATAATATAACCCAAAGCAAGAACTTGAGGGAGGCTGAATGACAAGTTTTAATATTGAGCATAGCCTCCTGGGAACTGTAAAGATAGAACCATTTTGCCCATCTACTCTGCCCAATAATCTAAATCCTATGATTAGTCCCTGGCCCTATCTTATATGAGGGATAGCCATATTCTTATCCCATGCATGCTTAAATTCCTTTATTTGCAGCGACCACTTCTGCAGGAAGGCTATTCCATGCATCCACTACTCTCTCAGTAAAGTAATACTTCCTGATTTTACTGCATAAACCTTTGCCCCTCTAATATCAAACTATGCCCTCTTGTGGTAGTTTTTCTTCTTATAAATATGCTCTCCTGCTTTACCATGTTGATTCCCTTTATGTATTTAAAAGTCTCTATCATGTCCCCTCTGTCTCTTCTTTCTTCCAAGCTATACATGTTAAGGTCCTTTAACCTTTCCTGGTAAGTTTTATCCTGCAATCCATGAACCAGTTTAGTAGATATTCTCTGAACTCTCTCTAGAGTAACTCTTCATTGCTCTGGGTTGTTTTATAATTACTAAATGCTAGCTTTTTGTTTTTTATGATTTTGGCCACTTCTGCTGAGTACCACAGTGGTCGCTTCCTTTTTCTGCTAATGCAATTTTCTCTTACCTTCAATAAAGCGTCTTTTAAGAAGTCCCATTTCTCCTGAACTTCATGTAATCCAATCCAGTCTGATAGGGACTCATTTATGACTAATCTCATTTTTGAAAAATCAGTTTTTTGAAAATCTAAAACTTTTGTTTTCGTGTGGTGTGAATCCTTCACTGTTCTTATATTAAACCACACTGACTGGTGATCACTAGATCCCAAGCTTTCCCCTATAATAACATCATATACCAAATCCCCATTTGTGAATACCAAATTCAAAATGGCCTCCCTCCAGGCTGGCTCCTCAAACACTTGTTGTAGAGATAATCCCAGTAGGGAATTAAGAATTGTACTGCAGACACATACAGTGAGTAATACTTTTGTATGGCTGGCTGTTATAGATTTATACAGGTGAAACCCGAAAATTAGAATATCGTGCAAAAGTTCATTTATTTTAGTAATGCAACTTAAAAAGTTAAACTAATATATGAGACTCATTACATGCAAGGCAAGAGAGCTCAAGCCGTGATTTGTCATAATTTTGATGATTATGGCTTAGAGCTCATGAAAACCTCAAAGCCCCCCAAATTACTATGATTTGGGGAGCCCTGTCATCTGCTGGTGTTGGTCCACTCGGTCAACGCATATGTAGTCCAGGAGATTTTGGAGCACTTCATGCTTCCTTCCACAGATCAGTTGCATTACTGAAATAAATGAACTTTTGCATGATATTCAAATTTTTTCTAGTTTTACCTGTATTTTTTTTAAGCTTTATCCGTTTTTGATGCAGTTTTTGTAGCATTTTTCTAAAATAGTCTATTTTAATACTTGCCTTTTTTGTGTGAAGTCATGTGACTTTGTCATGTGACTCAAGAATTTCTCTTGAATGATGTGAAGACAAGTTATAGAGGATGCAAAAAAAAAAAAAAAAACCTGCTACACAATTTTTCACATGCGTTTTTTAAAGAAGGCTTTGTGGAGACCTATGGAGGTCTATGGCAGAAAAACAACACAAACTTGGTAAAAAAAAAATACCACACCTAAAGCATTCTGTGTTTTTGAATAAAAAATGCACCACAAGTGAGGAAAATGTCACAAAGAAAAAAATCATTGTATAATGCTTTTTAGTTACTTTTTATCTTCCAGCTCCCATTTGGCCTAAGCACCTCTTCACCCCAAAAACTCTTAAGGGGTACTCTGGCGCTAAACATCTTATCCCTTAGCAAAAGGATAGGGGATAAGATGTTAGATTGAGGGGATCCTGCTGCTGGGGACCCCTGCAATCTCTCCTGCAGCACCCCCGTTTTTCAGCTGCATGACCAGCGGTGCAGGGGACGGAGTATCGTGATGTGACACCACGCCCCCTCAATGCAAGTCTATGGGAGGGGGCGTGACGGCTGCCATGCCCCCTCCCATAGACTTGCATTGAGGGGGTGTGTCATCACGAGGGGCGGAGCTGTGACGTCACGATACTCCGTCCCCTGCACCACCCATCATCAGCCACAGAGCGATCCTCGCTCTGTGCAGCTGAAAAATGGGGGTGCTGCAGGAGAGATTGCAGGGGTCCCCAGCAGCGGGATTCCTGCGATCTAACATCTTATCACCTATCCTTTTGATAGGGGATAAGATGTTTAGCGACGGAGTACCCCTTTAATGCATCTTTCTTGCTGTTATTTTAGAAAACTGCTAAAACCACTCATATGAGCATCAACATCAAACTTACTGTATATATTTTGCCTTTGTTTTTATGTTGTAACTCTGATGCCCTACTATATATTTTTTTCCATGGTCACTGCACCTGCACTCACATTTAACCCCTGGGCATGTTTTTTTTCTCATACAGTTATCGCTTGTATGGGCACTGGTAATCATGGAATATTATGTGAAAAGCTTCCGCCAGTATTTTCCGGGATTTACAATTTGGCGCAGAAATCTGCAATTTTGATGCCAAACTCAGCAATTTTGGTGCAAAAAAAAAAATCGATATGGGGCCAACAAAAATTATGACGCCATATTGATTTTTTTGCAGCCAAAATTGCCGATGCGTACACGCCCAATAGTGGACACGGACACACCCAATATTGACAAAACACTGCCAATAGGGGACAACCAGGATTATGTGCCAGCCCTACCTTGTACACAGGGCCGCTGTCAGAGGGGTACAGCCAATACCCCAGTAAGGGGCCCAGACTTTCAGGGGGAACTAGCCCCCGCTGCATCCCCCTGCAGCAGCCCCAGCACAGAAACAGAAGACCGCTGTTTAATCAGTGGTCGCCTTATGTATGTCTGTCGACCACATCATTCGCTCCCCCCCAATCCCTCCCATGCCACTTAATTCCCCCTGTGCCAAATTACCCACCCCTTTATTATCCCCTGTGTCACATCATTTCTCCTTTATCCCACCTGTGCCATTTCATTTCCCCTTCATTATCCTCTGTGCACATTCATCGCCCCCTCTTTACCACTTCCTGTGCCATTTCTTTCCCCCTTTTATCCCACCTGTGCCATTTCATTCCCCCATGTGTCCTGTGCCAAATCATCCCCCCTCACTGTTGTGCCACATAACTTTTACCCTTCCCTCTTCTCTCTGTTGTTCTTCTTACCTGGCCAGCAGGTTCTGGTGCAGGGGCCCTCAGTGGGTATGACGTTCTTCTGACGTCTTCTGCAATGCACTTACGGCGAGCAGCAGCGGGCACTGATGAGTGACGTGAGGAGTGTTATTCGTCAGAGCCCACAGCCGCCGCTGCTCACAGCCTCTCAGTGAGTGCAGCGCAGAGAATGTTAGGAGATTGTCAAACCTGATGAGAGCCCCTGTACCTGCTGGCCAAGTAAGAAGAACAACAGGGGGAGAAGGGAAGGGGAAAGGTGCTGTGGCACAAGTGGTGAGGGGGAATGATTTGGCAGAGGGGGAATAAGGTGGCACAGGGGAATTAAGGGGGAATTAAATGGCATGGGGGATGTTACGCCTAGCGCTCCGGGTCCCCGCTCCTCCCCGGAGCGCGTACGGCGTCTCTCTCTCCGCAGCGCCCCGGTCGGTCCCGCTGACCGGGAGCGCTGCACTTTCATGGCCGTCGGGGATGCGATTCGCACAGCGGGACGCGCCCGCTCGCGAATCGCATCCCAGGTCACTTACCCGTTCCCGTCCCCTGCTGTCATGTGCTGGCGCGCGCGGCTCCGCTCTCTAGGGCGCGCGCGCGCCAGCTCCCTGAGACTTAAAGGGCCAGTGCACCAATGATTGGTGCCTGGCCCAATTAGCTTAATTGGCTTCCACCTGGTCCCTGACTATATCTGACCTCCTCCCATGCACTCCCTTGCCGGATCTTGTTGCCCTTGTGCCTAGTGAAAGCGTTTTGTGTGTCCAAAGCCTGTGTACCAGAACTTCTGCTATTCACCCTGACTACGAACCTTGCTGCCTGCCCCGACCTTCTGCTACGTCCGACCTTGCTTCTGTCTACTCCCTTGTACCGCGCCTATCTTCAGCAGCCAGAGAGGTTGAGCCGTTGCTAGTGGATACGACCTGGTCACTACCGCCGCAGCAAGACCATCCCGCTTTGCGGCGGGCTCTGGTGAATACCTGTAGTGACTTAGAACCGGTCCACTAGCACGGTCCACGCCAATCCCTCTCTGGCACAGAGGATCCACCTCCTGCCAGCCGGCATCGTGACAGTAGATCCGGCCATGGATCCCGCTGAAGTTCCTCTGCCTTATATCTCTGATATCACCACGGTGGTCGCCCAGCAATCCCGACAGATCGCCCATCTAACCCACCAGCTGTCGGAAGTGTCCACCATTGTGCAGCAACTTCAGTCGCAACTTCTGCAGCAATCATCTCCTCCGCCAGCTCCTGCACCCCTTCCGCAGCGAGTGGCCACTCCTAGCCTCCGCCTGTCCTTGCCGGACAAATTTAATGGGGACTCTAAGTTTTGCTGTGGCTTTCTTTCGCAATGTTCCCTGCACTTGGAGATGATGTCGGACCAGTTTCCTACTGAAAGGTCTAAGGTGGCTTTCGTAGTCAGCCTTCTGTCTGGAAAAGCCCTGTCATGGGCCACACCGCTCTGGGACCGCAATGACCCCGTCACTGCCTCTGTACACTCCTTCTTCTCGGAAATTCGAAGTGTCTTTGAGGAACCTGCCCGAGCCTCTTCTGCTGAGACTGCCCTGCTGAACCTGGTCCAGGGTAATTCTTCCGTTGGCGAGTACGCCATACAATTCCGTACTCTTGCTTCTGAACTTTCCTGGAATAATGAGGCCCTCTGCGCGACCTTTAAAAAAGGCCTATCCAGCAACATTAAAGATGTTCTGGCCGCACGAGATACTCCTGCTAATCTGCATGAACTCATTCATCTAGCCACTCGCATTGACATGCGTTTTTCTGAGAGGCATCAAGAGCTCCGCCAGGAAAAAGACTTAGATCTCTGGACGCCTCTCCCACAGTCTCCATTGCAATCTGCGCCTAGGCCTCCCGCCGAGGAGGCCATGCAAGTGGATCGGTCTCGCCTGACCCTGGAAGAGAGGAATCGCCGTAAGGAAGAGAATCTTTGTCTGTACTGTGCCAGTACCGAACATTTTTTGGTGGATTGCCCTATCCGTCCTCCACGTCTGGGAAACGCACGCTCGCACCCAGCTCTCGTGGGTGTGGCGTCTCTTGATGCTAAGTCGGCTTCTCCACGTCTCACGGTGCCTGTACGGATTTCTTCTTCAGCCAGCTCTTCCCTGTCAGCCGTGGCCTGCCTGGACTCTGGTGCCTCTGGGAATTTTATTCGGGAGTCCTTGGTGAATAAATTCCGCATCCCGGTGACCCGTCTTGTCAAGCCACTCCACATTTCCGCGGTCAACGGAGCCAGGTTGGATTGCACCGTGCGTTTCCGCACGGAGCCCCTCCTAATGTGCATCGAACCTCATCATGAGAAAATTGAGTTTTTGGTCCTCTCCAATTGCACTTCTGAAATTCTCCTTGGACTACCCTGGCTTCAACACCATTCCCCAACCCTGGATTGGTCCTCAGGGGAGATCAAGAGCTGGGGTACCTCTTGCTTCAAGGACTGCCTTAAACCGGTTCCCAGTACTCCCTGCCGTGACCCTGTGGTTCCTCCTGTATCCGGTCTCCCTAAGGTCGTTATGGACTCTGCCCGCCTTAAGAAGTGCCTCTCCCCCCCTCCCAGTCCACTCAGGCAAGCCTCGGTGCCTCCTCATGGCCCTCGTCCTGGTGTCACACTGCCCCGTGCCAGGCCTCGCCCTCTGCCCTCCCTCCCCATTCCCACTCCTGCTGTACTGCCTGCCGTTGAGGAATCCCTCCATCCTTTCCCGGTGTCCTCATCCCAGGGGGGGCAGTTACCGGACAAAGAGAAGGGGAGACCTAAGGGGGGGGGTACTGTTACGCCTAGCGCTCCGGGTCCCCGCTCCTCCCCGGAGCGCGTACGGCGTCTCTCTCTCCGCAGCGCCCCGGTCGGTCCCGCTGACCGGGAGCGCTGCACTGTCATGGCCGTCGGGGATGCGATTCGCACAGCGGGACGCGCCCGCTCGCGAATCGCATCCCAGGTCACTTACCCGTTCCCGTCCCCTGCTGTCATGTGCTGGCGCGCGCGGCTCCGCTCTCTAGGGCGCGCGCGCGCCAGCTCCCTGAGACTTAAAGGGCCAGTGCACCAATGATTGGTGCCTGGCCCAATTAGCTTAATTGGCTTCCACCTGGTCCCTGACTATATCTGACCTCCTCCCATGCACTCCCTTGCCGGATCTTGTTGCCCTTGTGCCTAGTGAAAGCGTTTTGTGTGTCCAAAGCCTGTGTACCAGAACTTCTGCTATTCACCCTGACTACGAACCTTGCTGCCTGCCCCGACCTTCTGCTACGTCCGACCTTGCTTCTGTCTACTCCCTTGTACCGCGCCTATCTTCAGCAGCCAGAGAGGTTGAGCCGTTGCTAGTGGATACGACCTGGTCACTACCGCCGCAGCAAGACCATCCCGCTTTGCGGCGGGCTCTGGTGAATACCTGTAGTGACTTAGAACCGGTCCACTAGCACGGTCCACGCCAATCCCTCTCTGGCACAGAGGATCCACCTCCTGCCAGCCGGCATCGTGACAGGGGAATGGCACGTGGGATAAAAGGGGAATTAAATGGCACAAGGGGTGGTAAAGCGGGGGTGATGAATGGCACAGGGGAGATTTAATGGTACAGGGGTGACAAGAGGAGATTAAACGGCACTGGGAGATTCTACTGTAATATGGCTTTTTATCATGTTTTATAGATAATTACACTCTGGGGTGAGTACAGTACAGTATTAGGTAATTTAGAAAGATTTTTGAGCCTTTTTTTTCCCAATAAGGGACATCTCTCAATAGTGGACCCTTTTTTTTCCCCCATGAGTGTCCACTATTGGGAGACTCTACACTATAT
Organism: Hyla sarda; assembly: GCF_029499605.1. Taxonomy (NCBI): domain Eukaryota; kingdom Metazoa; phylum Chordata; class Amphibia; order Anura; family Hylidae; genus Hyla; species Hyla sarda. The sequence continues at coordinate 245,447,177 of NC_079191.1, read as the reverse complement.
AAAACTCAATGTGTGTGTATGTATGTATGTATGTGTGTTTGATCCAGCAGTACTTTCAAACAGCTAAAGATATTTTCATGAAACTTGGCACACATTTTACTAATATAGGATAGGTAAAGTAACCCCAACCCACCCCCATTTGCAAGAATTAGGGTATTTATTTAAAGTACCACACAAGTCTATGAGAAATATATGTTACTGCATAACTTCCAAATGGCTGGAGATATTTCAATAATACTTGGTCACATGTTACTTATATGTCAACTAAAAATATAGGATAATTAATGTAGCCCTAATCTACCTCTATTTGTGAGGGTTGGGGTTTATGTTTAAAGTCCTATGCAAGTGTATAGGAAATGTTTGTTCCAGAGGATGAGATATAAGGTTAGGATTTAAGGGTGGCATATGAGGTCAGGATGTGAAGTTGGGATATAAGGTCGGGATATGAGTATGAGATATGAGGACTGAATATAAGGTTGGGATATAAGGTCAGAATAAGAGGACAGGATATGATGTCAGGATATGAGGTCGGAATATGAGGACGATATATGAGGAAGGGATATGAGGTCGGGATATGAGGACAAGATATGAGGATGGAATATGAGGACAGGATATAAGGACAATATATGAGGGTGGGATATAAGGTTCAGAAAGGAGGAGGGGATATAGGGTTGGGATATGAGGACAGGATATGGGGTCAGGATATTATGATGGGATATGAGGACAAAAGCTTCCTCTTTGTTGCTTTTATTCCCCAACAAGGATTAGGTAGGAAAAACCAGCAACACCGGGTACACAACTAGTGGTAGATATATAGCTGACTTCTGTTTTACTGTAATAACTTACAATTAATGTAAGATGTATGTTTATAATCTTCTCTTCTGCTCTTTGGATCCCTTTATGTCTTTTGCATTGCATATTGTTTCATTGGGAGTCTGTGGTTTCCTTTTGTCTGCTTAATCCAAATAAAGTTGAAGTATCGCCCGGTAAAAATCATACGACATGTTCTTGGTTCCATAAAAAATGATTTTTTTTACAAGACTTTTTCAAATAGCAGAATCTAGCTGTTTAGAAGAAAAAGTTGCAAGACGATGCACAATGTGTGAGACCTGATGAAGGATCCAGTCCAAATTGGAAACAGATAGTGACACAGATATAAAGTGCCATTAAAGGGAGCCTATCATCACTTTTTACCCCCTGTAATGATTAGCAACATGTTCTATAGCTGTATATGGGTGTTCCTACCATGTTTGAATGTCCTCGAAAGATGGCTGTAATCTTGAGAAAATGACCTTTATAAACATATACTGTATGTAAATTCTCATTAAGTAGTCCCATGGATGATGCAGAGTAGTCACCGCATGCAGGGCTGTAATCTCTACTCTTCGTTCTACATAATTGACAGCCTAGGCATGGCAGAATTCGCCCCAGCTTTCTTCCATGTCTTGCGAAGGCCCAGAAGCATAGGGATCTCTGGGCATGCATACAGCTCCTTACTGAACACTGCACTGGTGCTGCGCTGCTGAGACATCAGTGCAGCCTCCAGACTTTGCAGAGGAGAGCAGGGGAGAATTTCGCCATGCCCGGGCTGTCAAGCATGCCTATATAGGTGTGATTAGGAATGAAGAGGCGTGATTACAGCCATGGGCGCGAGACTACTTGCAAAGACTCTACCCCCCAGGAGACTACTCGATGAGAACATACAACGCTGGACGTTTAAAATGGTCATTTTCTTAAGATTACAGCCATCATTCTAGGACAGAAATATGATAGGAACACTTATACAGCTATAGAACATTTTGCTATTTGTTGCAGGTGGTAAAAAGAGGTGACAGGTTCCTTTTAAAAATGTGCAACACAGGAATCCTCTTGTTTATAAGAAAGAGATCAATGAAGAGCAGTGCCCACATTGTCCATGTATGACAAAATCTTGAATGTACTAGAGCAACAGTGCCATTGCTCGATCAAGGAAGCTGCACTTCATGTGTAACAAGCACCCGTTTAGACACTTATTTGAAGCATTAAACTAATGATACCCAATAAAGTGACTGTGTTTTTACAGTTATTGATGTTTGCTTGCCTTTTTTGTTCAATAACACAGTTCTATGTGTAGTCCAAGCCTAAAGGTATGTTAACATGAAGACAGAGATTTCTGAGCATATCTATTCCATACACGTGAATGGGATAGTTTCGACCACTTTTCCATGGATTTCACAAATTCCATTCATGTGTATGGAAAATTCACTGAATTTTCTAAAAGAAATCTGCAACAGGTGACATACCGTATATCATCGTTTCCCAACCAGGATGCCTCTGGCTGTTACAAAACTACAACTTTCAGAATGTCCGGACAGCCTTTTGCTGTCTGGGCATGCTGGAAATTGTAGGTTTGCAACAGCTGGAGGCAACCTGGTATGTAAACACTGACGTAAGTGATTAAAACATAGAATGTGCTGGCAGGTATCAGCCATTTGGCCCATCTAATCTGCCCAACATTCTGAATAATATGAATAGTCCCTGCTGTATCTTATATGAAGGATAGCCTTATGTCTATCTGATGCATGCTTAAACTCCTTCACTGTATTGGCAGATACCACTTCTATAGGAAGGCTATTCCATGTTTTCAGTCAGGGGCATTGCTAGGTCTCCAAAAGACCAGGCTAGAGCCCATACCCCTGCCACGCGCCCCCCCCCCCCCCTTACCACACCATCAAACACATCCATAACCACACCCTCATGCATGCCCTAGCCACACCCTCAAACATGTCCATAACCACACCCTCAGGCAGGCCCCTAAGAGAATGCATGAAGCATTATCAGGGACATTACTCCTCCATTCCGCTGATTGGTGATGTCCCAGCAGACGGACCTCAAAGATCACCTAGCTATCCCCTATCCTGTGGCTTGGGGATCATTTTAAATTTTGGAAATACCTCTATGAGCAATAATGTTGACAGCCGGTCACCTGAGTTTACTGACAGACTGACAACCACCATCATTACTACCACAGACCATATACTGTACCGTATACAGTATATAGCTGTATACTCACATATCTAGCCAAGATTTCTTTTGATTGTCACACATCACACAAGTGGTATTATGTGAGGTCATAGGCAGTGAGGAGACTGGACAGGCATTGGGGTAGACTATTACAAGGATAATGGGAACCAGGTGAATCATAGACTGCGGCGCTCAGTTCATATGAAATATAGAATCCAATACAAGTCCAAAACACAAGAAAGCTGAACTATATAGCACTCACCAGTCGTAAATAAACAACTGTACTTTATTCAAGCTTCAGAAGTAAGTCACAAAGCAACGATACACCCGGTGCAGGTAGGGAGAGAAAGCGGCCAAAGCCGCAAGCAGGAGTGCAGCAAAGGCACGTTAGACTGTTTCACGTCAGTGATGCTTCATTTATACCTTTATGACTGAGCCCCAGTTTACAAATCTGACCTGTCTCTTTAAATGGTAATAACTTTGAAATGCTTTTTCTGAGGGAAGCGATTGTTCTTATTTTTTTTGTGACATTTTGAACTTTTATAAAGTGATGTTCCGATTGCATTGTGAAAGGACTTATTTTTTGTGGGACAAGTTTTACTTTTAATTTACGCACTTTATTTTATTATGTAATGTATTATGTAGCCAGAAAAAACTATATATAGGGCACAATTGGAAAAGAAATATGAAACTGTGCAATTTTGTGGGGCAATAATTTTTTCCGACTGTACAACACAGTAAAACTAATATGCTAATTTTATTCTATGGGTCAGTACGAATCCCATGAAACCAAAGTAAGATAACTTTTGTGACGAGTTGTGTTAGGGTTTGTTCTTTGCACCATGAGCTGTAGTTTTCAATAGTACCACTCTTGTGCAGTTCTTGCTTTTTTTTCACTTTTTATAATTTTTTTCTGGGATGGGATGTGATCATAAATCATCAATTTTGGCCTTAGGAATTTTTACACAGTTCACCTTCTTATTATATTTTTACTTTTTTTTTTTATGGGAAAAGGTGACGATTTTTATTTTTATGGGTGGGAGGGTTATATATTTTTAAAATTTTATTTTTTTTATACCTGGCTTCTGTGTGAGTGGTGGACTGGCCAGGAGATGTGGGAGCAGCTCTGTGGAATGCTCCTTCTGTCTGCGCTTTGCAGTCTGTTTGCGGCAAGGAGATGCTGTTCTTCCGCTCTTCGTGCCTTGCCTGAAAGGTTCCAATCTTCTGAGACTGTGGCTATGTGCGGAGGGCGGAAGAACAGCGTGGCTGACAGGTGCCAGGAGCGTCCAGTCACTTCCCAGAAGCCACCACTGCCCTAAAGCAGCAGTAGTAATAAAAAAAAAAAAAAAAATAGCAGTAGCCTGAGAGCAGGGGCTATAGGCCTGAGACTTGGGGCTACAGCCCCGTTAGCCCCCCCCCCCCCCCCCCAGCAACGCTCCTGCTCTCAGTAAAGTAACCATCCTTCATAAATCCCCCCATTATGTACATATTTCCACACAGGTATCAATGAAGGGTGAGAATGCCAGCAATAGAATGTATGTGCCCACCACTAAATGCTGCAGAAGGTGGACACAGTAATCAACAGAACAAGAAACAGGGGGCGCTACCATTGATATCAAGGTAAAATATATAAAAATAAAAAATATTTTTGTTAGTCAAATGCTATGGACAAAATGCACATTTTCATACATGCAACATTTCTTGTGGGATAACCCGTGGGAAAATAGCTAAAATGCTGCAAAACAATATATTGTAAATGTATTTAAATCATGTTTAGCCAAAGTTTCAACTAAAAATTAGCAGCAGAAAAGGTCAGACTCCAAGAGTTAATGCAGATTACTGAGATTATCAATGACTTGTGTTTGAGTAAACAATTGCCTGTAGTGTATATGTTACCCCACAAGTAGCGGCAAAGTGTCTTTGAATGGCTCCGGTAATAAAAAAAATAAATTTCAATGAACTGCATAATCCTAAAGACTGACCACTAGCTCACTTGCTTTGAGAATCTCTTTTGTACAGACACATTGGCAAGTTCTCATATACTGAGATCCAGCCGTGCCGTCACTGGCTCCTGAGTAAAGCAATTCTTTCCAGCAGTTTCACATACCACAAAGGTCTACTAGTTCAACTGTCACGCTCCCAGAGACCACTGAATTTTTGGCAGTCTCATTGGTCTCAGATCTTTCCTGTTTGAATTTATTCAAAACTCACTTAACCAAAGAGATTTTGTAAAGAACCATGAGTAAGACGGAGACTGAAAATTGGTGAAACATTCTTTTACCTAGAACATGCCCCTGTAGAAACAAAGCCAGAGTACTGCACTTAATCCATTTCTTTTCCTAGTGCACCTCCCTTCATTTTAATTTTCTGAGAACATGTACAGATGTGTGTCTTTATAGCTGGGAATGTGCAAAATAGGCATATTTATTAGGCATCAATGTCAATTGTTAATTAAAATAGACTTGTAAGGGAATAAACCTCTATATGAGTCTGAAAAAACAGTAATGCAGAGTAGATGGGGGTTTTCCAGAAATAGAAAAACAGAGACCATTTCTTCCAAAAACAGCACCACCACATCTGTCCTTAGTGGACCTGAGCTGCAATACCTCACACAAGAGAAGTGGTTCTATTTTAAAGAAATTAGCTCTGTTTTTCTAAACCTGGACAACCCCTTTAAAGGGTAGGGTCACACAACACGGATCCACAGCGTATTTTACGCTGCGGATCTGCCTGTCATCCGACTCTTAGTGTGCCTTTAGCTGTTTCTCCTGCTCGCAGTGGCGATCTGCCGCTCCAAGCAGTCACACAGGGCAAATCGCTGTGCGACTCGCAGGCCCCTGTGTGACTGGAGATCCATGACATGTGACCCTACCCTATAGAGGTTAGGTTATGTGGGACTTTTTAGGCCATCAATATTAGACCAGTAAAGGTCATAATCTTGGCCCCTAGTCATTCAGCTGTCTGAAGGGTACATGGTGCTCCCCTTTTTTTTATTTACTAGGTGCAGCTCTGTTTATGAGACTGAGCTGTAATACCAGATGTAGCTACTAAAAGTTCTGACTTATAAAGAAAACAAGGAAGAAGACAGCACTCACTCGTGCAGGGGAGATATTGAGAGTCGGATCACCATCAGTTCAATTTTAAAGTCCCAGACAATCCCTTTAACCCACTGATAAGTCTTATCTTAGAGCACTGCCTTTTAAAGATTCAAAGCTTGCCCAACACTGACTGAATTGCAGTCCCCATGGACTGCTTAAATTACGCCAAAAGATTGAGCAAGATTATTCTTTTGGTGGCAAAAATTTCAGCAGCGGAACACCTGCCACTAGAATTCCATAGTCTGCACAGTGCCTAGGAACCGCATTGACAACAATGGGATTCTGTTGCACCGGAATTTCCAAGCTTAAAGGGTTACTCCAGTGGAAAACTTTCTGGTGCCAGAAAGTTAAACAGATTTGTAAATTATTGTAATGTGTTAGCAGTCACATCATGTGATCTGGAAGGATGCAGCTAGACGAGGGAGGTCTGTCATGCTTATGGACGTAGGTGAGCAACGCCGAGAGAATGCTTCAGCCCGGCAATTGATTATGAAAACAAGTGAGTTAAGGGGGAGGGTATTTAAGGAGAGGTAGGGCAGAAGGTGGATAGAGCCAGACGATGCGCAACTAGCGTGAAACACGTGTGGCTCCACTGCTGTACCCGCTTGCACATACTTTATGGAATAAAGCACAATAAGAAGCATGGTGAGTGCGACCTTTTTTCTTCTTTCTCTCGGATACTTTGCATACAAGATGGGTTTTTATGGTCAGCACCTCCGCTACGAGTTAAAAGACTCCTTGCATACACTACTGCTCCATAAACGTTTCAGAAGTAGTGCCAATTCACTCTCACTAATTTGTACAGATTTGTAAATTACTTCTATTTAAAAATCTTAATCCTTCCAGTACTTATCAGCTACTGTACGCTCCAGAGGATGTTCTTTTCTTTTTGAATATTATTTTTTGTCTGACCACAGTGCTCTCTGCTGACACCTCTATCCGCGTCAGGAACTATCCAGAGTAGGATGAGTTTGCTTATGGGGATTTGCTCCTGCTCTGGACAGTTTCTGACATGGACAAAGGTGTCAGCAGAGAGCACTGTGGTCAGACAGAAAACAAAAGAACTTCCTCTGTAGCATACATCAGCTGATAAGTACTGGAAGGATTAAGATATTTAAATAGAAGTCATTTACAAATCTGTTTAACTTTGTGGTACCAGTTGATTTAAAGACATTTTTTTTTACACCGGAGTACCCCTTTAACCCGATAACGACCATGGACGAGTATAGACGTCCAGGTTGGCGGGCGTTCCCGCACCTGGACGTCTATACTCGTCCATTCTTCTCGTGGGTGCTGCCCAGTGCACCCACGAGATCGCGGCAGGGACTCGGCTGTATCACACAGCCGGGACCCTGCTGCACTGCCAGGACCGAAGTAAACTTCGGTCCCGGCAGTTTTAACCCTTACAGCCGCGGTCGGAAGTGACCGCGGGCTGTAAGTGTTAAGACAGAGGGAGGGAGCTCCCTCTGTCACTCCTGCAGCACCCCGCATCGCGATCGCGGGGTGCTGCGTGTAATACGCGGCTGGCCGGGACCTGCCGCACTGCCGGGAGTGAAGTTCACTTCACTCCCGGCAGTTTAACCCTTACAGCCGCGGTCAGAAGTGACCGCGCGATGTAAGGAGTTCTGACAGAGGGAGGGGGCTCCCTCTGTCTCCTCTGCAGCACCCCGCAGTGCGATCGCGGGGTGCTGTGTGTGGCCGCACTGCCGGGAATGAAGTTCACTTCACTCCCGACAGTTTAACCCCTACAGCCGCGGTCAGAAGTGACCGCTCGCTGTAAGGAGTTCTGACAGAGGGAGGGGGCACCCTCTGTCTCTCCTGCAGCACCCCGCATCGCGATCGCGGGGTGCTGCTGCATACCTGGGCTGCCGGGGGTCCTACAAAGACCCCCAGGTCTGCCCTGGGTATTGCCTGCCAGTGAAATATGCTGCCTGCTAGTGAAAACTGGCAGGCAGCATATAACGGCAATGCTTTGGAATACTAAGTATTCCAAAGCATTAAAAAGTGTAAAATTAAATAAAATAAAAGTGTAAAAATAAATAAAAATGTAATAAAAGTGTAAAAAAAAATATATATATTAAATATACATTTATTAAATGAATCTAATAAAAAAAAAAAGCATAATGTGTAGGATCGCATTGGCGGACATCCGCAGCATGTAATATGCTGCGAATGTCCGCCACGTGATCCTACACATTATGCAGCAGTCACGGTAATGAGCTCGCTGCTGCGGCTGGGTAGCTTTGTGCGTCTACTCATAGCGGCGGATTTTCCACCAGCAGTCATGAGCGGACACACTGAGCTACCCAGCCGCAGCAGTGATGGATATATTCGCCATGAGCGGGTGCTTATTCCCACAACATGGCGGATATATCCATCAGGAGCCTTAACTGTCACAGACAGACGCGTTATACTGCCAGCCGACCAGCCAATAACTTGTAGGGGTGCGGTATATAAATGGGGTCACTTGTGGGGGTGGGGGTACTGTTCTGCCCTGAAAGCCAAATGGCGCTCCTCTCCTTCTGAGTCCTACCACGCGGCCAAGGAACCATATATGGCCAAAGCGGGGGTATTTCCGAACATGGGACAAGCAGCTAAATAAAATATAGGGTGCATTTCTTTCAATATCAGAAGTGATGTACAAATAATATGCCCCCCAAATGATGCATTTGTGAAAAATAGCAATTTTCGAATTTTTAACACTGACTTTGTAATAATTCCTGCCAAAAAACTATGGTGTTAAAATACTCACTGTACCCCCTAGCGAATACCTTGAGGGGTCTAGTTTTTAAAATGGGGTCATTTGGGGGTGTTCCTATGTTCTACTACCTTTTAATTTCTGCAAACCTTGCATAGCACATAAAAAAAAATTTACTTTTCAAATTTTCTAAATTTTCAAAATTTCAAGTTAAATTGTTAGGGTTCTAACTAATTTAAAATGTTAATTAAAAACTAAAAAATGACGTCAAAATAAAGTAGACATCTGAAAGTATAAGTTTCATGAACTATTTGGTCAGTATGTATAAATATATGCAACCAATTAGTGTTAAAATAGCAAAAAATAGTAATTTTTTAAAAAAATTTCATGATTTTTTGCATTGTAAAAAAAAACTACAAATGATATCGGCTTACTTTTACTATGTACATGAAGGACAACTTGTGACAAAAAAACAATGTCAGAATTATCGTGATTGGCAAAACGTTACCAGAGTTATTCTCTAATAAAGACAGACATCCCCGATTTGAAAAAACAGGCCTGGTCTTTCAGGGGCGTACAGGTTTATTTGCATTGGTCCTTAAGGGGTTAAAGGAGAACTCCGGTAGAAGGATTTTTATTTATTTATTTATAATTATTGCCATTGTGTAGCATATAAATATAAACCTCTACTTAACTCCAGTGCTACCACGGTGTCTTTGGAGTCCTGCTTCGTTTCCCCACAATTATTGTCTTACTGAAGCTGGACTGTTGTCTATGAAAGCACCCGGGCCCAGTGTGTCATACTGCAGTTAAGCAAATCGCTGGTCGCAATGATGTCCCGTCTCAGCCTGCGATTCGATGAGCTGCAGTATGACCCACTGGGCCCGGGTACTTCCATAGATGACAGTCACACTGTAGCTTCAAGAAGACGATTGCTGTGGGGGCCAGAGCAAGAGACCTTAAGCACTGGGGGAGCACTGGAGTTAAGTAGATTTTTTTTTTATAACCCATACAATGGCCATAATTAGAAGAAAAAACTTTTCTGCTGGAGTTTCAGTTTAATTTCTAAACAGAATTCCGCTCAGAAATTCTGTAGTGTAAACTTAGTCATACAGCTTTATTGAAAAGAGCACTTAAGTGGGCAAGGAGCTTGGCATCAGAGACCTCTAGACTCCTATGATTCCTAAGACTCCTCCTTTTTCTGCCTTCCCAATCACCAAATACATAATCCTCCTGCAGGAGTGATGGTCACCTGGGACATGTGGGGAGACTGTTAGCTCATTCTAGACACTTTTGTAAATAAGGCTACAATGCCAGCTCTATGGGGGAGATTTATCAAAACCTGTGCAGAGGAAGAGTGGTGCAGTTGTCCATAGCAACCAATCAGATTGCTTCTTTCATTTTCCACAGGCCTCTAAAGAGGCCTGTGGAAAATGAAAGAAGCAATCTGATTGGTTGCTATGGGCAACTACACCACTCTTCCTCTGCACAGGTTTTGATAAATCTCCCCATATGTGTAGAAGAAGAGTTTATTCTTAAATTAGAATCAACTATATTTTAAATGCCTTTGTTTATGACCCTTTGATTGGGAGGCACAGTATAATAAAGTAATAAAAAAAATAATGTATGCATATAGTATATCATGTAGACATATAGAATCACAACCCCTCCCCTTTATCCACCCATACTCCTTCCCTCATCTTCTCTCCTTCTTGGTTGAACTATCAATACAGTATATTTTATATGATATAAAAAACAAGCCCCTCCCCCAACCATTTTGATAAACCTAGGCCAAGATTTATCAAACTTTGTGAGCAAAAAAAAAAATTGAGTGATTTTCCCACAGCAACCAATGACAGCTCGGCTAACGAGTTCTGTTAAAGTAAAAGCTGAGCTGTGATTGGTTGTTGTGGAAAAATTGTAATTTTTTTTCTCTCATACAGTTTGATAAATCTGGGCCCATCCCTTACAGTCTCCCTAACTCAAGAATGTCAACTATAAAAGTAAACAACAGAAGGTGTATTCTATTTTAGTACTGTAGGTTTTTTACAGGGTGGCTCGGGCCATCTAATATGTTACTAAGTTATATCTGGAACTTTCTGCTTTAAAGGGGTACTCCCACCCTAGAAATCTTATCCCCAATCCAAAGGATTGGGGATAAGATGTCTGATCGCGGGGGTCCCGCCGCTGGGGACCCCCACATTATTGCATGCGGCACCCAACTCTTTTTACACCGCAACCGCTGGAGGCTCTGAGTCGCGAGTCCGGGACGGAAGTCTTTGACGTCAGGACTCCGCCCCTGTGTGACGTCACACCCGTCCCCTCAATGCAAGTCTATGGGAGGGGGCGTGACGGCCGCGACGGCCGCGATCAGACATCTTATCCCCTATCCTTTGGATAGGGGATAAGATGTCTAGGGTGGGAGTACCCCTTTAAAACACCTTGATTTGTAAATTACTTCTATTAAAAAATCTTAATCCTTCCAGTACTTATTAGCTGTTGAATACTACAGTGGAAATTATTTTCCGTTTGAAACACAGAGCTGTCTGCTGACATTATGAGCACAGTGCTCTCTGCTGACATCTCTGTCCATTTTAGGAACTGTAGGAGAATAGGAGAAAATCCCCATAGCAAACATATGCTGCTCTGGACAGTTCCTTAACCTCTTAAGGACCCAGCCATTTTACACCTTAGGACCCGGCCATTTTTTGAACATCTGACCACTGTCACTTTAAACATTAATAACTCTGGAATGCTTTTAGTTATCATTCTGATTCCGAGATAGTTTTTTCGTGACATATTCTACTTTAACCCCTTAAGGACCAAGGACGTACCGGTACGTCCTTGGTCCTGCTCTTCTGATATAACGCGGGGTTACACAGTAACCCCGCGTCATATCACGGCGGGCCCGGCGCCATAGTGAAGCCGGGACCCACCTCTAATAGCGTGCAGCGCCGATCGTGGCGCCGCGCGCTATTAACCCTTTAGCCGCGCGCTCAGAGCTGAGCCGCACGGCTAAAAGTGAAAGTGGCCGGCTAGCTCAGTCGGGCTGTTCGGGATAGCCGCGGCTAATCGCGGCATCCCGGACAGCTGACAGGACAGCGGGAGGGCCCCTTCCTGCCTCCTCGCTGTCCGATCGCCGAATGACTGCTCAGTGCCTGAGATCCAGGCATGAGCAGTCATGCGGCAGAATCGTTGATCACTGGTTTCTTATGAGAAACCAGTGATCAATGATGAAGATCAGTATGTGCAGTGTTATAGGTCCCTATGGGACCTATAACACTGCAAAAAAAAAGTGAAAAAAAAGTGAATAAAGATCATTTAACTCCTCCCCTATTAAAAGTTTGAATCACCCCCCTTTTCCAATAAAAAAAAAAACACAGTGTAAATAAAAAATAAAAATAAACATATATGGTATCACCGCGTGCGGAAATGTCTGAATTATAAAAATATATCATTAATTAAACCGCTCGGTCAATGGCGTGCGTGCAAAAAAATTCCAAAGTCCAAAATAGCATTTTTGGTCAATAAGTCCTATCAATGCAAAAATGGTACCGTTAAAAACTTCAGATCACGGAGCAAAAAATGAAGAAGATGACAATTTTAAACGTATTTGTCAGGATCCGGGTTGGCGGAAGGTGAGGACACTGGAAGTGGATCCTCTGAACCAGAGAGGTGATGGCGTGGGCCGTACCAGGGGAACGGAGTCTAAGGGTTTACTGGTATTCACCAGAGCCCGCCGCAAAGCGGGATGGACTTGCTGCGGCAGGTAACCCCCAGGTCGTTCCTCCCAGTAGCGACTCAACCTCTCTGGCGGCTGAGATGGCGCGGTACAAAAGGACAAGGCAAGGCAAGGTCAGACGTAGCAGAAAGGTCAGGGCAGGCGGCAAGGTTCGTAGTCAGGGGCAACAGCAGAGATTCTGGAAACACAGGCAAGGACACACTGGAACGCTTTCACTAGGCACTAGGCAACAAGATCCGGCAGGGACAGGAAGGGGAAGTGATGTTTTATAGGGGAAACAGTAATTAGACTAGATTGAGCCAGGCACCAATTAGTGGTGCACTGGCCCTTTAAATTTCAGAGAGCCGGCGCGCGCGCGCCCTAGAGAGCGGGGCCGCGCGCGCCGGGCAGGGACAGAGGAAGGACGGAGCGGGTGAGAAGGGACATGGGATGCGATCCGTGAACGGGCACGTCCTGTCCCACGGATCGCATCCCCTCCGGTGACAGGGTAGCAGCGCTCTCGGTCAGCAGCGCGCTGCAAGCAGAGTAACGCCGCGAGCGCTCCGGGGAAGCAGCGGGACCCGGAGCGCTTGGCGTTACAGTATTAATTTTCCTGCATGTAGTTATGATTTTTTCCAGAAGTCCGACAAAATCAAACCTATATAAATAGGGTATCATTTTAATCGTATGGACCTACAGAATAAATATCAGGTGTTATTTTTACCGAAAAATGTACTACATAGAAACGGAAGCCCCCAAAACTTACAAAACAGCATTTTTTTTTTCAATTTTGTCGCACAATGATTTTTTTTCCGTTTCACTGTAGATTTTTGGGCAAAATGACTGACGTCATTACAAAGTAGAATTGGTGGCGCAAAAAATAAGCCATCATATGGATTTTTAGGTGCAAAATTGAAAGAGTTATGATTTTTTAAAGGCAAGGAGCAAAAAACGAAAATGCAAAAACGGAAAAAACCCCGATCCTTAAGGGGTTAACATAGTGGTAAAAAAAATGTTGTAACTTGCATCCTTTCTTGGTGAAAAATTTGAAGCTCTCTGTTTGTAAGGAAAATGGATATTCAAAATATTTAAAAAAAATTTTCACATATACAATATGCCTACTTTATATTTGCATCATAAAATTGACGAGTTTTTACTTTTGGAAGACACCAGAGGGCTTCAAAGTTCAGCAGCAATTTTCCAATTTTTCACAAAATTTCCAAACTCACTATTTTTCAGGGACCAGTTCAGGTTTGAAGTGGATTTGAAGGGTCTTCATCTTAGAAATACCCCACAAATGACCCCATTATAAAAACTGCACCCCCCAAAGTATACAAAATGATATTCGGCCAGCCTTTTAACCCTTTAGGTGTTTCACAGGAATAGCAGGAAAGTGAAGGAGAAAATTCACAATCTTCATTTTTTACACTCGCATGTTCTTGTAGACCCAATTTTTGAATTTTTACGAGGGGTAAAAGGAGAAAATGTATAATTATATTTGTAGCCCAATTTCTCTCGAGTAAGCACATACCTCATATGTCTATGTAAAGTGTTCGGTGGGCGCAGTAGAGGGGTCAGAACTGAAGGAGTGACAAGCGGATTTTGGAGAGTACGTTTTTCTGAAATGGTTTTTGGGGGTTCATGTTGCATTTAGGAAGCCCCTATGGTGCCAGAACAGCAAAAAAAAAAAAACACATGCCATACCATTTTGGAAACAAGACCCCTTGAGGAACGTAACAAGGAATTAAGTGAGCCTTAATACCCCACATGTGTTTCACGACTTTTGCATATGTAAAAAAATAAAATAAAATTTCACCAAAATGTGTTTCCCCCCAAATTTCACATTTTTGCAAGGGTTAATAGCAAAAAATACCCCCCAAAATTTGTAACCCCATCTCTTCTGAGTATGGAGGTACCCCATAAGTTGACCTGAAGTGCACTACGAGCGAACTACAATGCTCAGAAGAGAAGGAGTTATATTTGGCTTTTTGAGTGCAAATTTTGCTCGGGGGCATGTCGCATTTAGGAAGCCCCTATGGTGCCAGGACAGCAAAATAACCCCCACATGGCATACCATTTTGGAAACTAGACCCCTTGAGGAACGTAACAAGGGGTACAGTGAGCATTTACCCCCACTGGTGTCTGTCAGATATTTGGAACAGTGGTCTGTACAACATTTTTTATTTGCACAGCCCACTGTTCCAAAGATATGTCAGACACCTGTGGGGTGTAAATTCTCACTGCACCCCTCATTACATTCCGTGAGGGGTGTAGTTTCCGAAATGGGGTCACATGTGGTTTTTTTTTTTGCGTTTGTCAAAACCGCTGTAACAATCAGCCACCCCTGTGCAAATCACCTCAAATGTACATGGTGCACTCTCCCTTCTGGGCCTTGCTGTGCGCCCCCAGAGCACTTTGCGCCCACATATGGGGTATCTCCGTAGTCGGGAGAAATTGCATTACAAATTTTGGGGGGCTTTTTTCCCTTTTACCTCTTGTCAAAATGAAAAGTATAGGGCAACACCAGCATGTTAGCGTAAAAAATTTACTTTTTTACACTAACATGCTGGTGTAGACCCCAACTTCACATTTTCATTAGGGGTGAAAGGAGAAAAAAAAATTTAAATTTGTTAGGCAATTTCTCCCGAGTACTGCGATACCCCATATGTGACCCTAAACTGTTGCCTTGAAATACGAAAGGGCTCCAAAGTGAGAGCGCCATGCGCATTTGAGGCCTAAATTAGGGATTTGCATAGGGGTGGACATAGGGGTATTCTACGTCAGTGATTCCCAATCAGGGTGCCTCCAGCTTTTGCAAAACTCCCAGCATGCTTGGACAGTCAACGGCTGTCCAGCAATACTGGGAGTTGTTGTTTTGCAACAGCTGGAGGCTCCATTTTGGAAACAGTGGCGTACCAGACGTTTTTCATTTTTATTGGGGAGGGGGGCTGTGTAGGGGTATGTGTATATGTAGTGTTTTTAACTTTTTATTTTATTTTGTGTTAGTGTAGTGTAGTGTAGTGTTTTTAGGGTACAGTCACATGGGCGGGGGGTTACAGCGAGTTTCCCGCTGCGAGTTTGAGCTGCCGCGCAAAATTTGCTGCATCGCAAACTTGCAGCCTGATACTCACTGTAAGCCCCCTGCCCATGTGAATGTATCCTGTACATTCACAGGGGGGGACCTCCAGCTGTTGCAAAACTACAACTCCCAGCATGCACAGTCTATCAGTGCATGCTGGTAGTTATAGTTTTGCAACAGCTGGAGGCACACGGGTTGGGAAACACTGAGTTAGGAAACAGACAATGTTTCCCAACCAGTGTGCCTCCAGCTGTTGCAAAACCCCAGCATGCTTGGAGTTGTAGTTTTGCAACATCTGGAGGACTACAGTTTGCAGACCACTAATACAGTGGTTCTCAATCTGTGCCCTTCCAGATGTTGCAAAACTACAACTCCCAGTATGCCAAAACTGTCCAGGCATGCTGGGAGTTGTAGTTCTGCAACATCTGAAGGGCCCGATGTTACAGAACTACAACTCCCAGCATGCCTGGACAGTAAGGGCATGCTGAGGATGTGTAATTTTGCAACATCTGGAGGGGCACAGTGGTCTCCAAACTGTGGACCTCCAGATGTTGCAAAACTGCAACTCCCAGCATGCCCAGATGCCAAGGGCTGTCTGGGCATGCTGGGAGTTGTAGTTTACAGGGTCCCATTACAACAATGCATGTTGCTTTACGGCGACGTGCATAGCTGTAAAGGGCCCGACTGCGGCTGAAGATCAACTCACCTGTCGCCGCCGCCACCGCCGTCTTCATCGCAGGGATCCGGGTCTTCAGGGACGAGGTAAGTACTGGGGCCGATCCCCAGCACTCCCCCGTCCCCCGCCGCGTCCTCCGGTCTTCCTCCCGTCCTCTCCGGACTTTCAGGGGCAGGACGGGAGGAAGTAACCGCCCCCCCCCCCCTGCGATTGGTCGGTTAACTAACCGACAGATCGCAGGGTATAGGAGGAGGTGGCCGGCTTGCCACCTCGCTCCTATACTTTAGCATGGTCCTGGCTGTCTGTGACAGCCGGGATCATGCGAAATTACTGGGCGGTCGGGTCCCAGAGACCCGATCAGCCCGGTATCGCCGCAGATCGCAAGGGCGATTTCCCTACATGGCCCCCCTCTGCGTTTGCCCTGGATGCCTGCTGAAGGATTTCAGCAGGCATCCAGTTCCGATCTCTGCCCGGCGCGCGGCAGAGACCGGAAAACGCCAGGGCGTATGGATACGCCCTGGGTCCTTAAGGTCCAGGGTGTGAGGGTGTATCCATACGCCCTGGGTCCTTAAGAGGTTAAATGGACAGAGATGTCAGCAGACAGCTCTGTGTTTCAAAAAGAAAATAATTTCCGCTGTAGTATTCAAAGTACTGGAAGGATTAAGATTTTTTTAATAGAAGTAATTTACAAATCTGTTTAACTTTCTGGCACCAGTTAATTAAAAAAAAAAGTTTTCCACCGGAGTACCCCTTTAATATTTATTGGATCTCTACTCCCACATGCTTACTATCTCTTCCTTTCAGAAAAATCAACTGCACAATGAAGTGCTAATGTATGAGCAAGTGAAATAGATCCGTATTGTGAAATAGCTGGACTGAATTAGAGGAATGCTTTACTGCAACATCATTATTTTTGTTTCTTTTTGTTCAGCTATGTTATTTTTTGGTAGAATGATATGGCCAGGTCAGGGAATGTTTAAAGTGTCACAGATCTATTTCACTTGCTCATACATTAGCACTTCATTGTGCAGTTGATTTTTCTGAAAGGAAGAGATAGTAAACATGTGGGAGTAGAGATCCAATAAATATTAAAGGGGTACTCCGGTGGAAAACTTTCTTTTTTTAATTAACTGGTGCCAGAAAGTTAAACAGATTTGTAAATTACTTCTATTAAAAAATCTTAATCCTTCCAGTACTTTGAATACTACAGCGGTAATTCTTTTCTTTTTGAAACACAGAGCTGTCTGCTGACATCTCTGTCCATTTTAGGAACTGTCCAGAGCAGCATATGTTTGCTATGGGGATTTTCTCCATAAAGCACAGAAGTTTTAAGCAATTGTCTCTTCTGTTGTAAAAAACTGAATGCCATTTATAAGGCAGTAAGGTGTACAAGGTTGTAGGTGAAGGGTTGTGTGGTGACCACCTTACTCAGTATGAATGTTCACAAACTTAACAGTTCTCACAAGGAGGTACAGTTATTGGTTACAGGATTTGAACAAGATGGCAGTTTTGGTTGCAGAAATCAAGACCACTCAGTCTTTTTTTACGTTAGGCCCCTTTCACACTGCCTTTTGTGCCCGGCAGTGTGACGGCCGATAGGAGATAGCGGGAGAAAAATTTGTGTTTGCAACATCTTTTTCTCCCACTATCTTCCGGCGGAATAACGTCAGAAATAAAGGACATCAGAGAATCCCATTCAAGTGAATGGGATCCTCTGTGCCTAGTTAACGGCCATTTGTGGCGGAGCCCAGCGGCAGTGTGAAAGTAGCCTTAGCTGCAGTCTTTTCATGTCTAGTTTTATCACACAAGGAGGTTCTCCCTAACCTGTTCTGGTCACTATCTATCCACCTCTTCTCTCTCTCTTTTACAAAGGCAGCCCCTTACTCAGTGTCAACCCCTGCCCTGGGAAACGTGGTAACCTGTATGTTGTTGTAGTGCTAGATATCTCAGCAGCTTGATCATCAACCAGCTCAGCAACCATACTGGTGGGAAATGTACTTTCTGGAGCTGGAGCAACATAGACAATGGCAAGCAGTGTGTGTTGCTGGGCCATATTACAGGGTGCTTCGGATTTCTGTGTGGGTGTTGTACTGCAGAGAAGCGATGCGATTCCTACTGAGAAAGAACTTGGTCGGAGACTTTTTGAACAGGGGTGGTGTGCTTTGGACAGTAATCTGTGGGTAGAGGCCTATGCCTACCCTGGCAAGATTTCAAGCTCCCAGATGTATTTTATAAAGATAACTAAGATTAGGGGTATTAAAGGGTATTAAAGGGGTATTCCGGCTTTATACATCTTATCCCCTATCCAAAGGATAGGGGATAAGCCCCCAGTCCCCTATGGATAGGGGATAATATGTTTAAACCCGGAATACCCCTTTAAAGGGATTGCTCCAAATCACTTCTTATGACCTGTGTAAAAGACACCTGTTCACATAAGCAATCAATCAGATTTCAAACTCAGACCAAAGAGTTGTCCTTGGATGTCAGGGACAAGATTGTAGACCTACACAAGGCCTGGAATGGGCTACAAGCCGATCGCCAAGCAGCTTGGTGTGATTATTCACAAATGCAGGAAACACAATATATCTGTCACTCTCCCTGAGTCGGAGCTCCATACAAGATTTCACCTCATGGAGTTTCAATGATCATAAGGACAGAGAGGAATCAGCCCAGAACTACATGGGCCAGGGGCCTATCTATAGGGGTGCAGAGATAGCAGTCACTAGCAGGTGCCTAAGGAGGCCCCAAAGCACATGTGCCCCATAAGAAACCAGTATTACAATTGGCACATGGGCCCTGTTGAAGATTTTACATCAGGGTCCAGAAGCTATAAGTAACGCCTCTGACATGTGAGGATCCTGTCAATCTCAAGGCACCCGAGAGGCACCAAGAAAACAATTCGGATCACACTATGTTGCAAAGGACTGAAATTCTGCAAATTTATTGGTGACCAGCTTTGTCAAGATCATTGGCAAGATTATCCTGTGTAGTTCTAGGCTGATTCTTCACCATACACATGATCACATGGTTTTTAACCGCATTGTGGATGCTTCTTGTCCGCCTGGCTTCTGCACCCTACCCTTAAAGAGTTTGTCTGTAATGTTTAATGATAAGGTTAAACATGTCTTTACTGATAAAGCATTTTTACATATAAAGGGTTTTCTTTCACCAGTTTCTGCTCACTAAAAGTTTTTTTTTTTTACATAAAAGACTTTACACCTGTTTGAAATTTAATAAAGTTTCCAAAACCTCACAGGCTAGAAATTCTAAGTATCCCGATCAGCTAAAATATTGCCTTTTTCCTTTCTAGCATAACAAAAAAACCACAAACTGCAGCAATCTGCCATGACTAGCATTCTTTCTAGGACCTGATAATGTTGCGTTTAAAAAAATATAATGAAACATATTAAAGTAATATAAAATAAAAAGGTGTGAAACAAATAAGGATTTTTTTGACCATTCTTCAAAGGGTGTAAGATATATATTACAGAAATGAAAACCATACAAGTCATGTTCAGTAAAAGCTTGATAATCCTTCATACTTCAGCTGTTGGATATTTATGTAATACTAATCCAAATAATGACAGGCCATCTTTATCAGATCTTCAGGCCATGCAAAAGCGGATTCTGAATCTTACTTTAAGTCCAATGAAACCACTGTTTATTTAACAGCATTTGGCTATAGAAATGCTGGGCTACTGGGTTATTTTGTGTTAATCCAGTGCTGGAATTTTGTTTAAGTATGAATAAGAAGACTATCAAGTTTGAAATTCATTAAATCTAGGTGTACACTGGGTAACGCGAATGCATTAAAATGCATCTGTCACGTCCAAAACACATGTGAAGCTGCCCACATATTGCAGTATAGCACAAGTGTAATCCGTTAATACCTTTAGAGTAATGTTAGGAGGATTTTAAGATATAAAAAAGCATTTGTAAGGTTTTCAGGGCAGCCGAAGTGGTGGGGTCCAGAGTTCTGGGCTGCAACACCTATCTCTGCTTATTAGAAAAAAATAAATGTTTTTTGAATTTCCTTTCTGTCTGACCACAGTGCTTTCTGCTGACACCTCTGTCCATTTTAGGAACTGTCCAGAGCAGGATAGGTTTGCTATGGAGATTTGCTCCTGTTCTGGACAGTTCCTAAAATGGACAGAGGTGTCAGCAGAGAGCACTGTGATCAGACAGAAAGGGAATTCAAAAAAAGAGGAACTTCCTGTGGAGCATACAGCAGCTAATAAGTACTGGAAGGATTAAGATTTTTTTTATAGAAATAATTTACAAATCTGTTTAACTTTCTGGCACCAGTTGATTTAAAGAAAAACGTTTTCCAGTGGAGTACCCCTATAAATTACACACAGCGCTCCCCTGCCCACAGCGTCCCTGTGTAGTTTTACCACATATGCGCAGTCAAAGTGTACTACAGTGCGTGCAAACAAGCAACTGTGATGTAAGCAGACCCAGGGCCTGCCTCTCCAACTGTCCTGGACGTCTTACAAAAACTTTTTGATGGATATAAATCAAACCTATAAGTCCTAATAAAGGTATGACTGGATTATAATTGTGAAGCCATACTGCAATGTGTGGGCATCTTCACATGTGTTTTGTACGTAACAGATCCATTCCATTCTACCTAAGTAAGCAAACTGATAATTGGTCCAAACTTAGACTAGACAGTCAAGTAGACATTTTCTTCTATATTTGGCAAAATAAGGGCCATGTTTTGCAGATGTTTTTTTGCCAATTCCAGTCAAAAATGTTCATTTAACTAAAACACATAAGGACATTTTATGCAGTGCGAACTTAGCCTAAAGATGCACCACATTTAGCCAACAGCTTGAGTCAGTCAGACTGCCCAGACTACAGTTGCATTGTCTAAGAATTATATATTATTAGGCACTTTTCATACCATGCTTATGTGGTGACCAGCAAGGTTTTAGTTAGAGAACTGGGAAAATGATGAATGCCATTTTTTTATTTTTTTTTTACTTGATCCTTCTCTTTGGAATAGTGTAGTAGGAAGGCTGGAAATGTGCTGGGGAAAAAAGACATGTAAACCAAGCGCCACAATGCTGAGCACCAAAGGGTTTTCTCCCACTAAATTATAATAATGACAATATGCTATCAATTACTGATTGGTTAAAATGTTAGGATCCCTATCAAACTTTAGAATGAATGTAGAGCGTGGGGCTCTGTGCTAGTTATGTGTTGTGGCCCCTTTTAATAAAACACGAATTTACATCACTTGAATATTTCTATCCCTTGAATAATGAATGGTTGGAAGAAACCAAGACAAATTTCAAAGAAATCTTAGTTTTTTAGTACTTGTATCTGTGAGGTTAGACCACTGTCAATCAAAGTGTCATGGCATATCTTAGTGATTTGCCACGACATTCAAAGGTGGGAATACCTCATTAACATCATTGTCTCAAAATTGGAAAGTTATACATTGGCCCAGATTTATGAAAACGGTCTTATTTCCCTATAGCAGTCAATTAGAGATCAGCTTTCATGTTTCCAAAAAGTTTGAGAAATGAAAAATAAGCTGTGATTGGTTGCTATAGGCAAACAAGACAGTTTTTGCTAATAAGACAAAAACTGTCAGACAGTTTTAGCAAATCTGGTCCAATATCTCCAAAGAAAGTATGTTGGCTTTTTAGTAGGGTCAATCAATTAAGAATGTTAGCTTTGGAAATAACAGAGAACTGATACGGTATGTATTACTGACGATATATGGCAGTCATTAACATTCTAAATAAATGAAAGTAAGCCATGAACTTGTATAGGCATATGCTGTACATGTCTGGACCAAATTTTTAAGCAGATTGAAAAGTAATATTCACTAATGAATATATGATCTGCAAACTACTGGCCAGTGAGTTGTCCTACAAATGCTTCCAAACACGGTTGTTTTTGTTACAGCATGATTCTTTTTTAAATGATATTTTATATCATGTCTTTAGGTAATAAGAAACATTTACAAGATTGCTTTCAGGTCATAGGATGTTTTTGAAGAGTGGAAGGGTGTATGTCAAATTTAAGCTGAATGAAAATAAACTTCAAGACTTTGAACTGTGTTCCAACATATCCTATTTCTTTAGGAACTTCTTGACATCAACCAAGCAAATCTCTTGACTTTAAACTGTTTTTCCTTTTGGCATTAACATTGTTGAACATTTTTCATATCTTGCGCCTGGGACATTCAATCATTATCCTAAAGCCAGTGAAGAATGTAGAACTCACATTTGTTTTAGTTCACTGTACACAATTTCCATGAAATAATCCACAGAATACTTCTTATCTTATTCTCATTATATTAATACTCAAAATCACCATTCACTAATGATTTACATACAGTATTTTCCAAATTACATAAATATAGAAAATTTCCTCTACTTATCGTATCAGCAAACTTGGGTAAAGGATTGTATATTTCCGCCAAGAGCCTAATTTATAAACTTTACATAACCTTAAATGATAATTCAGTTCATCTTGAATAACTTGCAGGTTAAACTGATGCAATTTGACATGTATAATAACTTTAAATGAAATCTGCTTTTCACATTTTTACAAATAAATTCAAAACAGTTTTATCCTTCCTAACCTAAACTACATAGTTACTGTAATATTAATAATTTGTCTTCTTTGATAAAGCGGATTTGACACACTCAATAGTTTGCACCTTGAAAATGAATTCCTGGCCATCCATTTTAACAAAGATTATCTCTGTGAATTCCAGTGTTTCTCAAAATCATAAATTATCTAAAGTGGTTACATTATTGTTGCATGATGTATTTGAACCTTTAAACTTATTTTTATAAGAATTTTTGGTAATATTTTTTCTAGTTTTCCATGTTACTTTACATACAGTGACCCCCCGACCTACGATGGCCCCGACATATGATGAAATCAACATACGATGGCCTCTCAGAGGCCATCGCATGTCGATGTCAGCATCGACATACGATGCTTTTTTATGTCGGGGCCATCGCATTAAGTGCTATCCGGCAGCGCCAAATGCTTAAGCTGCTGACGGATAGCAGCTTAATGTTCCCCGTGTGGTGCGGTAAGTATTACTTACCCCTCCACGATGATCCGGGGTGCCCTCCGGGTCCAGCGCTGGTCTTCCGGTGTCTTCTCGGCCCTCTCCGATTACGTCAATACGCTGCTGCGCATGTCATCCAATAGGAATGGCGTACGCAGCGGCGTAATGGCGTCGCTACGCAGGCCCAGTAAGGCCTTGCGCAAAAAAGCAGAGGACCGGAGAAGACAGCAGAGGACCGGAGAAGACAGCGGAGGACCGAAGAAGACAGCGGAAAGCCCAGTGGAGGCCCGGAGACACCATCTCGAGCGGTGGGGACAGGTAAGTACAGCTTCCTTTACTTTACATTGCATGAATCCCTCAACATACGATGGATTCGACAAACGATGGCTCGTTTGGAACGAATTACCATCGTATGTTGAGGGACCACTGTACAGTACATGTTACATACATCTATATAATAACCCTGAAACCTATTTCAGTTTTTAGTCTGGCAGCTAGGCCTAATAAAAGGCTGAGACTTCCTGTTCTGTACAGATCCTTTTCTAGTAGTATCTTGCATATCATCACTGACAGTATTACAGTGAAAGGTGAAACCTAGTGTAACACCAGTGTTACATCATGCGCTCCGGCCGCACACGCTGGCCGTGAGCGCATGGTCCCGTTACCTGCTGCTGCTGTCGGGCCTGGGACTCGCATCGCGGGACACGCCCGCATGCGAGCCCTGGTCCGTCACTCACCTGGTGCTTCTCCTGCCCCAGCCTCTGCCTCTCTGCTCTGGCACGCATGTCCCCATCCCCTAGGGAGCTTGAAGATTTAAAGGGCCAGTGCACTCATTAGAGTAATTCACCTGTGGCTCATTGATAAATTCCTTCACCCTCCTCACTTCCCTGATGGATCTTTGTTGCCTTGTGCCTGAGAGAAAGCATTCCTGAGAGTTGCCTTACCGTGTATATGATCCTTTGCTCTGTGACTTGACTTGGATCCTTTGCCGTCTGCCTAATGACCTCCTGCTACGTCCTGACTATGCTACCTTGCTGCCTGCCTTGACCTTCTGCTATCCTGACTACAAGCTGCCTTATCATTCCTGTGCCTCACATCTCCTAAGCCGCCTGGGTGGTCGAGCCGTGCCAGGGGTAGCGACCTGGGCACTGCCTGCTGCAGCAAGTCTTTCCCACTTTGCGGTGGGCTCTGGTGAAAACCAGCGGCACCTTAGACTCCGATCCCTGGGGTCCTAGTCATCTGCCAAACAGGCCCAGCAGATCCACTTCCTGTCTTCTGAAATGTGAGCGTTACAACCAGCTTTCGTGCATGTGCCTGTTTTCACATACCGAAGGTGTCTGTCTGCTGTTCCTGTGGTCCTATGTTTGACTAGTGCCTGTTTCCTGACTCCTGTTGTACCTCATTGACCTCCTCTACCTGACCTGGACTGTCGCCCATGCCTATGCTGTCATAAAGCCTGCACCCCTGGCTGTATCTGAGCACTTCAGCTATGCTACAACACAAACTCAGCTCTCGTACATTGAACTGCCTAGCTGCACTACTACCACCTACAATGTCCACTCTCGCCCCTCCTACCTGTATGCCTTGTGCTAATCACCAGGGCATTCTGGCCTACCTGGCCAGTTATCACTTAATTTGGACCACTCTTGCTGGAAGAGATCGGGTATGCCCCTTGCAGCTTAAGTCCAGCTTCTGCTTCATGGAGTGGGATATAGGGTGAAAACTAGGAGAATATTTTACTTCACTCCCAAGTCTATTCCAAAGCCAAACTGTTCAGCTGCCAAGATGTCCTGCAACAGTGCATAACACAATTTCTTGATGCACTATCTACACCAGCCACACCACATATCCCAACAACTCCTGCGATTTCTGTTGCACCATGTTCACTTCATGGCACTTTTGGTGTTCAGTTGTCTTGGCCTCCACTCTACAGTGATGATCCAAAAGTCTTTTAGAGGATTCCTGTATCAGTGCCTAATCTGTGGTGTCCAAGCACCAAAGGCTGTCCTGTGGGCAAAAGGTTGCCTTGGGCATCCCTGCAGTCTATATGTTGGGCCCACTGCTCCATTGTCTGACCTGCAATAAGTTGATATATTATGTTATGTATCAATTTATGCACTATACCTTTAAGAGATTGTGGCAGGTGACCCTGACGCCCCAATGGGGGATACCCAAACCTAGCCCCTATGTAGTGTAGGAGGGGGAGTGTTCAGTGTGAGTTTAGTGTGAGTGGAGAGTATAAGAGGATTAAGGAGTGGAGTGCTGATGCCATGAGGAGAAGCCTAGGAAGAAGAAAACTCTTCTACAGCCATGCCAATCTCAAGAAAAACCCAGGTGCACAGGTGAATGTCAAAGCCTGGCGGTAAGCAAAGCTCTTGGGAAAATATCTTCTTCAGTCAGTCAAGTTGTCTTTCAAGTCAGTGTGTGCTACTAATAATCTTAAAGCTGCGTTAGAGCAACTACAACTCCCAGCTAGGCAACAGGCTCGCCTGGGTTCCACTCTGCCCATCCCTCTGCACAAAAGACTGTACTGTTTAAGATCTGCGACTTCCAGCAACAGTAAAGATAGTTATCCGTAACCTTACATGGGTGTATTCATTATCCCCGCCTGGCCCAGGAGAAGCCATCTCAACCTCAGACCGTGTAGGTTAACGGTGTCCTGGAGTCATAAACCGATCCATACACCCTGCACACAGTTAGTAGGCACCACAAATCCACTTTGAGCTACATGGTGAAAAAAGTAATCTTTGTCATCTCCCTACTCTCGGAGGAAGCTCTTGCCAAAGCCTACCCTCTATGGGAATTAAACGGTCCTGAGACTTCAAACATTCCTGTCTATCTTTCACACTGTGTTTGAAGAACCAGTTTGTGTTTCATCTGCGGCATCCGCCCTTTTTCACCTGCATCAGGGCACTATGACTGTGGGACAATAGGCTATTTAGTTATTCACCCTAGCAGTCGAGCTGTCCTGGAATGATAAAGCCCAGCGAGATGTTTTTCTGGTAAGGTCTTAGTGACTGAACACCTAAACTTGCACCTATCTTCCAGAGACCTGTTCAGACTTCTGTTGCGTTACCACCTGAAAAGCCTATGCAGGTGGAATGCCTGAAGGTCTCTGATTTGGAACATCAGCATTGTCAAGCATAGAACCTGTGTCTTTAATGTAGCAGAAAAGGCCATATTGTTTGTAATTGCCAGGAAAAGGCAGAAAACTTTAGGCTCAATGGGAATAGTGACCCTAGGCCAAGAAAACAATTCTCATAAACTCCAAGACTTTACAATTCTCCTAAACTACTGACTGGAGAACCAGCATTTCTGTACCTGCCTTCCTGAATTCCAGCATTGCTGTGCATTTTGTTAACAAGGCTCTGGTAAACTACTACTAGATACCTACTACCTGGTCTGGAGACATTCAAACATGCCATATCAAACTGCCTTCTAAAGTGCCTTCTTAAGTGTGAAATCAACAATTATACCAGAATTGAACCAGAAGGGAACAATAAAAAAAACAGCAAAGTAAATAGACTAAAAAAACCATGCTTACATTCCTTATCTCCATCATTGCTCTTTGTCTTCACAATTACCCCCCACCTATTCCCCCAGTGGATTCCATCTACATCAGTCCATCTCTCCTTCCCTCACCCATGTATTGCTCACCATCATGAACTAACCTAGATCATCTCATTCCCTTGTACAGCACTGAAGTCACACCTTCAAGTCACTTAACCATCTGCTCTCCCTCTTTATTCTTCTACTTTTAGCTGCTGGGGACATCGCTCCTAGCCCTGGCCCACCTTCTACTAATATTTGTTCAACTCTACCTGCCTCTTACAGAACCCCTGCTAACTTGGTTAAGATTTGATGCCTCCCTTCTCCTGTCCCTCTTGTTCCCTTTAACTGCGCTCTCCTAAACTCTCAATCTGTGTACAACAAACTGACCAAGATTCATGACTTATTTATCATTAATTCTCTTAACCTGCTGGCTCTTATAGAAACATGGCTACAACCTTCCGACACAGCTTTCACCGCTGCTCTAACTTATGTGACCTTCACTTTTCCCATACCCACAGATCTGACACCAGTCATGGTGGAGGAGTCGGGGGGGGCTTCTCTCTTCACAATGCATTTTTCGGGTCATCTCTCCATTACCCTCACTCATATTTCCCTCGAGGTCCACACCCTCAGACTCTTCCGCCCATTTTCTCTCAAATAGGTGGTCATCTATCAACCTCCTGGTTCACCTCAAATGTTTCTTGATCATTTTGCTGCCTGGCTCCCTCACTTCCCTTCCTCAGAAACACCTACACTCATCATGGGTGATTTTAACATCCCCATTGACACCCCAATCGCCTCATCTGCCTCTCGGCTTCTATCTTTAACCTCCTTCTTTGGCCTTTCACAGCTTACTGACTCTCCCACACACAAGGATGGGAATACACTGGACTTGAACTTCTCCAGACCTTCCTTTGTATCTAAATGGACTAATTCTCCTTTTGAGCTCTCTGACCACAACCTCCTCTTCTTCTCTATCAAAAACTCTTATCCTCTTCCGGACACTCCAACTCCATCCACTTACAGAAACCATGCCATAAACACCAATCAACTTTACAACCTTCACTGTCCCCAACTTACTTCCTCTCCTGCCCCAATCTAGCAGCCAAAAACTACCCTCAAGTCTACCCTGGATGAAACAGCACCCACCAAATTACGAACCTCCCGACACAGACGGCAGCAATCCTTGCACACGCTAAGAACTTGATTTCTCCGGTGGTGCTCTAGGTGTGCTGAACGTCTGTGGAGGAAAACTAAGACTTCATCAGACTGTCTGCACTATAAATTCATACTAAAATCCTATTACTCTGCTCTTCATCTCGCCAAACAAACATATTTCATCTCCTCTCTGTCTAACAACCCAAAACAAAGTTTCAACACATTCAACTCTCTCCTTAGGCCAAAAGTACAGACACCATTCACTGATCTCTGTGCTGAAGACCTGGCCACATACTTTAAAACTAAAATTGATGGCATTCATAAAGAAATCCTATTCCAGTCCCCCAAAAGTTCTGAACAAATTCCCAGCCACATTTCCTCCTCATCACTCTCAGTTTTCAAGCCCGTAACTGAGGATGAAGTTCCCAGGCTCCTCTTTTCCTCCTGCCCCACTACCTGCTCTAGTGACCCCATCCCCTCAAATCTCCTCTAGTCTCTCTCCCCTGCTATCACCTAAATAAAAATGTTAATATCTCCCTCTGGTATCTTTCCCTCCTCCTTCAAACATAACCCCGTTACTAAAAAAAAAAAAAAACATCTCTGGACCCATCCTGTGCAGCCAAGAATTGACCCATCTTTAATCTCCCTTTTATCTCTAAACTCCTGGAATGCTTGGTCCATTCCTGCCTAGTTTGTTTTCTCTCTGAGAAGTCACTCCTTGACCCCTTACAGTCTGGTTTCCACTCCTACACTCCATAGAAACAGCCTTAACCAAAGTCACTTATGATCTTCTGAGTGCCAAATCTAATGGCAATTTCTCTCTATTCATTCTAGACCTCTTTGTGGATTTTGACACTGTAGATCACCAACTCCTCCTCGGTAGTCTCCGCTCCATTGGTCTTAAGGGCTCTGCTCTTGCCTGGTTTTCCTCCTATCTCTCTGGCCACTCTTTCAATGTCTCTTTTTCTGTCTCTACTTCTTCTCCTCTTCCCTTGCTGTTGGGGTTCCCCAGGGATCAGTCCAAGCTCTTCTACTCTTTTCTCTCTACACATACCCCATTGGAATAACAATCAGTAGATTTGGTTTTCAGTGCCTCTTCTATGCTGATGACATCCAAATCTATACCTCTTCCTCTGACATCACCCCAGCACTCCTACAAAATTACTGTCTCTCTGCTGTCTCAAACATCATGTCCTCCTTATATCTGAAATTAAATCTTTCTAAAACAGAACTTCATGTATTTTCTCCATAAACTGATGTCCCTAAACCCGACATTTCCATCTCTGTATGTGGTACTACCATAACTCCCAAGCAGCAAGCTCGCTGTCTTGGAGTTATACTAGACTCTGATCTGTCTTTCACTCCCTATATTCAGTCCCTTTCACATTCTTGTCACCTGCACTTCAAAAACATTTCTAGAATTTGCTCTTTTCTCACTATTGAAACTGCTATAACTCTTATTATTGCTTTGATTCACTCCCGCCTTGACTATTGTAACTCTTTACTAACAGGCCTTCCCTTCTCTAAATTCTCCCCTCTCCAGTCCATCCTCAATGGCGGAGCCAGACTCATCTTCCTCTCCAGCAATAACACCGATGCCTCCCCCCTGTGCCAGTAACTAAACGGTGAGAATACAGTACAAAATCCTCAGTCTCACACACAAAGCTCTCTACAGTGCTGCACCTCCCTACATCTCCTCTCTTATCTCTGTCTACAATCCTACACGTTCTCTCCACTTTGCTAATGATCTTACACTAACATCTTCTATAATCTGAACCACTCACTTCCGTCTCCATGACTTTGTTTGTGCTGCACCAGTTCTCTGGAATGCGATTCCTCGATTCCTCAGACTCAACCACAACATCCACAGTTTTAAGCATGCCCTAAAGACACATCTCTTCAAGCAGGCCTATAATATTCCCTAATTTACTTCCACTACTACCACTTTGCCCCGTTTGAGACCTCTAGGTCTTGGAGATATCAAAGGCTTTATATTTGGCAGTCTCTCCCCTACTCTCTATGTATTTTAGACATTCGAAGACTAGCTAGTGACTGGTTCACTCTCCTGTATGTAACCTATTTATGAAATATTGCTGGACTATTGTATCAATAAAAGCGCTTTATGCCTTCTGTCTTAACCCCATTCCTCGTAGTCGGTAAGCTTTCGAGAGCAGGGCCCTCACTCCTCCTGTTTGAAAAGTAAGTGTGTAATATTGTTATGTCTGATACTTATCTTTATATGCACCCCAATATTGTAAAGAGCTGCTGAATCTGTTGCGCTCTATAAATACATTATTATAAAATTATTATTACTACCTAGCTGGCTGCTGGTGACGACTATCATGCATGAACAATGTCTACCCAAGCCTATCCAGTTTGTCATGCTCCTGTTTTGCTCCAGGTCGGCATTCTACAGGAGATTGCCTTCTATGTTCTGCTTGACTCCTACTATCCAATACTTCTGGGGTTGCCCTGGTTGCGATACCACTCGGTAGTCGTAGAATAGCATATGGGGCATATTCTCTGCAAGGTATCTTAGTGCTATATCACATGCCTGTGTGAGGTTTGCCCTGTTGTCTCTTGCTCTGATGCCTCCAAATCTGTCTGGCCTGCCTCCGCAATACACGGCATTCAGAAACATTTTCTTCAAGAAGAAAGCAGAGACCTTGCCAGAACATCGTTTCTGTGATTGTCCGATTATTCTCTCTCCTAAGGCTTCGCCTACTCCACCAAAAGCACATATGCCTTGTTCTGCAGCATTTAGGGGAGAATTGACTGTATGACAAGCATGAAACATATGTATTTAAAAGTCACTCTGCCTTTCCTGGTGGTACATTGTGTCCAACACAGCCCTGCAAATGACAAAGTATCTGCAGTTCTAAACTGGTTATGCTACACAGACTCTTAGCCATCCAAATATTCCTCGGGTTCACCATCTTCTACCAACAGTTAATCCCTAAATGCTCCTCATATTAAATTCTGCTTTGAACAGGGTCGTTTATAAAGGGTCGTTTATAAAGTACCCTGAAACGTGTCTAGAGAAAGAGACCATTGCCGCACGACTACCGCAATCCATCAACCGCATCTCCCTATCTCCGATACCACTCCTCCAAAGCTCTGCCAAATCCTGCATTTACACCTGACTGTATCTACCTGCTCTGCTGACGTCAGACGCCGAGAGGCCCTCCCCGAGGCTTTGCTTTGTCCCCGGAGCAGATCCATCCACCTCCGAGTTTGCCTCCATCACCGGAGTAATCCATCTATCTCCGTGACCGGCGACTTCTCCTAGCGCTGGACACAGCCTCCACAGCATTTGTCATCTGCCTCTCGGACGTCCAGCCATACTATTATATCAAGAACTTTTTTCCATCTATGGGAGCTGGTAACTATACAACTATATGAGTTGTCTGTAAAATCTTAAAAATTCTACAACATATATGAATATGGAGTGCACTTTATAAAAAGTGAACTATGCCGGTTTATACAATGTCGGATTAGCGGAAGATCTAACCTTATAAGCGGATTTTAATGTTTTATTGCTTTATATTATTCCACATTACCTCCCCACAAGGGCCCTGTGTAAGGAGGTATTAATTTATGTTCTTTATTTATGTTTTATATTAATGTTTCATCTTTACATGATTATTTTTCATCATTTAAAGTGAAGCACAGCCCGATTTTATTTTATTTCTATAATTAACCATCATGGTTAATTATGGTATTAATCTAGAGGCTTTTGGTGCCCCTTTCTTTTTCAAAGATTTGTAGATATAACTGGGTGCTGTCAGCACTATTCACTCCTTGACTTGGCACTCGCTCTGTCTAATTGCCGGAGTCAGGGTCCATAGACGTATAATGGTGTCCATCTCCGGCATACAGATGGAAGTGAGCACCAAGGTGGAAAATGAAGCTGGAGAGATTTTCCCACAGAAACCAATCTCAGCTCAGCTTTCACTTTATCAGAGTTCATTAAAAAAGGAAAGCTGAGCTGTCGTTGGTAATATCAGACAGTTTTCTCACACAATCTGACAATTCAGGGCCCTCTGTAATGAATATATCCATCACATAGCGTTAATTACCTTATGTTCTGTTATACTTGAAAACACCTCAACAGATTTGTCTTAAACTTAACGTAATAACATATTAGGGGTGGATAATGTGACATGGCATCAGGAGAGCATGTGCCATGGTTGTGTGTCATGACTGTGCAGACTCCCATCATATCTTCCCCCTTTGCAGGGGATAAGGGCCTTGTTACAGATCTTGTTACAGATACACCACCCTATTAAATTTTGCTAAAATTGGTCAAGCAGAAGGGGATGGCTATCCATTTACTATGTTTACTATGTGTGCTGTATCAGATCTATCCACTATTGTAAGTAGTGAGTCTACATTGGTTTGGTCCACAACTGACACATTGGCCCAGATTTATCAAACTGTGTGAGAGCAGAAGTGGAGTGATTTTCCCATAGCAACCAATCACAGCTCAGGTTTCACTTTACCAGAGCTCGTTAGCTGAGCTGTGATTGGTTGCTGTGGAAAAATCACTCCACTTATTCTCTAGCACAGTTTGATAAATCAGGACTATTAGAACAGTTCATTGGATCGGTCCATTATTGTAGGTAGTGAGTGTGCATTGGTTCAGTCCACAGTTAAGTTAGAAGTTGGGAGTTAGAGAGAGATACAATGCTTCAAACTTAAAATCAATTCCATAACCCAATAAATAAAATAGATGTGAGGATAGATGAGTTGAAGAATCTGAAGAAGAAAGGGCCCATAGACTCAAACACATCAGAAAATAAAGCCCGTACATGGGCTAGGTTATCATTCATAGGTTAAGATCATAACTGAGCTCATTACTTCATACATTACATATTTGAATGGAGTGAGGTCTACTGTTCACCAAACTACTATATTTTAAAGGGGTACTCCAGTGGAAAAAAAAATGTTATACAATCAAAGGGGGCCTATTTAAAAACCTTAATCCTTACAGTACTTATCAGCTGCTGTATTCTACAGAGGTCTTGAGAAGGCGCTGTGGTTAGCGAGAAACTGCCCATTGGCCAAACCTGTGATCGACCTGACTACAATAAAACACTAAGAACTGCAACTTCGTGAGTGCCATCTATTTCTTTGCAAATTGTATTCTATAAAGGTAGTTGTGAAGTTATTTTCTGTCTGAACACAGTGCTCTCTTCTGATACCTCTGTCTGTGTCAGGAACTGTCCAGAGTAAAAGCAAATCCCAATAGCAAACCTCTCCTGCTCTGGACAGTTCCTGACAGGGACAGAGGTGTCAGCAGAGAACACTGTGGTCAGACAGAAAAGAAATTCAAAAAGAAAATAACTTCCTCTGAAGGATACAGCAGCTGATAAGTACTGGAAGGATTAAGATTTTTAAATAGAAGTAATTTACAAATATGTTTAACTTTCTGTCACCAGTTGATTAGGAAAAAAAATTGAGTACCCCTTTAAATGATACATTTTGTATTCTAACAATACAAATTATGTGATTTTATATGATAAGTATAAATGGGGGGATGTTTTCAGTTTTAATGCTTTGGGTTTTTTAGGATTTTAGTCCCTTTAGGCAACATGAACAAGGGATGGCTTCATTACTTGTACAAAGCAATGCAATATTATTGTATTGCTGTGTATTGAGATCTGACCACTCGATTAATACACCCTGCCCCAACAACATGGTCGACTAGGAGTACTTTCATGTAAGGTCTTGGCGGGCCCACAATCACGTTGCTATGAAGGGAGAATCAGATTACAAAGGGGGCTACTATCCACTGTCTAACTGCTTAGATATTGTGGTCACTATTGACCATGGCATATGAGTGGGTTAAATGAAAGGAATCATTTTTATCAGACTGTAGGTGTCAGCTGTAATACACAACTTCTGAGCCCACTACATTCAACATTCTCAACATTATGGGGAGATCTATCAAAACCTGTGTAGGGAAAAAGTGGTGCAATTGCACATCTAAACCAATAAGATTGCTTCTTTATTTTTTCTAATGCCCTTTTTAAAAATGAAGCTATCTGATTGGTTGCTATAGGTATCTGGTCAACTTTTCCTCTGTACAGGTTTTGATAAATATCCCCCTATGACATTAATGTTTGTTTAATGTCTAGAAGAGTTTATTTGCTATGGGAACAAAAGTGTCCATATAATGTGAAAATCTATTTATCTATCCAGCTTTTAGCACTAAGTAACTAGTTAGGTTGTACATTATCAGAAACTCCATATTTGAACAGACTTAAATGGTAACTCTAGCGTTTGTCTCCCACATGTTCTGCAGAGATTGGTACAGAAAGAGGCAGCTAACACTCGGCGGTACAGTTGCCAAGGCAACTGCACAATTCCCAACAAGTTCCGTGCATGAGTCCCCTTCATCAGAAAGGTACTTGACTAGTGTATGGAACTCACTGGGTGTCATGTGGTTGCCTTGTCAACTGTACTGCCCAGCATGGGCTGTATCTCTCTGCACCAATCTTTGCAGAACGGGCAGGAGGCAAATGCTGGACCTATGCTTTACCATTTAAAGGCCTGCTGGAAGTTAATGTCAGAGTCTGATTATCAGAAATCACTTTTTATGGAGAAATGTACAGTACATTAAATGTCTGGCTAGGGAGAACTATTGCATGCCAGCAACATTTCTTAAGTTTATTTTTCAAAAAATCGTGTGAGAACGCCTTTGCCAGGAATGCTTTGTGGTTAAAGTGTCTAATATCATGTCTACAAATGTATCCAGAATAAACTTTTACATTCTATTAGTTGGTGTGAATCTTCATTTGAAAATACATGAAATGCTACATACTTACTGGCTGATGGTAACAGTATACACAGTGTGAGACCAGCTGAATCAGCACAAGGTGTTAGAGGTACTTCCTTAGAGCTTTTTACCATCCAAATGGCCCGATGAATTCATGATCAAATAAAGAGGCCTTATTGTGCTGCCCACATGTTCAAAGCTGCCTTGAACCTTAATTTGCATTTTTACACATCTTTTGTCACACATTACTAAAAAAAAAGGCTGGATCTAATGCATGGGCATCACTATTTGTATGCAACTTTAGCTATTGATATTTTAAAAGCCACCTTGTATTTACTACCAGTAACTCAGTATTGTTGTGGTTAGCATTGCTGTTTGGTATTACTTCATACAGTATAAAAATGGAAAGCGGCACTCACCAGGAGGGATATGATAAAATCTTCAAAACTTTATTGTAGCATTCTTAAAAGCAATCCACTCCAGCAGAAAATCAGATGCAGGAAGAGCACAGACAGGACAGCTGTTCTGCCCCTGCTCTTCCTGCATCTGGTTTTCTGCTGGAGTGGATCACTTTTAAGAATTCTACAATCAAATTATGAAGATTTTATCATATTTCTCCTGGTGAGTGTCACTTTCTATTTTTATAATGTACAAAGCAGGGATGTGCATTGACATTTTAGGGGGCAGGGGCTCAAGTAGAAAAAAAGGCCCTTCTCATTATAAATAAAAAAATTTGTAAAAACCTTAACACAACACAATTTCTGAGGTAAGGGACCTCCGGCAGTGTTGTCAGCTGACTGGGACATGCATTACCCCAAAGAGGTCCCAATCAGTTAAAGCATCATAGGGCATGTGCTTTTAAAGGGCAGGGGCTCAAGCCTTTTAAATCTATGTGTGCTTGTCCCTGATTCGAAGTGATTTTCAAGTATTGGATACAGTTTGCTGCTCTATACAATGTTGTAAATATCAAGCAAAGCACCGCCATACAAATCAGCTTCCCTAAAATCCTGTTTACATGTATTTGTCACTTTAGTCAAGTAAGGTAAGGGAAATGTAGTTGCCGGCTCACAAATCTTGTTTTGTGTTGCTGTTTGGTAGTACAATGTATGTGTACTACTGGCACTTCTAAAGTGTTACTGTCAATTTGAAAAAACTTTCAACATGTCACACACATGTTAAAAGTTTTGATCGGTCGGGGTCTCAGGACTGATTTGTAGAGCAGTATGGCTTGTTTCACAACTGCCAGTAGCAGAGCTGCGTTCTGTTCCTGGCAGTTACCCCTGTAGGTGCCTCGTTTAATAGTGACTGCTGCATCTACAAGATTAACAGGGTGAGAAGGCTCCACCATTAGCCCATCGGAAACCCCACAATGTGTTTGTGGCAACGACAGCCATAGGCCAAATCATTTCCTCTGGATGCCAGATATGGAAGCCTGTAAGACCCAGCCACAGGATTGGTCTCAATAGCTAACAGTCAGCAAGTACTTTAAAAAGAAGTTTTAATAATTTAAAAAAGAAAAAAAACACCCCAAGAGGCCCTTTATTAATAAAAGAGAGTAAAAAGAATTCAAACCATGACCCCAGTCGCAATGACGCATACTATAAAATGCATATTTTATTCATCCCGCATGGTAACACAATAGGAAATAAAAAATTTAAATATTATAACAAAAAAATTAAAACCAATGACAGAATTACAATTTTTAGTCTTGTCTCCAGAAAAAAATTAAAACATAAAATAATAATAATAAAAAAAAATTCTTATGTACTCCAAAATGGTACCAATTAAAGTAAAGCTTGCACAGAAACAAGCTCTAATTTAAGTTAATTCTGTCAACTGAAAAGTAAAAAAGCTATGGCTTTCAGAATATGGCATTAAAAAGGGTTTTTACAGGGATATGCCAAGATTACAATTTTGAACATTTCCAGAGCATAGGTGACAAGTAATTGGCGGGTATTTGGCACTGTGCAACCTAAAATGAAAAAGGCCCAAAAATCCGGATGGTGATACTTTATTTCTGAAGGACTAGGGCCACACCTAGGATATTTCTAAAAACTGGAGAATTGGGGTACAACATACTGGCCCTGTTTTACCATTGAAAACCTGACCTGTTTTCTCAGGTTGTGCACCAAAATGTGCTGCATTGCGTCACAAATTGTGTCTGTGCCAGAATTTCCATTTTACTTAGAAAACCAGAAACAGGGGCATGGCCACTAGAAAAGGGGGTGAGTTCCCAACATTTTTGAAAAATCTCAACATATTTACTAATGTTTCTGCAGAAAATGTGGTGGATTTGACCTCTGGAAAACCCCCACAGCTCAGAACAGTTGTAAATGCAAAATGTAGGGAAACATTAGTAAATACTGTGGAAAAATAATTGCGAGGAAACAAATTCCATAAAGAAAACAACACTCCACTCCAAGTAAATCAGGGCCACTGAATTGAATATTTTTTGTTACAGATAAAATTGATTAAACATTTTTAAATTTCACCTCCACTTTGCTTTACTTCCTGTGAACCACCAAAATAGTTAACAATGTTTCTAAATTCTATTTTGAATTCTTTGAGGGGTATAGTTTTTTAAATGGGGTTGTCTCTAGCATACAGGCCATTTAGATCCACTTCATAAATCAATCAATTTTGAAAATATTCATACAAATTTGCTGTTAGACTTCTAAGGCCTCTAATGTCACAAAAAGTAAATTCACCGAATAAAGTAAATATTTTGTAAATGTAATTCATGAATTCATGTGGCATAAATATATTTCTTAAAAGCAGGTAATTTAAAATTCTCAAAAATGCAATTGTTTCCCATATTTCCCCCCAAAAAATGCCATTAAAAAAAAAATCACTGCAAATTTTTGTTATAACTGACATAAAATACAATGTGTCAAGAAAAAAACTACCTACTTGAATAAGTTAAACCATGTCAAAGTTATTATGACAAAAAGTGAGAAATGTCAGATTTGAAAAATGTAAAGATAAAAAGACTACAGGATGCGCTCCGTAGTGTGATAAAAACGAAAATTGGCCTGTTCCTTAACCCCTTGAGGACTCAGCCCATTTTGGCCTTAAGGACTCAGACAATTAAATTTTTACGTTTTCATTTTTTCCTCCTCGCCTTCTAAAAATCATAACTCTTTTATATTTTCATCCACAGACTACTATGAGGGCTTGTTTTTTGCGCGACCAGTTGTCCTTTGTAATGACATCACTCATTATATCATAAAATGTATGGCGCAACCAAAAAACACTATTTTTGTGGGGAAATTAAAACGAAAAACGCAATTTTGCTAATTTTGAAAGGTTTCGTTTTCACGCCGTACAATTTATGGTAAAAATGACATGTGTTCTTTATTCTGATACGATTAAAATGATACCCATTATTACATACTTTTATATTATTGTTGCGCTTAAAAAAAATCACGAACTTTTTAACCAAATTAGTACGTTTATAATCCCTTTATTTTGATGACCTCTAACTTTTTTATTTTTCCGTATAAGCGGCGGTATGGGGGCTAATTTTTTGTGCCATGATCTGTACTTTTTTTTGATACCACATTTGAATATAAAAAACTTTTAATTAATTCTTTATAAAATTTTTTTTAATAAAATGTTTTAAAAAAGTAGGAATTTTGGGAAAAAAATTTTTTTCGTTCACGCCGTTCACCGTACGGGATCATTAACATTTTATTTTAATAGTTCGGACATTTACACACGCGGCGATACCAAATATGTCTATAAAAAAATTTTTTTACGGTTTTTGGGGGTAAAATAGAAAAAAAACGGACGTTTTACTTTTTTATTGGGGGAGGGGATTTTTCACTTTTTTTTTACTTTTACTTTTACATTTTTTTTTTTACACTTGAATAGTCCCCATAGGGGACTATTCATAGCAATACCATGATTGCTAATACTGATCTGTTCTATGTATAGGACATAGAACAGATCAGTGTTATTGGCTATCTTCTGCTCTGGTCTGCTCGATCACAGACCAGAGCAGGAGACGCCGGGAGCCGGACGGAGGAAGGAGAGGGGACCTCCGTGCGGCGTTATGAATGATCGGATCCTCGCAGCAGCGCTGCGGGCGATCTGATCATTCATTCAAATCGCGCACTGCCGCAGATGCCGGGATCTGTATTGATCCCGGCACCTGAGGGGTTAATGGCGGACGCCCGCGAGATCGCGGGCGTCGGCCATTGCCGGCGGGTCCCTGGCTGCGATCAGCAGCCGGGATCAGCCGCGCATGACACGGGCATCGCTCCGATGCCCGCGGTTATGCACAGGACGTAAATGTATGTCCTGGTGCGTTAAGTACCACCTCACCAGGACGTACATTTACGTCCTGCGTCCTTAAGGGGTTAAAGGGGAACTCTGGTGAAAACCTTTTTCTTTTAAATCAACTGGTGGCAGAAAGTTAAACATATTTGTAAATTAATTCTATTAAAAAAATCTTAATCCTTCCAGTACTTATTAGCTGCTGAATGCTACAGATGAAATTCCTTTCTTTTTGAAACACTGATGACATCACGAGCACAGTGCTCTCTGCTGAAATCTCTGTCCATTTTAGCAACCATGCATAGCAGATGTATGCTAAGGACAGCATGGTGGCTCAGTGGTTAGCACTGCTGCCTTGCAGTGCTGGGGACTTGGGTTCAAATCCCACTAAGGACAACAAAAATAATTTCCTCTGTAGTATTCAACAGCTAATAAGTACAGGAAGGATTAAGATTTTTTAATAGAAGTAATTTACAAATATGTTTAACTTTCTGCCACCAGTTGATTTAAAAGAAAAAAGGTTTTCCCCGGAGTACCCCTTTAAGGTGAAAATCGGCTTAATTCTTTAGGGGTTAAATGGGTACTTCGCCCCTAATTCTTTAGGGGTTAAATGGGTACTTCGCCCCTAGACATGTTATCCCCTATCCAAAGGATCTCAGCTGCGGCACCCCAGACATCCGGTGCACGCTGTGAACTTTGCTCTGTGCCGGATGACTGGCGATACGGGGCGGAGGCTCGTGATGTCCCTGTCACGCCCCCTTGTCTATAGGAGGGGGGCATGACGGCCAATGAGGGGGCGTGGCCGTGATGTCATGAGCGGGGTGCTGCCATGAGGTCATGAGCCTTCGGCGCTGCACCCGGCGCATTTAACAGACGCCGGGTGCAGCAGGGAGATAGCGGGGGTCCCGCGTGATCAGACATCTTATCTCCTATCCTTTGGATAAGGGATAAGATGTCTAGGGGCGGAGTACCTCTTTAAGGAATAATGATGGTAGTTTTTATATCCAACACAGTGAACAACTAACCTTAGAATCAAGCTTTTATATATATATACATATATATATATATATATATATATATAAATAATTTTATCAAAACAAAATTGGAATGATTATAATTGAACTGGATGACAAGTATGGTCTAGTCAGCCAACAACATCCATTAGCCAATGTAAGTAGGTCTTTTATAACAGCAGGACCAGATTGCAGGAAGCCTGTAAGACTCTTATGGTCAGCCCAAAAAGCTAATTAGCTTGTCTGTGTCTCATAAAGAAAGCAGTCGATGTGTAAGACAAACTGGCTTAAGGATCAAGACTTTTCCTTGTTATTCTATGCGCACACGAATGTTTCTCCTTCAGAACCAGCACCTATGACAGCAGTGGAGAAAAACAGTGCGCATGGAGTATTACAACAGTACTGGCACTGTAGGACTGACCGACAGAAAATGAAAGGTTTTACCTCCAAATAAAAACCAGAAACGTTTTCTGAAGACACAAGTGTGATTTCCAACAGATGTTGAGCCTTTTATTAGTGAAGTTTTAGACATTCATGTCTCAGCGGGTTTAGAATTTGTTTTCACCTTTAATCCATCAAGTGAACTGAATCATGGACTGGCACAGTAAAAGGCAGTCTTCGGAAACATCACATGCTATTAGAACTGTTGCAAAAGTTGGAAAACAGTCTGAACAAACATGTGTGTATGCACTAAAATGTGTTATGGAGATATATACAAAATTTTGTCTGAATAAAGCATCTTCTTTTAATCTTGCTGTGCATTCCATTGTAGAAAATGTGCACAGCTTACAACCAGACAGGTTAGGCAGGCTACATTGTAAATGTTACACATCACTTTAGGCAAATATAGTAATTCTCTCCACACTTTTTCCATGCTCTTGTCACATTCCTAGGATTAGAAAATTCTTTGCTTTTTAGAACATGACACAAATATTCTAGGGCACTGCAGGCATGATAAAAGCTTTGTTAATACATAAATCCATTACTTTTGTTTTACTAATGCAATGCATGACTATAAAGTAACTGTGATGTCTGTTTTTCCATCTGTTGTTTTATTAGTCACAGTAACCCTTTTGTTCCCTGGGGTTTCTGGACATTGTGCACCTTTGGTAGCCAGGTCCAATTTTCACACACAAAACTTTAAACAAATTATTCTAAACCCTTCTTACCCAATATATTCTGAAAGCATATATTGCCAAAATGCAACTTAGCATTGTACAGTATACACACAGACACCTTCGTGTAATTTAGCATTACACTGATTAAAAAAATGCACATGGCTAAAAGACTGACCCAATTGACAATAAGATGCATATCATCTCCGAAAAATATACATTCAAGACAGTTCAGTGCAGTTCACACAACTCAAAGTAACAACTTAGAGGGAACCTAAGATCAGTTTAAAGCAGCCCATGTGACAGGCAGCAAGAAACAGTTATATAAGTGCCTTATTTGTTAGCAGCTGTGTAGTCAAACTGGTGGTGCTGAGCCGCAGCAGCATCACTCCTTCCTCTCCCACCCCAACCTGCTTTCACTGATTGACATACAGGACTGGAGGCCAAGCCCTGTACATCAACCATGCAAGGCAGTGCTGGGTAGGGAGGAGGCGTGCTGGTGAAGCACAGTACCACCAACTTGACTCTTCAGCGGCTAACAAAAATGATGCTTATGTAATTTTACAAACATCAGTCAAGCCTAAAAGGTATTGCTAATTTTATTCCCCTAGCACGTATTTGCTGGGCTCTGAAGTTCTGTACCTGTTATGGATCTGACAGACTCCCTTTAACACTATAATTTCTCTCAAATGCCACAGTGTTTCAGAGTAAATCAGACTGTTGGTTCCCCTTAATAAATACTGCCTACGGTTGGTTCCCCTTAAATAAAAATAGAGGGATTACATCCCTTTTAAAGGAAATTTATACCTGTATATTTCCTGAATGAAGATACCCTGGCAATTGCCGTTGGCTTGCAATGCTGTTGACAGATGTTCACTGTCAGGATCCGGACTGGTATGCGGAGAGGACACTGGTGGTGGATCCTCTGTGTCAGTGAAGGGATGGCGTGGGCCGTACCAGGGGAACGGAGTATAAGAGGTTACTGGTTTTCACCAGAGCCCGCCGCAAAGCGGGATGGACTTGCAGCGGCAGGTAACCCCCAGGTCGTTCCACCCGATAGCGACTCAACCTCACTGACAGCTGAGACAGACGCGGTACACAAGGACTAGACGGAGGCGAGGTCAGACGTAGCAGAAGGTCAGGGCAGGCAGCGAGGTTCGTAGTCAAGGGCAACGGCAAGGGTCTGGGTACACAGGCTTGGGAACACACTATAACACTTTCACAGGGCACAAGGCAACAAGATCCGGCAAGGACAGGAAGGGGAAGTGGGTTTATATATGTTTGGGAGTGATTACCACTGATTGGGCCAGGCACCAATTAGTGGTGCACTGGCCCTTTAAATTTCAGAGAGCCGGAGCGCGCTAGCCCTAGAGAGCGGGGCCGCACGCGCCTGGACATGACAGCAGGGGAACGGGACAGGTGAGATGGTTGGGATGCGACCCGTGGGCGGGCGCATCCCGCTACGCGGATCGCATC
This sequence comes from Hyla sarda, assembly GCF_029499605.1. Classification (NCBI taxonomy): domain Eukaryota; kingdom Metazoa; phylum Chordata; class Amphibia; order Anura; family Hylidae; genus Hyla; species Hyla sarda. Next base: position 245,404,487 of record NC_079191.1, on the reverse strand, counting down.
CCCGCCGGCGATAACAGTGCAGCGCTCCCGGGGCGCTGCACACAGAAGAACGCCGCGAGCGCTCCAGGGAGGAGAAAGGACCCGGAGCGCTCGGCGTAACAGTACCCCCCCCTTAGGTCTCCCCCTCTTTTTGGAGCCCAGGAATCTGCAGACAAGCTCCTTGTCAAAAATGTTGGCCTCAGGTTCCCAGGACCTCTCTTCAGGGCCACAATTCTCCCAATCAATTAAAAAAAATCTTTTAGCTCGGACGATCTTGGAGGCAAGGATCTCTTTGACAGCGAAGACATCAGAGGAGAAAAGCGGTTAAGCACAAGAGGTTTGAGAAGAGACACATGGAAAGAGTTAGGAATGCGAAGAAAAGAAGGAAGATGAAGTTTGTAAGAGACAGAATTAATTTGATTCTTGATTTTAAAAGGACCGAGGTAGCGAGTACCTTGTAGCTAAGGACACAAAAGCGTATGTATTTGGCAGAGAGCCACACTTTGTCCCAAGGAAGAAAGACAGGAGGAGTTCTTCTCTTTTTATCTGCATGTCTCTTCATTCGAGACAAGGCCAGTAGGAGCTTTTGAGTCTCCTTCCAGATAGCGGAGAAGTCCCGGGTTACTTCATCCACGGCAGGAACTCCAGAAGAAGTGGGAATGGAGAGGGGGGGCAGAGGGTGACAGCCGTATACCACAAAGAATGGGGATTTGGTGGAGGATTCAGAATTTTTGAAATTGTACGAGAATTCAGCCCAGGGCAGAAGGTCAACCCAATCATCTTGGCGGGAGGAGACAAAATGTCGCAAGTAGTCACCAAGAATCTGGTTTACTCTTTCCACTTGTCCATTGGATTGGGGGTGATAGGAGGATGAGAAATTTTATTTGATCTTTAATTGATTACAGAGAGCTCTCCAAAATTTTTACACAAATTGAACGCCTCTATCCGAGACGATATGCATGGGAAGCCCGTGAAAACGAAAAATCTGCTGAAAAAATTGCTTAGCCAACTGTGGAGCAGAAGGAAGGCCTGGAAGTGGAATAAAGTGAGCCATTTTGGAAAAACGATCAAGGACCACCCAGATGACGGTGTTGCCATGGGATACGGGAAGATCTGTAATGAAATCCATGGCAATTTGGGACCATGGTTGCTCAGGGACAGGCAAAGGATGGAGGAGTCCAGCAGGCTTCTGGCGAGGAGTTTTATCCCGGGCACAAACAGTACAAGCCCGAACAAAATCAGTAAAGTCACCCTCCAGTGTAGGCCACCAATACAGACGGGAGATTAGCTGAATGGAATTTTTAATGCCAGCATGATCAGCCAGGTGAGAAGAATGCCCCCATTTGAGGATCCTGAGGCGAAGGCATGGAAGAACAAAAATCTTTCCAGGGGGGGGTTTGCCCCAGTGAGGCTGGAGCAGAGGAGACCAGGCACTCAGGTGGTATAATATGCTGCAGAGGGGCTTCAGACTCGGAGGCATCAGAGGAACTAGAAAGGGCATAAGCTCTGACATTCTTGTCAGCAGGACGGAAGTGTATCTCGAAGTTGAAGCGGGCAAAAAACAACGACCATCTAGCCTGGCGAGGATTCAGACGCTGAGCGGACTGAAGGTAAGACAAATTCTTGTGGTCAGTGTAAATGACAATGGGGTGTTTGGAACCCTCCAAAAGATCTCTCCACTCCTCGAGTGCTAACTTGATGGCCAGGAGTTCACGATCTCCAATAGAGTAGTTCTTTTCTGCCGGGTATAAAGTTTTTGAGAAAAAAAACACAAGTAATGTTACGTCCGATAGCCTTTTTTTTGCAGAAGTATGGCTCCGGCTCTGACTGAGGAAGCATCTACTTCCAGGAAGAATGGTTTCAACGGATCTGGTCTGGACAAAACTGGTGCAGAGGCGAAGGCAGCTTTGAGACGTTTGAAGGCCTCATCCGCTTGTGGAGGCCACGACTTTGGATTAGCATCCTTCTTAGTCAGAGCCACAATGGTGGAAAAGTGGGGAATAAACTGTCAATAGTTGGCGAATCCCAGGAAGCGTTGGATAGCACGGAGTCCAGAAGGGCGTGGCCAATCCAAAACCACCGACAGTTTATCTGGATCCATTTGAAGCCCTTGGCCAGAGACTAGATAACCTAGGAAAGCAAGACTGTGGCATTCAAAGAGACATTTTTCAAATTTAGCGTACAGGTGGTTTTCACTGAGTCTTTGGAGCACTTGACGGACATGACGATGGTGTTCCTCTAAGTTAGAAGAAAAAATCAAGATGTCATCCAAGTAGACCACAACACAGGTATACAATAAGTCCTGAAAGATCTCATTAACAAAGTCCTGGAAGACTGCAGGGGCGTTGCAGAGCCCAAAGGGCATAACTAGATATTCAAAATGTCCATCTCTGGTATTGAATGCAGTTTTCCACTCATCACCTTTACGGATGCGAATAAGATTATACGCGCCCCTTAAGTCCAGTTTGGTGAAGATACTTGCTCCGCGTAGACGGTCAAAGAGTTCGGAGATCAAAGGCAGGGGATAGTGGTTTTTGATGGTAATCTTGTTTAAACCGCGGTAGTCAATACATGGGCGTAAGGATCCATCCTTTTTAGAAACAAATAAGAACCCTGCTCCAGCAGGGGATGAGGATTTCCGAATAAAACCCCTTTTTAAGTTCTCCTGGATATACTCCGTCATGGCTTGAGTCTCTGGGGCTGACAGAGGGTAAATCCTGCCATGGGGCGGAGTGGTACCAGGAAGAAGGTCAATGGGACAATCATAAGGTCTATGTGGAAGTAAGACCTCTGCTTGCTTTTGGAAGAATATATTTGAATAGTCCTGGTAAGCCTTGGGAAGGCCCGGTAAAGAAGAAGCCTCAGGGGTTTGACTAGTGAAAGCAGATGTGAGACATTGCTTGTGACAAGAAGGGCCCCTAACTTTTGATCTCCCCGGTGGTCCAGTCGAGGGTAGGAGCATGACGCTGGAGCGACGGCAAGCCGAAAAGAACTTCAGAGGTGCAGTTAGGCAGAACGAAAAATTAAATTTTTTCATGGTGAAGTCCAATGCTCATGGGCAGGGGTTCAGTGCGGTAGCGCACAGTGCAATCCAATCTCTCTCCGTTTACAGAAGAGATGAAGAGCGGCTTGACGAGACGGGTTACTGGAATACTGAACCCATTAACGAAAGAGGCCAAGATAAAGTTTCCTGCAGAACCAGAGTCCAAGAAGGCCACTGCTGAGAAGGAGGAATTGGCGGAAGGAGAAATCCGCACAGGTACAGTCAGACGTGGAGAGGCAGAATTCACACCAAGTGTCGTTTCACCCTCGTGAACTAGATGCGTGCGTTTCTCCTGATGCGGAGGGCGGATAGGACAGTCTTTTAGGAAATGTTCGGTACTAGCACAGTACAGGCACAAATTCTCGTTTCGGCGGCGAGTCCTCTCTTGTAGGGTCAGGCGAGACCGATCCACTTTCATAGCCTCCTCGGCGGAAGGCACAGGAACAGAGTGCAAAGGACGTTGGAAGAGAGGAGCCTGGGAAAAAAACCGCCTGGTGCGAACAAGATCCTTTTCCTGACGAAGTTCCTGGCGTCTTTCCGAGAAACGCATGTCGATGCGGGTGGCCAAATGGATGAGTTCAGACAGATTAGCAGGAATTTCTCCTGCGGCCAGGACATCTTTGATGTTACTGGATAAGCCTTTCTTCAAGGTCGCACAGAGGGCCTCATTATTCCAGGATAGCTCTGAGGCGGGGGGTGCAGAACTGGATGGCGTATTCACCCACAGAAGAACTCCCTTGGACAAGGTTCAGCAAAGCAGTCTCGGCTGCGGAAGCCCGGGCTGGCTCCTCAAATACACTACGTACTTCAGAGAAGAAGGACTGGATTGTAGCAGTGGCAGGATCATTGCGGTCCCAAAGCAGTGTGGCCCATGACAAGGCCTTTCCAGACAGGAGGCTGACCACGAACGCCACCTTAGACCGTTCTGTAGGGAATTGATCTGACATCATCTCCAGGTTTAGGGAACACTGGGACAGGAATCCACGGCACTGTTTAGAGTCCCCATTAAACTTGTCCAGTAGAGACAGGCAGAAGCTGGGAGCCGCCACTCGCTGTGGAGGAGATGCAGGAGCTGGCGGGGGAGATGTTTGCTGATGTTGCGGCAGAAGCTGTTGCAGCATAGCGGTCAACTGAGTCAACTGCTGTCCTTGTAGCACGATCTGCTGTGATTGCTGGGCGACCATGGAGGTTAGGTCAGCGACACTGGGCAGCGGAACCTCAGCGGGATCCATGGCCGGATCTACTGTCAGGATCCGGACTGGTATGCGGAGAGGACACTGGTGGTGGATCCTCTGTGTCAGTGAGGTGATGGCGTGGGCCGTACCAGGGGAACGGAGTCTAAGAGGTTACTGGTTTTCACCAGAGCCCGCCGCAAAGCGGGATGGACTTGCAGCGGCAGGTAACCCCCAGGTCGTTCCACCCGATAGCGACTCAACCTCACTGACAGCTGAGACAGGCGCGGTACACAAGGACTAGACGGAGGCGAGGTCAGACGTAGCAGAAGGTCAGGGCAAGCAGCGAGGTTCGTAGTCAGGGGCAACAGCAGACGGTCTGGGTACTCAGGCTTGGGAACACACTATAACGCTTTCACAGGGCACAAGGCAATAAGATCTGGCAAGGACAAGAAGGGGAAGTGGGTTTATATATGTTTGGGAGTGATTACCACTGATTGGGCCAGGCACCAATTAGTGGTGCACTGGCCCTTTAAATCTCAGAGAGCCGGCGCGCGCGCCCCCTAGAGAGCGGGGCCGCGCGAGCCGGGACATGACAGCAGGGGAACGGGACAGGTGAGATGATTGGGATGCGACCCGCGGGCGGGCGCATCCCGCTACGCGGATCGCATCCCCGCCAGCGATAACTGTGCAGCGCTCTCGGTCAGCGGGTCCGACCGGGGCGCTGCACACAGAAGAACGCTGCGAGCGCTCCGGGGAGGAGCAGGGACCCGGAGCGCTCGGCGTAACATTCACCTTCATGTAACATTCCAACAAACAGGATTCTCATTTAAAATTGATAAAATCTTACATTTGTGCCTTATAGGGGTATTCCAGGAAAATACTTTTTTTTTATATCAACTGGCTCCAGAAAGTTAAACAGATTTGTAAATTACCGTATTTATCGGCGTATAACACGCACTTTTTAGGCTAAAATTTTTAGCCTAAAGTCTGTGTGCGTGTTATACGCCGATACACCCCCAGGAAAGGCAGGGGGAGAGAGGCCGTCGCTGCCCGCTTCTCTCCCCCTGCCTTTCCTGGGGTCTAGAGCCCTGCTGTCGGCCCTTTTCACCCCCTGGTTATCGGCGCCGCTGCCCGTTCTGTCCCCCTGACTATCGGTGCCGGCGCCGATAGCCAGGGGGAGAGAAGCGGCGCCGACAGCCAGGGGGAGAGAAGGGGCAGCGGCACCCATTGCCGGCGCCGCTGCCCCGTTGCCTCCCCCCATCCCCGGTGGCATAATTACCTGAGTCCGGTCCGCGCTGCTCCAGGCCTCCGTCGTGCGTCCCCGGCGTCATTGCTATGCGCTGAACGGCGCGGCGCATGACGTCAGAGCGCCGCGCCGTGCATAGCAACGACGCTGGGGACGCACGACGGAGGCCTGGAGCAGTGGAGCAGCGCGGACCGGACTCAGGTAATTATGCCACCGGGGATGGGGGGAGGCAACGGGGCAGCGGCGCCGGCAATGGGTGCCGCTGCCCCTTCTCTCCCCCTGGCTATCGGCGCCGGCACCGATAGTCAGGGGGACAGAACGGGCAGCGGCGCCGATAACCAGGGGGTGAAAAGGGCCGACAGCAGCGCTCTAGACCCCAGGAAAGGCAGGGGGAGAGAAGCGGGCAGCGACGGCATCTCTCCCCCTGCCTTTCCTGGGGGTATATCGGGGTATACACGCGCACACACGCACCCTCATTTTTTCATGGATATTTGGGTAAAAAACTTTTTTTACCCAAATATCCTTGGTAAAATGAGGGTGCGTGTTATAGGCCGGAGCGTGGTATACCCCGATAAATACGGTACTTCTATTAAATAATCTTAATCCTTTCAATAATTATCAGCTGCTGAAGTTGAGTTGTTCTTTTCTGTCTGGCAACAGTGCTCTCTGCTGACATCTCTGCTTGTCTCGGGAACTGCACAGAGTAGAAGAGGTTTGCTATGGAGATTTGCTTCTAAACTGGGCGGTTCCCGAGACACATGTCATCAGAGAGCACTTAGACAGAAAAGAACAGCTCAACTTCAGCAGCTCATAAGTACTGAAAGGATTAAGATTTTTTAATAGAATAATTTACAAATCTGTTTAACTTTCTGGAGCCAGTTGATATATAAAAAAGTTTTTTCCTGGATAACCCCTTTAAACTCACATCCAAGTGGATCTATTAAAAGTAATACATTCCGATGTTCAAAGTTCATATATAAGAGTCCACTTCAACAAGGTTTAAAAGGGTTGTCCCTGATTCCTAGAAACAGCACCCCGCCTATCCATGTCTTGTCTATGATATTCCAGTTCACCCTCATGCAGATGTCTTTTTCACAATCTTGGACAAAGATTTCAATGTAAAATAGTGCAAACTGAACACAAACAAACAAAAAAAAAATAGCAGGATATTAAAATAGACAGTTGCTTTGCTTAGATAGCCGTGATTAGTCTTTCTGTAGCCTTACCACTCAGCTTTTCTTATATTGAGATCTTTTGTCATTTCCCTGACCATGCTTTTTTTGCCTTTTGATTTGGACCTGATGTACTTTCCTGTTTTTTACCTGTATACTGTCCTGTTTCTGAGTTTAATTCTGTATTGGGTTGCCTTAGGCCTCGTTCACATTGCCATTGGACTCCACCATTTGGAGTTCTGCCGGCAATCCGGCCAGAAGGACGGGAGTTTAGCGGAGAAATAAAGAGGGCAAGCACCTTGCAATCGCTGCACGTGGGCTATTAATGGTGCCTCTAATCGACTGAAGTCAACTGGGGTCTATCAGGTTTGGTGCAGGCTTAAGTCCCGAGTCCACGCCATACACAACTACAGACAAAACAGCGTGTGAAAATATCCTAATAAACAAGCAAAATAATATTTTTTGTGTTCTGGGTGTTGCATCAGCCTTAATAGGGACTGATCACCTGAGAAATTACTCAGATTCTAGTTTTACCTATCTAGTTAAATCCACTTTCTCACAATTGTAATATAAATGTGTGTCTGCATTTATATTACAAACACATGTCCAGACCGGACCAGAGGTCTAGAAACCCGAACTGAAACCATGAAAATTCTCTTTGATGTTGTCAGTTCAGTGAATAGGTCCATGTTATCCGTGTTATGCTCACTTGAAAGTGGCCAAAATGTGAACTTTGGTGGGTCCTCAACAAGAAATTTCCAGATAAACATATAAACTTAAAGTAACTTTTTAGCTCTACTTGCTGCTAAAAGCAGCAGACACCATTAGTGTCACGATGCCGGCTGGCAGGTAGTGGATCCTCTGTGCCGGAGAGGGATTGGCGTGGACCGTGCTAGTGGATCGGTTCTAAGTCACTACTGGTTTTCACCAGAGCCCGCCGCAAAGCGGGATGGTCTTGCTGCGGCGGTAGTGACCAGGTCGTATCCACTAGCAACGGCTCACCTCTCTGGCTGCTGAAGATAGGCGCGGTACAAGGGAGTAGACAGAAGCAAGGTCGGACGTAGCAGAAGGTCGGGGCAGGCAGCAAGGATCGTAGTCAGGGGCAACGGCAGGAGGTCTGGAACACAGGCTAGGAACACACAAGGAAACGCTTTCACTGGCACAATGGCAACAAGATCCGGCAAGGGAGTGCAGGGGAAGTGAGGTGATATAGGGAAGTGCACAGGTGAACACACTAATTGGAATCACTGCGCCAATCAGCGGCGCAGTGGCCCTTTAAATCGCAAAGACCCGGCGCGCGCGCGCCCTAGGGAGCGGGGCCGCGCGCGCCGGGACAGGACCGAGGGAGAGCGAGTCAGGTACGGGAGCCGGGGCGCGCATCGCGAGCGGGCGCTACCCGCATCGCGAATCGCACCCCGGCTGGAAGCGGAATCGCAGCGCCCCGGGTCAGTGGAACTGACCGGAGCGCTGCAGTGGGGAGAGTGTAGCGAGCGCTCCGGGGAGGAGCGGGGACCCGGAGCGCTCGGCGTAACAGTACCCCCCCCCTTGGGTCTCCCCCTCTTCTTAGAGCCTGAGAACCTGAGGAGCAGACTTTTGTCTAGGATGTTGTCCTCAGGTTCCCAGGATCTCTCTTCTGGACCACAACCCTCCCAATCCACTAAAAAAAAGGTTTTCCCTCTGACCTTTTTAGAAGCTAGGATCTCTTTGACGGAGAAGATGTCCGAGGAGCCGGAAACAGGAGTGGGAGGAACAGATTTGGGAGAGAAACGGTTAATGATGAGTGGTTTAAGAAGAGAAACGTGAAAGGCATTAGGGATACGAAGAGAAGGAGGAAGAAGAAGTTTGTAAGAGACAGGATTAATCTGACACAAAATTTTGAAAGGACCAAGATAGCGTGGTCCCAACTTGTAGCTAGGGACACGGAAGCGGACATATTTAGCGGAGAGCCATACCTTGTCTCCAGGGGAAAAAATGGGAGGAGCTCTTCTTTTCTTATCCGCGAACTTCTTCATGCGTGATGAAGCCTGTAAGAGAGAATTTTGGGTCTCTCTCCATATGATGGAAAGGTCACGAGAAATTTCATCCACAGCGGGCAGACCAGAGGGCAAGGGGGTAGGGAGGGGGGGAAGAGGGTGACGGCCGTACACCACGAAAAATGGGGATTTGGAGGAAGATTCAGAGACTCTGAAGTTATACGAGAATTCGGCCCATGGCAGGAGATCTGCCCAGTCATCCTGGCGGGAGGAAACAAAATGTCGTAAATAATCACCCAAGACCTGGTTAATTCTTTCTACTTGTCCATTGGATTGGGGATGATATGCAGAAGAAAAATTTAATTTAATCTTGAGTTGTTTACAAAGAGCCCTCCAGAATTTAGACACGAATTGGACGCCTCTATCCGAGACGATCTGCGTAGGCAACCCGTGAAGACGAAAAATGTGTACAAAAAATTGTTTAGCCAACTGAGGCGCTGAAGGAAGACCAGGAAGAGGGATGAAATGTGCCATTTTGGAGAATCGATCAACGACCACCCAAATAACAGTGTTGCCACGGGAAGGGGGTAAATCAGTAATAAAATCCATACCAATCAGAGACCAAGGCTGTTCGGGGACAGGCAGGGGATGAAGAAAACCAGCGGGCTTCTGGCGAGGAGTCTTATCCCGGGCACAGATAGTGCAGGCTCGCACAAAGTCCACAACATCCGTCTCCAGAGTCGGCCACCAATAGAAGCGGGAGATGAGTTGCACAGATTTCTTGATGCCCACATGACCTGCGAGATGGGAGGAGTGACCCCATTTGAGGATTCCGAGGCGTTGGCGTGGAGAAACAAAGGTCTTTCCTGGAGGAGTTTGCCTGATGGAGGCTGGAGAAGTGGAGATCAGGCAGTCAGGAGGAATGATGTGTTGCGGAGAGAGTTCAACTTCTGAGGCATCCGAGGAACGAGAGAGAGCATCGGCCCTAATGTTCTTATCGGCAGGCCGAAAGTGAATTTCAAAATTAAATCGAGCAAAGAACAGAGACCACCGGGCCTGGCGACGATTCAGCCGTTGGGCAGACTGGAGGTAGGAGAGGTTCTTGTGATCGGTGTAAATAATAACTGGAAATCTTGATCCCTCCAGCAGATGCCTCCATTCCTCAAGTGCTAATTTGATGGCTAGAAGCTCTCGATCCCCGATGGAGTAGTTCCTCTCCGCCGGAGAGAAGGTCCTAGAAAAAAAACCACAAGTGACAGCATGCCCGGAAGAATTTTTTTGTAGAAGAACAGCTCCAGCTCCCACTGAGGAGGCATCAACCTCCAATAGGAAGGGTTTGGAAGGGTCAGGTCTGGAGAGCACGGGAGCCGAAGAAAAGGCAGACTTGAGTCGTTTAAAGGCGTCTTCCGCTTGAGGAGGCCAAGACTTGGGATCGGCATTTTTTTTTGTTAAAGCCACGATAGGAGCCACAACGGTAGAAAAATGTGGAATAAATTGCCTGTAATAATTGGCGAACCCCAAAAAGCGTTGGATAGCACGGAGTCCGGAGGGGCGTGGCCAATCTAAGACGGCAGAGAGTTTGTCTGGATCCATTTGTAGTCCCTGGCCAGAAACCAAGTATCCTAGAAAAGGAAGAGATTGGCATTCAAACAGACATTTCTCAATTTTGGCATAGAGTTGATTGTCACGAAGTCTCTGAAGAACCATACGGACATGCTGGCGGTGTTCTTCTAGATTGGCAGAAAAAATTAGGATATCGTCCAGATATACAACAACACAGGAGTATAAAAGATCACGAAAAATTTCATTAACAAAGTCTTGGAAGACAGCAGGGGCGTTGCACAGGCCAAAGGGCATGACCAGATACTCAAAGTGTCCATCTCTGGTGTTAAATGCCGTTTTCCACTCATCCCCCTCTCTGATGCGGATGAGGTTATAGGCACCTCTTAAGTCCAGTTTAGTAAAGATGTGGGCACCTTGGAGGCGATCAAAGAGTTCAGAGATGAGGGGTAGGGGGTAGCGGTTCTTAACCGTGATTTTATTAAGACCGCGGTAGTCAATGCAAGGACGTAGGGAGCCATCTTTTTTGGACACAAAGAAAAATCCGGCTCCGGCAGGAGAGGAGGATTTACGGATAAAGCCCTTTTTTAAATTTTCCTGGACGTATTCAGACATGGCAAGAGTCTCTGGGGCAGAGAGAGGATAAATTCTGCCCCGGGGTGGAGTAGTGCCCGGGAGGAGGTCGATAGGACAATCATAAGGCCTGTGAGGAGGTAGAGTCTCAGCTTGTTTTTTGCAGAAAACATCCGCAAAGTCCATATAGGCCTTAGGGAGACCGGTTACTGGAGGAACCACAGAGTCACGGCAAGGGTTACTGGGAACCGGTTTTAAACAGTCCTTGGAACAAGAGGGCCCCCAACTCTTGATCTCCCCAGTGGACCAATCCAGGGTTGGGGAATGAAGTTGAAGCCAGGGAAGTCCAAGGAGAATTTCAGAAGTGCAATTGGGGAGGACCAAAAGTTCAATCCTCTCGTGATGAGATCCGATGCTCATTAGAAGGGGCTCCGTGCGGAAACGTATGGTACAGTCCAATCTTTCATTGTTTACACAATTGATGTAAAGGGGTCTGGCGAGACTGGTCACTGGGATGTTGAACCTGTTGACGAGAGAGGCCAAAATAAAATTTCCTGCAGATCCAGAGTCCAAGAAGGCCATAGTAGAGAAGGAGAAGGCAGAGGCAGACATCCGCACAGGCACAGTAAGACGTGGAGAAGCAGAGTAGACATCAAGGACTGTCTCACCTTTGTGCGGAGTCAGCGTACGTCTTTCCAGGCGGGGAGGACGGATAGGACAATCCCTCAGGAAGTGTTCGGTACTAGCACAGTACAGGCAGAGGTTCTCCATGCGGCGTCGTGTCCTCTCTTGAGGTGTCAGGCGAGACCGGTCGACCTGCATAGCCTCCACGGCGGGAGGCATAGAAACGGATTGCAGAGGACCAGAGGAGAGAGGAGCCGAGGAGAAGAAACGCCTCGTGCGAACAGAGTCCATATCCTGGCGGAGCTCCTGACGCCTTTCGGAAAAACGCATGTCAATGCGAGTAGCAAGGTGAATGAGTTCATGTAGATTAGCAGGGATTTCTCGTGCGGCCAGAACATCTTTAATGTTGCTGGATAGGCCTTTTTTAAAGGTCGCGCAGAGGGCCTCATTATTCCAGGATAATTCTGAAGCAAGAGTACGGAATTGTACGGCATACTCGCCAACGGAAGAATTACCCTGGACCAGGTTCAACAGGGCAGTCTCAGCAGAAGAGGCTCGGGCAGGTTCCTCAAAGACACTTCGGATTTCCGAGAAGAAGGAGTGTACAGAGGCAGTGACGGGGTCATTGCGGTCCCAGAGCGGTGTGGCCCAAGACAGGGCTTTTCCAGACAGAAGGCTGACTACGAAAGCCACCTTAGACCTTTCAGTGGGAAACTGGTCCGACATCATCTCCAGATGCAGGGAACATTGGGAAAGAAAGCCACGGCAAAACTTAGAGTCCCCATCAAATTTATCCGGCAAGGATAGGCGTAGACCAGGAGCGGCCACTCGCTGCGGAGGAGGTGCAGGAGCTGGCGGAGGAGATGACTGCTGAAGCTGTGGTAGTAACTGCTGTAGCATAACGGTCAGTTGAGACAGCTGTTGGCCTTGTTGCGCTATCTGTTGTGACTGCTGGGCGACCACCGTGGTGAGGTCAGCGACAACTGGCAGAGGAACTTCAGCGGGATCCATGGCCGGATCTACTGTCACGATGCCGGCTGGCAGGTAGTGGATCCTCTGTGCCGGAGAGGGATTGGCGTGGACCGTGCTAGTGGATCGGTTCTAAGTCACTACTGGTTTTCACCAGAGCCCGCCGCAAAGCGGGATGGTCTTGCTGCGGCGGTAGTGACCAGGTCGTATCCACTAGCAACGGCTCACCTCTCTGGCTGCTGAAGATAGGCGCGGTACAAGGGAGTAGACAGAAGCAAGGTCGGACGTAGCAGAAGGTCGGGGCAGGCAGCAAGGATCGTAGTCAGGGGCAACGGCAGGAGGTCTGGAACACAGGCTAGGAACACACAAGGAAATGCTTTCACTGGCACAATGGCAACAAGATCCGGCAAGGGAGTGCAGGGGAAGTGAGGTGATATAGGGAAGTGCACAGGTGAACACACTAATTGGAATCACTGCGCCAATCAGCGGCGCAGTGGCCCTTTAAATCGCAAAGACCCGGCGCGCGCGCGCCCTAGGGAGCGGGGCCGCGCGCGCCGGGACAGGACCGAGGGAGAGCGAGTCAGGTACGGGAGCCGGGGCGCGCATCGCGAGCGGGCGCTACCCGCATCGCGAATCGCACCCCGGCTGGAAGCGGAATCGCAGCGCCCCGGGTCAGTGGAACTGACCGGAGCGCTGCAGTGGGGAGAGTGTAGCGAGCGCTCCGGGGAGGAGCGGGGACCCGGAGCGCTCGGCGTAACAATTAGATAGTTGTTAGGGTAAAAAACCAAACTGTACTCTCACCTGATGTGATGGCCGTTGGCAAACTTATAAAATGACCTTTTTATTTCTCAGCCAAGAGTCAAGACAGCAGGGCTGAGCTGCCTGGCACGTTTCTTGGTTGCCCTTATGTACTAGCCTCTCCTTAATCAATGCCCTGGAAATTTTATAAATTTGGCACTCAACAAAGAAGGGTACAATTTGCTTGTATACCCTAACAGCTATCCAACAGTATTTGCAGCTATTAGCAGCAAGTATAGCTGACTCCCTTTAAAAGCATTTTTAAGATCTGATATAAAGGTCATAAATATCAGATCAGTGGGGGTCGAAATCCTGGAACCCTTCTAAATCAGATGAGCTGCAATACCAGGTACAGTCACTGTTGATTGTATAGAATTGTCTGGTAGGAAATAAAGAGGCCATAGCATTTATATGAGTACAGCTTCCCCGTTCAGTTTGGCAGGAGTGTTGAGAGTTGGCCCCTAACTGATCTACTGTTGATGACCTATGTTAAGGACAGGCCATTACTATAAAAGTCATGGAAAACCCCTTTAAATATTAAAATATAGTAGTCTTACTACTAATGGCTGACTTTCTATTTATGTGTCAGAAAATACAAAGACGGGTGAAAAAGAGATGTTGGAAAGAATTGTGACTGTCTAAGTAACATAGGGCCAGCAACCATACTATTTAAAACCACATGTATAATGTAACATTGCTGGCCAACGAAGTTCACAGATCCTTGACAGAAAACTGTTTTGGTTTGTAATTTGAATTAAACATTTTAAAGACTTTAACTGAGCATGAACAAAAAAGCTGCATTTAACCTAGATGTTTACATTTCCGATGATTTCCACTAAATCAGTTACACAGTTTATGAAATCTGTACAATGTATCCAGATGTATTGTATATTATGCACAGCTTGTACCATAAAACACTAAGATGATCAATACATTTCTATAAAGACTTTAAACAATAGAGAAATAAGTATACAGTGCAATGATAACCCTGATATTGATTACCTGGTGCTCAATCAGGGGACAACAACCAAATATATAGAAATATGAAAACCAAACAAAGCAAATACAAAACAAAAACTGTAATGTCTCATTTAGATAATACGTACTTAAGAGATTTAAATTGGCACAGTCATTTGCAATATGCAGATAATAACATTATATGTATAGTTGTAATATACATTGATTAAAAAATTGAAAAAATGTTGTCCCTGCAGCTGCTGTCTGTTTCTCTCGGCTGGCAAAAAATACAGAAAGTGTGGGCGGGAAAAACAGGGCTCTGTGTAAGCTCCTTACATGACAGGTAGCCTGCATGGTGAGCTGGGAGCATGTCACAGTGCCTCACTGCACAGAGCCCTGCTTGTCCTCAGTTTACAGAGCCCTGCTTGTCCTCAGTGTACAGAGCCCTGCTTGTCCTCAGTGCACAGAACCCTGCTTGTCCTCAGTGCACAGAACCCTGCTTGTCCTCAGTGTACAGAGCCCTGCTTGTGCTCAGTGTACAGAACCATGCTTGTCCTCAGTGCACAGAGCCCAGCTTGTCCTCAGTCCAAAGAGCCCTGCTTGTCCTCAGTGCACAGAGCCCTGCTTGTCCTCAGTGCACAGAGCCCTGCTTGCCCTCAGTGCAAAGAGCCCTGTTTGTCCTCAGTGCACAGAGCCCTGCTTGTCCTCAGTGCAGAGAGCCCCGCTTGTCCTCACTGCACAGAGCCCTACTTGTCCTCAGTGTACAGAGCCCTGCTTGTCCTCAGTGTACAGAACCCTGCTTGTCCTCAGTGTACAGAACCCTGCTTTTCCTCAGTACACAGAGCTCTGCTTGTCCTCAGTGAACATAGCCCTGCTTGTCCTCAGTGTACAGAGCCCTGCTTGTCCTCAGTGTACAGAGCCCTGCTTGTCCTCAGTGCACAGAGCCCAGCTTGTCCTCAGTCCAAAGAGCCCTGCTTGTCCTCAGTGTACAGAGCCCCGCTTGTCCTCACTGCACAGAGCCCTACTTGTCCTCAGTGTACAGAGCCCTGCTTGTCCTCAGTGTACAGAACCCTGCTTGTCCTCAGTGTACAGAACCCTGCTTTTCCTCAGTACACAGAGCTCTGCTTGTCCTCAGTGAACATAGCCCTGCTTGTCCTCAGTGTACAGAGCCCTGCTTGTCCTCAGTGCACAGAGCCATGCTTGTCCTCAGTGCACAGAGCCCTGCTTGTCCTCAGTGTACAGAGCACAGCTTGTTCTCAGTGCAGAGAGTCCCGGTTGTGCCCATTGAACATAGTCCTGCTTGTCCTCAGTGTACAGAGCTCTGCTTGTCCTCAGTGTACAGAGCCCTGCTTGTCCTCAGTGTACAGAGCCCTGCTTGTCCTCAGTGCACAGAGCCCTGCTTTTCCTCAGTGTACAGAACCCTGCTTGTCCTCAGTGCACAGAGCTCTGCTTGTCCTCAGTGTGCAGAGCCCTTCTTGTCCTCAGTGTACAGAGCCCTGCTTGTCCTCAGTGTACAGAGCCCTGCTTGTCCTCAGTGTACAGAGCACTGCTTGTTCTCAGTGCAGAGAGCACCGCTTGTTCCCAGTGCACATAGTCCTGCTTGTCCTCAGTGCACAGAGCCCTGCTTGTCCTCAGTGCACAGAGCCCTGCTTGTTCTCAGTGCACAGAGCCCTGCTTGTCCTCAGTGCACATAACCCTGCTTGTCCTCAGTGTACAGAACCCTGATTGTCCTCAGTGTACAGAACCCTGCTTGTCCTCAGTACACAGAGCTCTGCTTGTCCTCAGTGTACAGAGCCCTGCTTGTCCTCAGTGCACAGAGCCCTGCTTGTTCTCAGTGCACAGAGCCCTGCTTGTCCTCAGTGCACAGAACCCTGCTTGTCCTCAGTGTACAGAACCCTGATTGTCCTCAGTGTACAGAACCCTGATTGTCCTCAGTGTACAGAACCCTGATTGTCCTCAGTGTACAGAACCCTGCTTGTCCTCAGTACACAGAGCTCTGCTTGTCCTCAGTGTACAGAGCCCTGCTTGTCCTCAGTACACAGAGCTCTGCTTGTCCTCAGTGTACAGAGCCCTGCTTGTCCTCAGTGTACAGAGCCCTGCTTGTCCTCAGTGTACAGAGCACTACTTGTTCTCAGTGCAGAGAGCACCGCTTGTTCCCAGTGCACATAGTCCTGTTTGTCCTCAGTGCACAGAGCCCTGCTTGTAGTCAGTGCACAGAGCCCTGCTTGTCCTCAGTGCACAGAACCCTGCTTGTCCTCAGTGCACAGAGCCCTGCTTTTCCTCAGTGTACAGAGCCCTGCTTGTCCTCAGTGTACAGAGCCCTGCTTGTTTTCAGTGCAGAGAGCCCCGCTTGTTCACAGTGCACATAGTCCTGCTTGTCCTCAGTGTACAGATCCCTACTTGTCCACCCACACTTACTGTATTTTTTTCCCAGATGGATTTTTTTAATCCAAAAAGATACTTTTTATAACTAATGTATACTAAAAATTAACAAATAATGTTAATATCTACATTATATAAAAAGTTTATAAAAAGTTGCAAATAACAGTGCCCATTTAACTGTAACATATTTGTTGTTTTCCAGTTTAAAAAATGGGCACGTCTGCTATATGGATGAAAGTATCTATATGAATTTTCGTTCAGCTGATCACTGCCTTGTGAAACATGCACTGACCAGCCAACAAACAAGTATACTGTAAAATGGTTTGGTGTAGTGTACAACAGCCTGTGTGAAAATTGTCTCTGTCCCAAGGAATGGTGATAAGTATCTGATTGTGGAGGTCCATCTGCCAATCACCCCAAAAAGCACATGATTTGGATATGCATTGTGTCCCTTTGTTAAAGGGGTACTCCGGCCCTATTACATCTTATCCCCTATCCAAAGGATAGGGGATAAGATGTATGATCGTGGGGGTCCCGCCACTGGGGACCCCTGCAATCTGTCATTGCGCACCCCACCTTGCAGCGCTGGAGGCTCCGAGTGTATAGTGTGACAACCACGGGGCCAAAGTATTGTGACGTCACGACTCTGCCCCCCGTGTGACGGCACGCCTCGCCCCCTCAATGCAAGTCTATGGGAGGGGATAAGATGTATTAGGGCAAGAGTACCCCTTTAATGGAGTGGTGGTCAAGCATTTGTGCTGTCTGCTTCATTTACTCTCTTTAGAACTAACTGAGATAGTGGAGTACAGTGCTCAACTATCTTTAAGAGTAGCATTATGAATGAATGAGATGCTTATCCGTTCCACCATTTACATCAGGGTGACAAGAGATCCCTGTTGTTCTGGTTGTTGGACGTCCCAAGTGATCACCAGGAGCAATGGAGTCTGTGTCAGCCAAATTAAGGTTTATATAACATTTTTAATCCAATGCTACCTGAGCTTTAGTTTGTGATTTTTTTCACTACACATAAGAAACGTTTTAATTGATATCATTTTTTATGTTGGAAAAGCAGAATATGCAGCAGTTACATCTATTTATATGATGGTTATGGGCATGGCAAATATATCCACATTATATGTGGTTTGAATGTTTATTGGACCAAGTGTATTAGGGTGAAGAGTCACTCTAGTGACTGGATGCATATGGCCAAAACCCCACCTCATGTGGTAAAGAATGGGCTACCAATAAATCATGCAGCCATTGGCCAGTGCAAGAGGACACTGTTTCAGCCACATGCATCTGGTCACTTGTGTAGCTTCACCCTAACAAATTGGTAGGTAATTGCTTTAATAAGCAATTAAATAAGCACTCAAAGAACTGAGTATAGTTTGTGTGCTCTGAACAGGATTGGTAGGTAATTTCTCAAAATAAGCAGACTATCCTAATGATAAATAAAATTTTACAAGCCTATTAAGATTTTGGGCAACGAAAACAAGCATGAATTTTCTCAAAACCGTAAGAAACGCAATTAAACTGCAATATAAAAACACAGCCTTAGGCCACATGAGTGGTTGGCTGCATGCAGCTAAGCAGCTAATGGCTTTCAAGTTTTGCAGGCAAATTCATGCAGCCAATGGCTTCAGTATCTATGCTGTATGCAGCCGACTGCATGTGTAGCATCGCGCTTAGGGTCTATTCACACTATAGGTTTTAGAGTGAAATTCTGCTTAGAAAATACGGTGCAGCAGCCTCCCATTGTTCTCAATCCTGCTACATAATTCACATTACCGAATTTCGTGAAAGTTCCAGAACCCACACTCCACTGAAAGAATGAACATGTTAATTCTTTCAGCAGAATCCACTCTGAAATGCATTGCCGTCTATTGAAAAAGCAATCTTTGCACAGAATATCTCCAAGTTGAGATTCCATAGTGTTAGATTGATATTTGATTAAAAGGGGTTGTCCAGTGAAAATTATCTTATCCCCTATTCACAGGATGAGTTAAGTATCAGATTTCTGACCCCCTCAATCTCCAAAAGGACTTTCATAGAGGGTGTGTGCCATCTAGATCAGCGGTTCTCAACCTTTTTGGCGACTGTACCCCCAAAGGCTGAAAGTATGTCCCCGGGTACCCCTCTTGCAGAATTTAGGCGCGAGGGGTACCTACGGACAAAAGGCGTGTGCTTACCTTTATACTAATGCGATACTTAATCCCCTTATGTTATTATTCCCCCTCCATCTTCATCCCCTTGTGCCCATATTCACCCTTCCCTTTGATCCCTTTTTGCCATTATTCTCCCCTCCATCTTAATCCCCTTGTGCCATTATTATCTGATATGGCAAAAGGGAATCAGAGGGAGGGGGAATGATAACACAAGGGGATTAAGATGGAGGGGGGAATAATGGCACAAGGGGATTAAGATGGAGGGCGAATAATAGCACATGGGGATTAAGATGGAGGAGGAATAATAGCACAAGGGGATTGAGATGGAGGGGGGGGGATAATAACCCCCCCCCTCCATATGATTCCCCTTTTGCCATTATTCCCCCCCTCCCTCTGATCCCCTTGTGCCATTCCCACCCATCTTAATCCCCATGTGCCATTATTATCCAATATGGCAAAAGGGGATGAGAGGAAGGGGGGAATGATAGCACAAGGCGATTAAGATGGAGCAGGGGAAATGGCACAAGAGGATCAGAGGGAGGGAGGAATATTGGCACCAGAGATTAAGATGGTAGGGGGGGAGGGTTAATCATCCCCCCCCCCCCACACATATTATTCCCCTTGTGCCAATATTCCCCCTCTCCATCTTAATCCCCTTGTGCTATAATTATCGGGTATGGCAAATAGGGATCAGAGGGAGGGGGAAATAATGGCACAAGGTGACTAAGATGGAGGGGGGAGGGGAGGGATAATCATCACCCTCCACTCCATATTATTCCCCTTGTGCCATTATCCCCCCTCCCTCAGATCCCCTTTTGCCATTATCCCTCCCCCTCCATCTTAATGCCTTGTGCTATTGTTTCTCCTCATCCCCTCATCCTGATCCCCTTTTGCCATTATCCCTCCCCCCCATCCATCTTAATGCCTTGTGCTATTATCCCCCCCCCCTTCCCTCCGATCCCCTGGGCTAATATATATTTTTACACATTCAAAAACCCTCCCTCCGTCCCATACACTTTTTTTTTACTTTACGTGGCCTGTTTGTCCTGTGTGGCCTGTGTATGCAGCGCGTCCCGTTCAGTGGGGCCGCACTGACGTGTGACATCCTCCTGCGATGTGCGGCACCTCCGCGCAACATCAGGGTAGGTCACACGTCTCTGCAGCAACCACACAGCTTCCTTACAGTAGCCGTGGCCGCAGCTCCAGCCGCGCTACTGCACAGAGAGCTGTCGTGGCCATTCTCCGCTATGCGCTGACAAATACTGGCCAATGCATGGCTGGTATTTGTCAGTGCATTGGCGTACCCCAGCTCAACCCATGGCGTACCCCTAGTTGAGACCCCAGGATTCTCGAGCACTCTGGCGCTCCCATATAAATGAATGTAGTGTGTGCCGTCTAGAACATGTGCTCTTTTTGAGAGCTGGAGCCTTGTTATGAAGATCGCAGGAGTTCCCAGCAGTCAGATCCTCAGAAATCAGATACTTATACACTATCTTGTGGGAATAAGATATAAGATAATTTTTGCTGGACAACCCCTGTAAGGGTTAAGTCAACACCTTTGTCATGTTTCCCAAACCATTTCTGAACAATTTTTTGTTGCATGGCAAGCCACATTATCCAGCAGAAAGATGCCAATGCCATTACAACATTTTTTTTTTGTCATGAAGGAAAACACTTAGTTTACAGTTATGTTTAGGCAAATGGTATGTGTCAACTTAACCTACACATGAATGCCAGGACACACTGTTACTTAGCAGAACAATTCCAGATTATCACAATGCCTCTGCTGACTTACCTTGTTCCTTGTTCTATCTATGTTGCTATCTCTCCTAAGTAAGCTATACACTCACATTCAGCCATCCATATCATATAAAAGAAAACATTACTCATCAGACTATGCCATCCATCTTCTCCAATAGCTCAATGGTTCAGTTCTGATGCACATGGTCCAACATTAGGAGCTTTCAACAGTGAACAGTGGTCAAAATAGACACACCGACTGGTCTGTGGTTACAGCATCCCATATGACACCTTTCTATGATTGTCAGTATTAACTTAGTCAGCTCTTTTGTAGTATCAGACCAGACAGGCTAGACTTCCTTCCCCAAGCAATTATTGGGTGCCAAAAACACTGTCACTGCTTGAAGTAGAGTACCTGTCTTGAGCTTATTAATTTTTTTAATCCTTCCAGTTCTCTCTCCCATCATGATAAACCACCCATGCCTTTATTTTTAAGTTTTCTACCTTGATATTATTCTGAATCTTCTGCTCAGTCTCATTGACTCCACAGATTGGGAAGGGGTGTTTCCCAGCAGGCATGAAATCATCTGTAGCCCTGCTGGGGGAGAACTACCATTCTCTCTCCGCTACCAGAGCAGTTCAGTGTGAGATGAGCCGTGCCCAGCAGCTTTCAAAGGCAGCAGAAATATTCAGGCATCATAACTCTACAATTTAGCTCAGCTCAAAGAAAAAGGGAGCTGAAATGTTCAGCTCTATACACTGTATATACTGTTCTGAGCTGAGGTCCCACCTGCATTTCCTGACTTTTGTCTCTGCCAGGCTGCTGCAGAGGACAATCTGCAAACAGGAATGCAGGTTGGACAAAAAGGAAGACCCCTGGTAGCCAAACGTATAGGAGTTAATCTAACACATTAAGTTGCAAAATTTTATTATTAAGTATATTAGAAAAATAATTAATATAGGCTAAGCTATAACATATACATTTTTATTACTAATGACAGGTACCATTTAACATTTTGATTTCATTGGACCCCATTTGGGTACTAACCACTGCAAACTGGGAATACTCCAAGGAACTGCTTTTTTGGAGATGCTATGACCGAGTCACCTAGTCATAACAATTTTGTCCTATCCAAAGTCCCTCAGATACTGACAGTTGCCCATTTCTCCTGCTTTCAGCAAATCAACTTTAAGAACTGACTGTTTTCTTGCTGCCTGATATATTGCACCCCTTGACATGTGTCATTGTACCAATATAAGAATATTTAAATCTTCTCTCAGTGGTTTTCATCTTAAGGCTAATAGGTAAATCTAAATGTGCAGACACTAATACAAAACTTATAAATGTCTATTGAAATAGGCATACATTTATCTATATGTTTTCTTTCACACACACGCTCTCCACGAACCTAGCACGCTTCTGAACTACTGAAAAAGTAGTTTTACAGTATACATCTGTTGATACTGGACAGTACAAACCATTAAAATATAAAGATGTACAAGTTAAAAATGAAAATGGAGAAATAAAACAAAAGGAACAGACTAATAAACATAGGAAGATAAAATAACCTCCCTGTCATATTTCTGAAAGATATATAAATAATTTTGATTTATTAATTAGAAACACTTAGGAATGTATTTTCCAAGCCACACTGATCCAACCTCAGTATAAAAAGACTGCCAAGATAAATGTCATAGCCCTCCTTTTCAGATGAATGAAAATCCAATTCCCCTTCCACTTCTCAAAAAAAGAGTGTCTTACTGCTGGGAAACAAAGAAATAATTTTCCTCTGGAAATGAATCAGAAGACACACCACCATTCGGTAGCCAGAATATAATTCAACTCGGTATAAAAAGTGAAAAAAAAAAAGTTCAAATTCTATCATATAAACATTGTTTAAGGAAAAACGGCATTCCTTAGCAAAGCTTGCAGATCAGAGTGACCAGGCTGTGTTGATGTTCACATCTGAGGAATAGACAGACCCAATGAGAGTGGACTTGGTGATGACCTGTGCAAGCAAGTGCTAACAGGAACTGGACAATTAGAACCCTCACCCTTCTGCAAAAGGTAGGACCATGTCTGCTTTTAACTGATACATACAGGTGATTCTGTAAGCTGGAGGAATACTGACACTTTTTTCTTCAGCATACTTTACATTTTTCTTTCACTTGAAGAGAGGCAGAGAGCAGCTTCATACGTGTGAGGTGGCAAGATGCATAGAAAGCTGAAAGGTTCCTTTAAACTTTTTAAAAAGAGACCTAATAATAAACACATACATCTAAAGGAAACCTGTGTATACGATAAAAACTAATTTATTTACAGAAAATATCATTGGCTTCTCTTTATGTTCTGCGGAATAGAAATTTTGAGAAATGGACTTGGCAAGCTTAGTATGTCAGCTGAAAGTAAAATAATCCAGCAAAAAAGAGCTTGCATACTTACTGAAGTTCCCTGTGTCTAGAGGCCTGAGGAATGTTTAAATTACTTTAACATGGGTTGTATGCAAGCTCTTAGCACAAGAAGACAAAATAAGGATGTTGAGAAACTACTGATAAGAAACAAGTCACGCAACTGGTATTTCAAATTATGGATTTTTTTCCCAATAGTGTAATAA
Organism: Hyla sarda; assembly: GCF_029499605.1. Lineage (NCBI taxonomy): Eukaryota > Metazoa > Chordata > Amphibia > Anura > Hylidae > Hyla > Hyla sarda. The sequence goes on along the minus strand of NC_079191.1, from coordinate 245,381,516 downwards.
GGTTTGAGCTGGTTTGCTACTAAGATTGCATATATTTAAAGGTTGTACTAGCAAATTAAAATGACGATCTTGATATATGTAAAATCATAATTTGGTGAGTATTCTGCGTTGTGGCACTGCTGGCAAAACAGGTATATCTAGTAGCATTACTGGTAATACAGAAAAGTCTAATATGTTTTGCAACGGCATAGGTAAAATGCTGTTAAAAAATGAAAACCTGGCACAAAGACAATGTTCTTTTGAGAGTCATAATACAATTACAGGCAATGAAGCTTATCCATTCACTAATCATAAGTTCTACTTTTTCCCCAAAGTACTATATGTATCAATTTCTCAGGATTCAAAAGTTTAGTTTCAGTAAATAAACATAAGATGATCTGACAGGTGAACAGCTTCTTACAGTACAGTTATCAAAGCCCCATAAGTAGCAGAGTATTTGTGTGCCCATCACATGACCAGGTCATATTTGTATTCAGTAAAAGTCAACAAAGGAGATTAGAAATGAGTGAAGATTCGATTCGTCACAAACTTCTCGGCAGTTTCTTAGTATAGCCTGCATAAATGAGTTCAGCTTTCAGGTGCTCCGGTGGGCTGGAGACTCTCTCCTAGGGCTGTATCCACCTTTTCCAGCCCACCGGAGCACCTGAAAGCTAAACTCATTTATGAAGGCTAAAGTCAGCAACCGCCGAGCCGAGAAGTTTGTGACAAATCGAACTACTGTAACTTCGTTCATATCTAAAGGAGATCTTGAGGACATTGAAAAGCTGAGTATATACTGAACCTATATAGCATAACTATACAACTGCCATTTTAGTCACCTCGTCACTTTAGTTATCAAAGTAAGTAACTTTCACTCCTATAACAAAAATCTGTTATCACATCTATGATAAGAATTGAGAAGCAAATTGAATCAACCTAAAAAAGTAGCATTTTCAGTGTATGACTAAGTTTGTTTGTCATCACACGGTCACAACCAAAGTTTCATTCAAATACTTAGAATGTTCCGAGACCCAACAACATCTAAAAAAATGTTCTAGTAATATCATGGGTATAGACATATTTATGTGATCAATGGCAACTTCAATGTTACCAGCGACACACAAAGTAGACAACAAACTGGTATTACATTGTAACCTACCTCACAAGCAAACACCAATAAAACAGGCTTGAGTAGTCTATTTCCAGGTGCCAAAAAAGAAAACAGATGTAAAGGAGCTATCTTAGATGTATTTTCCAAATTTCACTATAGTAGCTTAACTATTTTGGGAATGTCCTTGATATTCTGTAGAGGAAAAATGTTAAAGGGAGAAGTATGTTCTTTGTTTTTGTAAAGTTTATACAAAGACTGTACTTTACAAGAACAAAATGTATTTTTCTAAAATAAATAAATAGATAAATAAAAAATAATAATGTCCCAGAAATACAATTCTAACATATACAAAGAATTTGTATTATTATAGTCACTCTGTTGTATGGAAATTAGTATTATAGTACAAGGTCATTTAAGGTAAGAGATTATTTTGGGCAGAGAAAATAGCTATAATATTCCATTTCCCTTGTTTCACTCACAGTGTTTGACAACGCTGCGATATTGGGAGTAGTTTGGTGGGATCCTTACACAAGATTCCTATATCTGTGCCTGTCTAATGTGGGCTAGTAGTGGTTGCTACCCAATAGTTCTTATTTTAAAAAGGAGAATTTCAACTACTTGTTTCTCTGTGTAAGATGTACATCAGAAACTTTGTGCGGCTTTTGGAAATTGCATGTGGGTGTGGTTCTGCCCACACTCAGTGATCGGGACAAGCACCCACACCCTTCTGTCATAACCTTTTCTGCTCCCTAGACAACCCCTTAAAGACTATTGCTTGTTTTTTCATTTGTACAGTGCATGCAATGATACTATCCATTTGTTTGAGATGTGACAGGTTCAAGTGTGCCTAGGGACAATACAGCCCTGCTTCTCATGTGCCTAGGGACAATACAGCCCTGCTTCTCATGTGCCTAGGGACAATACAGCCCTGCTTCTCATGTGCCTAGGGATAATACAGCCCTGCTTCTCATGTGCCTAGGGACAATACAGCCCTGCTTCTCATGTGCCTAGGGAAAACACAGCCCTGCTTCTCATGTGCCTAGGGACAATACAGCCCTGCTTCTCATGTGCCTAGGGACAATGCAGCCCTGCTTCTCATGTGCCTAGGGACAATACAGCCCTGCTTCTCATGTGCCTAGGGACAATACAGCCCTGCTTCTCATGTGCCTAGGGACAATACAGCCCTGCTTCTCATGTGCCTAGGGACAATACAGCCCTGCTTCTCATGTGCCTAAGGACAATACAGCCCTGCTTCTCATGTGCCTAGGGACAATACAGCCCTGCTTCTCATGTGCCTAGGGACAATACAGCCCTGCTTCTCATGTGCCTAGGGACAATACAGCCCTGCTTCTCATGAACCTAGGGACAATACAGACCTGCTTCTCATGTGCCTAGGGACAACACAGATCTGATTCTAATGTGCCTAGGGACAATACAGACCTTCTTCTCATGTGCCTAGGGACAATTTCAGCCCTTCTGTTACTGCAGATACTTTGACTATTTTCCTCTTTTAGAAAAAAGGAATGGCTATGTGTCTTGTTTAATAAGTCAGGTGTCTACAGTTATGTTGGAAGTGTGTGTATATTCAGCTTGCATCCTTGTATATAATTACTGTATGTTAAGTGTGTACATGTGTGTCTGATCTGTAATGTATTCATTGTCCATCTTCAAGTATGGTCTGTAGACCACCTGTGTGGTAATATTGGTCTGTGTATACAGTTTATTATATGGTAGAATTAATTAATTACTGTATGGGAATGTGGTGTTTATATTTAGGGATAATGGCTTTAACCCCTTAAAGATGGAGCATTTTTCTGTTTTTGCACTTTCCTTTTTTCCTCCTAACCTTTTAAAAAGCTTTTTTTGCACCCCTAATTCTACTTTATGATGACATCAGTCATTTTACCAAAAAAATAAATAAATTAATCATTGTGCGACAAAATTGAAAAAATAAATAAATATATATATATATATATATAAAACACAATTTTATATGCAGTGCATTTTTCAGTAAAAATGACACCTTCTCTTTATTCTGTAGGTCCATACGTTTAAAATGATACCCTACTTATATAGGTTTTATTTTGTCCTACTTCTGGAAAAAATCATAACTACATGCACGAAAATTAAAATGTTTAAAAATATCCAATTCTGACCCCTGTAACTTTTTTATTTTTCTGCATACGGGGAAGAATGGGCCTAATTTTTTGCGCCGTGATCTGATGTTTTTATCGCCACCATTTATGTTTTCATTTATGGGGTATTTCTAATATGAAGACCCTTAACCCCTTAAGGACGGAGCCCATTTTCACCTCTAGGACGAAGCCCTTTTTTGCAAATCTGACCACTGTCACTTTAAACATTAATAACTCTGGAATGCTTTCTGTTATCAATCTGATTCTGAGATTGTTTTTTCGTGACATATTCTACTTTAACTTAGTGGTAAAATATTGTGGTAACTTGCATCCTTTCTTGGTGAAAAATTCCAAAATATGATGAAAAAATTAAAAAATTTTCATTTTTCTAACTTTGAAGCTCTCTGCTTGTAAGGAAAATGGATATTCCAAATAATTTTTTTTTGGATTCACATATACAATATGTCTACTTTATATTTCCATCATAAAATTGACGAGTTTTTACTTTTGGAAGACACCAGAGGGCTTCAAAGTTCAGAAGCAATTTTCCAATTTTTCACAAAATTTTCAAACTCGCAATTTTTCAGGGACCAGTTCAGGTTTGAAGTGGATTTGAAGGGTCTTCATATTAGAAATACCCCACAAATTACCCCATTATAAAAACTACACCCCCCAAAGTATTCAAAATGACATTCAGTAAATGTTTTAACCCTTTAGGTGTTTCACAGGAAAAGCAGCAAAGTGAAGGAGAAAATTCAAAATCTTCATTTTTTACACTCGCATGTTCTTGTAGACCCAACTTTTGAATTTTTTACAAGGGGTAAAAGGAGAAAATGTATACTTATATTTGTAGCCCAATTTCTCTTGAGTAAGCACATACCTCATATGTCTATGTAAAGTGTTCGGCGGGCGCAGTAGAGGGCTCAGAAGCGAAGGAGCGACAAGGGGATTTTAGAGAGTACGTTTTTCTGAAATGGTTTTTGGGGGGCATGTCACCTTTAGGAAGCCCCTATGGTGCCAGAACAGCAAAAAAAAAAAACACATGGCATACCATTTTGGAAACTAGACCCCTTGAGAAACGTAACAAGGGATAAAGTGAGCCTTAATACCCCACAGGTGTTTCACGACTTTGGCATATGTAAAACAAAAAACATTTCACTAAAATGTGGGTTTCCCCCCAAATTTCACATTTTTGCAAGGGTTAATAGCAGAAAAGACCCCCCAAAATTTGTAACCCCATCTCTTCTGAGTATGGAGGTACCCCATAAGTGGACCTGAAGTGCACTACGGGCGAACTACAATGCTCAGAAGGGAAGGCGTCATATTTGGCTTTTTGAGAGCAAATTTTGCTCGGGGGGGCATGTCGCATTTAGGAAGCCCCTATGGTGCCAGAACAGCAAAATAACCCCCACATGGCATACCATTTTGGAAACTAGACCCCTCACAGAATGTAATGAGGGGTACAGTGAGCATTTACCCCCCACTGGTGTCTGACAGATCTTTGGAACAGTGGGCTGTGCAAAATTTTTCATTTTCACGGACCACTGTTCCAAAGATCCGTCAGACACCTGTGGGGTGTAAATTCTCACTGCACTCCTCATTACATTCCGTGAGGGGTATAGTTTCCGAAACGGGGTCACATGTGGGTGTGTTTTTTTTTTTTGCGTTTGTCAGAACCGCTGTAACAATCAGCCACCTCTGTGCAAATCACCTCAAATGTACATGGCGCACTCTCCCTTCTGGGCCTTGTTGTGCGCCCCCCGGAGCACTTTGCGCCCACATATGGGGTATCTCCGTACTCGGGAGAAATTGTGTTACAAATTTTGGGGGGCATTTTTCCCTTTTACCTCTTGTGAAAATGAAAAGTATAGGGCAACACCAGCATGTTAGTGTAAAAATGTTTATTTTTTTACACTAACATGCTGGTGTAGACCCCAACTGTTCCTTTTCATAAGGGGTAAAAGGAGAAAAAGCCCCCCAAAATTTGTTAGGCAATTTCTCCCGAGTACGGCGATACCCCATATGTGACCCTATTCTGTTGCCTTGAAATACGACAGGGCTCCAAAGTGAGAGCGCCATGTGCATTTGAGGCCTGAATTAGGGACTTGCATAGGGGTGGACATAGGGGTATTCTATGCCAGTGATTCCCAAACAGGGTGCCTCCAGCTGTTGCTAAACTCCCAGCATGCTTGGACAGTCAATTGCTGTCCAGAAATGCTGGGAGTTTTTGTTTTGCAACAGCTGGAGGCTCCATCTTAGAAACACTGCCGTACAATACGTTTTTAATTTTTATTGGAGAAGGGGGGTGGGGAGTGGGGGGGCAGTGTACATGTGTATATGTAGTGTTTTACTCTTTATTTTATGTTAGTGTAGTGTAGTGTAGTGTTTTTAGGTTACATTCACACTGGCGGCAGATTACACTGAGTCTCCCGCTAGGAGTTTGAGCTGCGGCGGAAAATTTGCCGCATCTCAAATTTGCAGCGGGGAACTCACTGTAATCTGCCGCCAGTGTGAATGTAGCCTGTACATTCAGACGGGAGGGGGGTCAAAACTACAACTCCCAGCATGCACTGACAGACCATGCATGCTGGGAGTTGTAGTTTTGCAACAGCTGGAGGCACACTGGCTGGAAAACCTTGAGTTAGGTTCTATGACCTAACTCAGTATTTTCCAACCAGTGTGCCTCCAGCTGTTGCAAAACTGCAACTCCCAGCATGTACTGATTGCGGAAGGGCATGCTGGGAGATGTAGTTATGCAATGGCTGGAGGCACGCAAGTACAACTCCCAGCATGCCAAGACAGCCTTATGCAGTTCCTGAATGCTGGGAGTTGTAGTTTTGCAAGATTTAGAGGGGTTCAAGTTGTAATTCACTGTCCAGTGGTCTCAAAACTGTGGCCCTCCAGATGTTGCAAAACTACAACTCTCAGCATGCCCAGCCAGCAAACTGCTGTCTGGGCATGCTGAGAGTTGTAGTTTTGCAACATCTGGAGGGCTACAGTTTGAGACCACTTAGTAATCTACAACCTGAACCCCTCTAAATATTGCAAAACTACAAGTCCCAGCATGCCCACACAGCAAACAGCTGTCTGGGCATGCTGGGAGTTGTAGTTTTGCAACATCTGGAGGGCCACGGTTTAGAGACCACTGTAAACTGTGGCCCTCCGGATGTTGCTAGGCAACAACTCACCTAGCAGGACCCGGAAGCCGCCGCCGCCGCACGTGGGGGATCCCCGCATGGAGGATCGCGATCCGGGATCCAGGTAGGGACCTTCGGCGCCGACCCTCCCTGGACGGTTCCCCCGTTTTGCCCGGACACCGATAGGTGGGCAAAGCGGGGGAACCGAACTTTAACCCCCCCTCCCCCGGTCTGCTATCGGTCGGTCGCTCGGCCGACCAATAGCAGGGATAGGAGGGGTGGCAACCCTGCCACCAAACTCCTATCCCTTTAGGGGGATCTAGGGTGTCTCGGACACCTACGATCCCTCTTATTTTCCGGGTCACCGGGTCACCAGTGACCCGTATGACCCGGAATCGCGCAGATCGCAGGTCTGAATTGACCTGCGATTTGCGCGCATCGCGGTCATGGGGGGGTCTCAGGACCCCCCTCGGCGATGTGCCGGGATGCCTGCTGTTAGATAACAGCAGTCATCCCGGTCCGATCACCGCTACCGGTGACGCGCCGCTCCCGGAACCCTGCGACGTACGTGTACGTCGCCGCGCGCCAAGTGACACTTCGCGGCGCCGTACATGTACGTCGCTCGTCGTGAAGGGGTTAAAATCCACTTCCAACCTTAACTGGTCCCTGAAAAAGTACGATTTTGAAAATGTTGAGAAAAATTGGAAAATTGCTGCGGAACTTTGAAGCCCTCTGATGTCTTCCGAAAGTAAAAACTCATCAATTTTATGATGCAATCATAAAGTAGACATATTGTATATGTGAATCAATATGTAATTTATTTGGAATATCCATTTTCCTTACAAGCAGGGAGTTTCAAAGTTAAAAAAAAATGCAAAATTTTCAAAGTTTTCATGAAATTTTTTGATTTTTTACCAAGAAAGGATGCAAATATCAGTGAAATTTTACCATTAACATAAAGTAGAATATGTCACGAAAAAAAAATCTCGGAATCAGAATGATAAGTAAAAGCATTCCAGAGTTATTAATGTTTAAAGTAACAGTGGTCAGATGTTCAAAAAATGCCCAGGTCCTGAAGGTTAAAATGGGCTGGGTCATGAAGGGGTTAAAGGGGTATTCCAGGCAAAAACTTATATATATATATATATATATATCAACTGGCTCCAGAAAGTTAAATAGATTTGTAAATTACTTCTATAAAAAAATCGTAATCCTTTCAGTACTTATGAGCTTCTGAAGTTAAGGTTGTTCTTTTCTGTCTAAGTGTTCTCTGATGACACCTGTCTCGGGAAATGCCCAGCTTAGAAGAGGTTTGCTATGGGGCTTTGCTTCTAAACTGGGCATTTCCCGAGACAGGTGTAATCAGAGAGGACTTAGACAGAAAAGAACAAACTTAACTTCAGAAGTACTGAAAGGATTAAGATTTTTTAATAGAAGTAATTTACAAATCTGTTTAACTTTCTGGAGCCAGTTGATATATAAAAAAAAGTTTTTTTTCCTGGATAACCCCTTTAACCTCTTAAGGACCCATGATGTAAATGTACGTCGAGTCCGCTCCCGTTCTATAACACAGGGCCATGGCGCGTCATGTAAGAGGCCGGGACCCGTGGCTAATAGCGTGCGGCACTGATCGCGGTGCTGCACACTATTAACCCTTTAGACGCGGCGTTCAAAGTTGAACGCCGCATCTAAAGTGAAAGTAAATCGTTGCCGGTTAGCTCAGGGGGCTGTTCGGGATGTCCGCTGCGAAATCACGGCATCCCGAACAGCTGTAAGACACAAGGAGGGTCCCTTACCTTGCCTCCTGGTGTCCGATCACCAAATGACTGCTCAGTCAAGCGGTAGAATCATTGATCAATGGTTTCCTATGAGAAACCATTGATCAATGTAAAAGATCAGTGTGTGCAGTGCTATAGGTCCCTATGGGAGCTATAACATTGCAAAAAAAAGTGCAAAAAAAGTGAATAAAGATCATTTAACCCCTTCCCTAATAAAAGTTTGAATCACCCCAATTTTCCCATTTAAAAAAAGAAACTGTGTAAATAAAAATAAACATATGTTGTATCGCCGCCTGTGGAAATGTCCGAGTTATAAAAATATATTGTTAATTAAACTGAACGGTCAATGGCGTACGCACAAAAAAATGTCAAAGTTCAAAACAGTGTATTTTTGGTCACTTTTTATATCATGAAAAAATTTTCAATAAGTCCTATCAATACAAAAATGGTACCGCTAAAAACTTCAGATCACGGTGCAAAAAATGAGTCCTCATACTGCCCCATACGCGGAAAAATAAAAAAGCAATAGGGGTCAGAAGATGACAATTTTAAAAGTATACATTTTCCTGCATGTAGATTTTTTCCAGAAGTACGACAAAATCAAACCTATATAAGTAGGGTATCATTTTAATCATATGGACCTACAGAATAAAGAAAAGGTGTAATTTTTACCGAAAAATTTACTGTGTAGAAACGGAAGCCCCCAAAAGTTACAAAATGGCGTTTTTTTTTTTCAATTTTGTCTCACAATGATTTTTTTCCCGTTTCGCCATATATTTTTGGGTAAAATGACTGATGTCTTTACAAAGTAGAATTGGTGGCGCAAAAAATAAGCCATCATATGGATTTTTAGGTACAAAATTTAAAGAGTTACGATTTCTTAAAGGTAAGGAGGAAAAAACGAAAATGGAAAAACCCCGGATCCTTAATTGCCCACACTGATCAATGCTATAGCATTGCATTGATCAGTGTTATCAGCGGTCGATTGCTCAAGCCTGCATCTCAGGCTTGGAGCAATCAATCGCTGATAGGACACCAAGGAGGAAGGCAGGGACCCTCCTCGTGTGTCCTCAGCTGATCAGGACACCGCAGTTTAACCTTTGTGGTCCCGATCAGCCTGACTGAGCTGCCGGAATGTGTTTTTTTTACATTATAGACGTGGCGATCAACTTTGATTGCCTCGTCTAAAGGGTTAATACAGGACATCAACGCGATTGGTGATGTCTGGTATTAGCCACAGGTCCTGGCTTTGGTTTCCCGCCGGGACCAACCTCATATGGAGCTGGGACACCGGGTGACCCTACATTATATCGCAGGAGCGGGCGCAGGGCGTACAGGTACGCCCTTCGTCCTTAAGAGGTTAATAGCTATTTGTTTTATAGTGGCACAATTGTTGAAGACTTGCATTTTTTTTTATTGATGTTCTCTTTCTTAGACAGTGCACAATCATTTTCATGGCCACCCAAAAAGAACAAATGATGACAATAAGTGGACAGGGTAATCAAACCTTTATTGGGGGCCTATGCAAGTGCTTTGGTCAGCAAGAGTAGCAAATAAAGCCTTGGCTTTCTTTCTACAAAATACCAGTCAATTAACTAATCCAAGAGAACATGAATATTTATGAGCACACTTTCGTATTTGTTAACACATTTAAAAGCCCAATGAAAAGCATTATGATCGTATAAAAAGCAAGCATGTAATAAAACTGGACCGAGTATGACCCATTTTTGGTATACAGTACACAAGCCTAGACAAGCTTTCGCTGAGTGTCGGAGCCAGCAATGACTTGCTCTGGGGCTGTGTATATAAAATCAAAACGCGAACTTGCAGCACATTCGGAAAATATTCAGCAAACACAATGCAGCCAGTGATGTGCAAGCTTTGCCACACACATTTAAGGGTTCCAGACTCTATTCAAAATACATCTGCTCTTAATTGTACTCATAGCAATGTTTCTGTAGTCAAAGCAGCTTTAAGCCATAACTTACCCAGTCATCACAGCAGCCATTACCAAGCTATTCAAATCAGGTCCCCTCGCTTAATGACCCCGTACACATCAGTGAATACTTGTTCAAACCCACTTTTTGGCAGGACAAACCAACAGTCTAATTTTCATGCTGGGCAGAGATGACCAAGTGTAGCAAGTGTGGCCCTGAACTGGCTTACAACCTTTGTCCCTGAATTTTGGGGTTCCCATCTCTTTAATAAATCTTATGGAATAAAAGGAAGGTTAACTGGAAAAGGCGCTGGTGCAGCTAAGGTCCCAGGATGACACACAGGAAATGTAGACAAAAAGAAAGAAACTTTGTTCAGCTCACCACTCACTGTGGACATCAGTAGATAGGATTGCGGCTTTCATGCGGCTTTGCAGTAGAGCTTGAAGCTCGGACAGAGCGGGCCGTATCCAGGAAGATATAGTACAATCAAAGCAGGTTGGGGGTCCAGCTCACAAAAATAGATAAAATTTAACTTTTACTTCACATGGGTAAAAAATATGGACAACAAACAAAGAAAATAAAAACCTATAGGTGCATTAAAAACAAACGCCGACACGTTTCGAACTCACTAAGAGTTCTTAGTCATGGCAAATGATAAATAAAAGAGAAGAGGTTTTTACACATACATGTGTGCCTGAGTACATGGGAGTAACTCCTGATGAAGTTGGCGTGTGATTTCTGTTCCGGTGGAGCCGACTGAAGGAGATTAACTAGCGTCAGGAGTAACCTTCTATTCCTGCGGTAGTCAATAGTAACCAATATCAAGCTAGAATGCAGAAAAGCAGCCAGCAATCATGGTAGTTAGTTAGAATATATGTATAAATCATGCTATATTAGCCCAAGTGCACTAGCAAACCAGTATCCATAATATTTATAAAGTATCCATAGTACTTGTAAAGCAAAAGGTAGCAAAAAACTCATAACACATATGGTATATATAAGCTCTGAATAGTCATAGGCATGGCGCCAAGTTAAGACAGAAAAATATATTAAAAATATATCAAAAACGTGGCACGCATAATGTTGTAGTCAAAAATGAATAAATTATAACGAATGCATTAGGCCAACCAAATAGTAGAAGAAAAGATGAAAACTATATAGTTTTCCTCTTTTCTTCTACTATTTGGTTGGCCTAATGCATTCATTATTATTTATTTATTTTTTACTACAACATTATATGTGCCACGTTTTTGATATATTTTTCTGTCTTAACCTAGCGACATGCCTATGACTATTCAGAGCTTATATATACCATATGTGTTATGAGTTTTTTCCTACCTTTTGCTTTACAAGTACTATGGATACTTTATAAATATTATGGATACTGGTTTGCTAGTGCACTTGGGCTAATCTAGCATGATTTATACATATATTCTAACTAATTACCATGATTGCTGGCTGCTTTTCTGCATTCTAGCTTGATATTGGTTACTATTGACTACCGCAGGAATAGAAGGTTACTGATTAGTTAATGTCAGGACACACCTGACCCTAGTTAATCTCCTTCAGTCGGCTCCACCGGAACTGACATCACACGCCAACTCCATCAGGAGTTACTCCCATGTACTCAGGCACACATGTGTAAAAACCTCTTCTCTTTTATTTATCATTTGCCATGACCAAGAACTCGTAGTAAGTTCGAAGCGCGTCAGTGTTTGTTTTTAATGCACCTATAGGTTTTAGTTTTCTTTGTTCGTTGTCCATATTTTTTACCCATGTGAAGTAAAAGTTAAGTTTTATCTATTTTTGTGAGCTGGACCCCCAACCTGCTTTGATTGTACCACAGGAAATGTAGATATTGCAAAAAGTATCAATAGGCTTATTGATTAATTCTTTTTGCAATACCTACGTTTCCTGTGAGTCTTCTTGGGACCTTGGCTGCACCAGTGCCAATTCCAGTGCCCCTTTCTTTTATTCCATCAGATTTGTCTTTACAGGTTCCCGCCGTGGATACCACTTTAAAGCACTGTTGGGCAGCAAGCTAGCAATCGAGTTACCCTATTACAGGGCTAATATGCATGAATCCAAGTGTTGAATAAGGTCAGAGTTTGCTTGTTATGGTTACAGCTCCGGACTCCCACCCACAGTGTTACACGAGGCACTGTCCTCTTTGTTTTTTCTTTTGTCTCTCTTTCCATACCTTTAATAGGGTGGCACAACCATGGTGTTGGTCCCTATGCTACTAAGGTGCAGGGCGTAGCGAAGTCAAAGTAACAAACAACACATTATGGAAGTCATGGAAAAGCACAGGGCACAAAATTATTAATCCACAACACAATGCACTAACAGGGAATGCATAAAGAAACGTATAATCAGGGTAAAAAAAGGCAAGTCATTAACAAAGAGAGTGGCGCAGTACAGAATTAGAATGGGATAGAATAGTCAGGTAACAGGAAATAGACCAGCTCAGGAGGATGGAAATGCTTTGGCTGGACACGATTGGTCAGTTGTCCACGTCTCCTGATTGGCCTGGGTACGATCACGTGAGGGGAGATGCCAAAGCTGAACAGGAGGGGCTGGAATGGAATCAGAGCAATAAACAGAAACACTAGTTGCGTTAATATATGGAGGCTACCTGACTCTCCCTGCACAGATGTCATGAGAAAGGAGGATTGAGCATAATGCACTTCAACAACCTGATCATTTTGTTTTAGAGAGATAAGCCACTGCTAGAGCTGTTTGACAGCAGCTTATCATCCTCCCCACTCCACCTAGTCAAACTTAACTTTATGTTCATACAGGAATTGAGTGAAGAAGTCATTCACGGTGTGCATCATTCACTACAGGGACAATTTTTCCTCATTCTGGGACTCCCACTAATCAGCTTGTTATATCCTATCCTGGATACAGGGAATAACATCTAATGGTCTATTCACACGTTCAGTATTCTGCACAGATTTGATGCGCAGGATTTGATGCACAGGATTTTCTGCTGCAGATTTCAATGTAAACTTAATGACTGAACACAGCTTGAAATCCTGCGCATCAAATCTGCACAGAATACTGTACATGTGAAAAGACCATTAAGATGGAAATACCCTAGTGTTTTACTATGCATGTTTTCACTGTGTACTGTAGGTCCGATTGTCATCTGTTGCCACAATGTTGCCTTGCAGCACACCAGAGAATACATTAGTTGCTTCTTTTTTATTACAAATTATTTGTTTATAAATAAAATTCATATCACAGACAAATCTCTCTGTGCGCCTTGACCTTCTTACATTGCATTTTTAAAGGGTCTACTCTATAGCATTTAATGCTTACCTGTACTTTTAAGAAAATTTTAAAAAACATACATGGTTTTGTGAGATTAAACCTTTACAGCAGGTTGACACAATGGAATCTCCGTCCGGAACTTTCACAGGAGATCCAGAGGGAGGTGCTAGGATCGCACGGACTGCATAGTCATTCCCATAGATGGCAATACATAGTCATGAACACACAGTACATGTTCATGTACACACAGTCTTTTGGCGGATCCACTGAGAAATGCATTGCAATCTATGGGGAGTGCAATGCAGTTTGTGCAATTCTAGCGCTGCCCTCAGGATCTCTGGCGAAAATTTAGGCAGAGATTTCATGGTGTGAACCTGGCTTTGTAAAATGTACTCATACCTGGATTTCCTACTCCTAACTTATTTGACCAATCACAGGACAGAAACTACTCCTCTCTGGTTTGACATAAAATAGTGCTGAAGAAAGTGCATTGCTTAGACTGAACAGGCTGGCACTGTGCTTGGGGAGGGTGAGTGGATAAGTTCCAGTATAGTATTATAGACGGATTTTTTTGGAGTGAAGGAGGTCAGTGATGCACTGGCTTTGTAAGGTGTAACCTACTGCTGATGATGATAAACTAATGTTTTGGAGTGATTACAGCAAAAAGAGGTTAAATCACAAAATGGTTGGGAGGGATTACAAGAAGAAGAGGTTAAAGCAAACCTGTCAGCCTGTTCACCCACACTAAACCCAATACACTGGGGTATAGTGTGGGTGAACAAGCAGCGCTTCCTCGGCAGAGTATATGCGCCAGAATGTTTTCCCCTGCTCTCACATGATTAAATCTTCCAACGCATGCGCTCTGCTGAGAGAGTGCTGTGCTCACGTGACTGGTGAGTCTATGGGAGAGGAGGGGGGGTGGCGGCCGTCACGCCCCCTCCCATAGGCATTCCCCATGACCGTGAGTCATCAGACAAGGAGCGATCTTCGCTCTGTGAGGCTGATGATAGGGGTGCTGCATGAGAGATTGCGGGAGTCCCGAGCGGCGGCACCCCCGCAATCAGACATCTTATCCCCTATCCTTTGGATAGGGGATAAGATGTCTAGGGCCAGAGTACCCCTTTAAAAATGATATAGGCTATTAAATGGATGGAAATAGTTTCAAATTATAGTGACTATTAAACTATTTAGTGTATTTGTGAAAGGGTTAAAGGGGTACTCTGGTGGAAAACTATATTTTTTTAAATCAACTGTTGCTAGAAAGTTAAACTGATTTGTAAATTACTTCTATTTAAAAATCTTAATCCTTCCAGTACTTCCAGTAAATCCCCATAGCAAACCTATCCTGCTTTGGACAGTTCCTGACATGGAAAGAGGTGTCAGCAGAGAGCGCTGTGCAAGATAGAAAAGAACTTCAAAAAGAAAAGAACTTCATCTGGAGCATACAGCAGCTGATAATGACTGGAAGGATTAAGATTTTTAAATAGAAGTCATGTACAAATCTGTATAACTTTCTGGCACCAGGGCCCTGCTCAGAAGAGCTTGTGATAAATAAGAAGATGTAATACAACGCTTTATACAATGGTCCAGCCATCTTTTATAAATAAGGTAATGCAGTTAAATGCTAATAAACCAGTCATTTGTTATTAAAGGGGTACTCAGTTGCTAGACATCTTATCCCCTACCCATATGGATAAGATGTCTAGCAACGGAGTACCCCTTTAAAATTATGAATACTGAAAAATTTCCAAAGGAAAAAATTTGCACCATTTCCAACAACTGCAACGCCCTACTAAATCCTCTGGATGAAATCCACAATACGTGACAATACAATAAGTGATATGCTGCAGAGTTAAAAATGTCCCATATTGTTGCGATTTACTAAATCTAATCCACTTTGCTGGTAGAGTGTCCCAGAGCTGGTGTGGTGTCCCAGCACCAAAGGCTGTCCTGAGGATCTCCTCGGGCTGACCTGCAGCACAGGTGTTGGGCCTACTAAGAGACTGGTTGTCATATTTAATATGTTTGAGCACTTTATCAAAGGTTTATTATATTTTTCATATAAACTGTATTATATGTTATTTATCTGTGTTGTACTTATAAGAGCCATGGAGCAGTGTCTTGCCCAATGGGAACCCCTACATTGTTAGCTATATAGTGTAGTGTGGGAGGAGTAGCCCCAGTTCAGCTTAGAGCTGTGTTCTGAGCATATGTGTGGTAAAGAAGTGAAGTGGTATGTGGAGAAGCTATGAGAGAAGTCCAGAACAAATCTCTTAAAGGGGTTATCCACCATAAGGTGATTTTAGTATGTACCTGGCAGGCAGTAATGACATGCTTAGGAAGGATTTGCGCTGGTCTTGGGGCTAAATGGCTATGTGATGAAATTACCAAAACACTGTGGCTAGCTTTTTGTGAACTTGTATTTCCTGTTTGACTTTTCTTTTTTTGACTACAAATCCCACAATTCCATTTTCTTCCCTCCCATATATCAGCCACCCCACCGATTGAAACAAAAGACCAGGGTGTCTTCAGCTGTTGCATTAGTTGCAGATTGATCTCTCTCCCACCAAGCGATCGCTCCACCCATTAAAGCAGACAGGCTCCCTGTCATCAGCTGACAAGAGAGTCAGGTCTCGGCCACATTGCAACCTGTGAAAAATCTGAGACAACAGTCATTTTGTATGCTGTTAAAAATAAATATTGGGGTGAAGATCACATAAGAATTGTGAGAAAACCGTCACACACAGGTATAGACACTATATTATGAACTACACTAACTTTACAGCCCCTGTTGCATAGTCAAATAAAAAAAAAAATCCTGGAATACCCCTTTAAGTCTTATCCAGCCATTCTGCAAAGAATCCTCAGTACATTGGAAATTCAAGCCCAGGCCGAGAAAGTCACAGGACCTTGTCAGAACCCTAGCGGCCTGGAAAATCTTCAGTCTCACATCAAGTCAGTATTAATTAACTGGGCGAAAAGCACCATAAGTCCCAATAAGGAAACAGGGCTCCCAAGGGGTTATACTGCATACTCTCCATTCTGCACCATACTATTGGTGTGTAATAATGTCTGCACCCTGCTCAATAAAACGCAGTTATCTGTAACCCGAAGTCAGTGTGTTTCTTTACTCCCCGGTGTCTGGCCCAGGAGAAGCTGTCTCCAACCGCGGACCATGTAAAGGCTAACGGTGCCCTGCCGTCACAAAGTGATCAGGTATTACTGGCATCACATCTCTGTCAGATTTTCAGTTTTGAGTGCACTTCAAGTTCCTTAACCCCCCCTTCTCAATCTATGACATACATCTACGTCATGGGCCGGGTGAAAGATTATGGTGCTGGTCAAAAGCTGCTATTTGCAGTTGACACCTGCTGTTAATGACTGTCATGAGAGATATCTCTGATGTCCATCTTATAATTGTTTAGATGCTGTGATCAATAGCAGCATCTAATCTAGTTTTTGCATGCATCATTGGTGGTGAAGTGGTCTTATCGCCTCTCCACGATGTAACTGCTGAGTGATGATGGGTTGTCTAGGCAGTCCGAAGCCTTAGCTAGGCCTCGGTGCCTGCTTTCG
Source organism: Hyla sarda (assembly GCF_029499605.1). Classification (NCBI taxonomy): domain Eukaryota; kingdom Metazoa; phylum Chordata; class Amphibia; order Anura; family Hylidae; genus Hyla; species Hyla sarda. The sequence continues at coordinate 245,364,587 of NC_079191.1, read as the reverse complement.
CTTGCTTATGGCAGGTTGTTTCATTCATTATAAAATGAAACAAAATTATCTAAATTTGGTATAATTGGAATTGTACTGACCTGTAGCATAAACGTAGCATGTCAGTTTTACTGCACAGTAAACTCTGAAAACATGATTGCCCCACATAACTGCAGAATGTAGCAATACAAAGTCATACACAGTACAAAGAAAAAAGAAGAAATGACCAAACAAGGCTAAAGCATAATCTGGAAAAAGTCTAACTGAAAAACACACACAGCGGGGCAAAAATGTATTTAGTCATCCACCAATTGTGCAAGTTCTCCCACTTAAAAAGATGAAAGAGGCATGCAATTTTCATCATAGGTACATATGAGAGACATATTGAGAAAAAAAACCATAAAATCACATTGTCTGCTAATTATGGTGGAAAAATAAGAATTTGGTCAATAACAAAAGTTCATCTCAGTACTATGTTATATTCCCTTTGTTGGCAATGACAGAGGTCAAACGTTTTCTGTAAGTCTTCACAAGGTTTTCATACACTGTTGCTGGTACTTTGGTCAATTCCTCCATGCAGATCTCCTCTAGAGCAGTGATGTTTTGGGGCTGTCGCTGGGCAACACAGACTTTCAACTCCCTCCAAGGGTTTTCTATGGGGTTGAGATCTGGAGACTCCAGGACCTTGAAATGCTTCTTGCAAAGCCACTCCTTTGTTGCCTGGGCAGTGTGTTTGGGATCATTGTCATGCTGAAAGACCCAGCCACGTTTCATCTTCAATGCCCTTGCTGATGGAAGCAGGTTTTCACTCAAAATCTTTTGATACATGGCCCATTAATTTTTTCCTTTACACTGATTAGTTGTCCTGGTCCATTAGCAGAAAAAACAGCCCCAAAGCATGATGTTTCCACCCCTATGCATCACAGTAAGTATGGTGTTCTTTGGATGCAACTCATTATTCTTTCTCCTCCAAACACGACAAGTTGAGTTTTACTAGTTCTACTTTGGTTTCATCTGACCATATGACATTCTCCCAATACTCTTCTGGATCATCCAAATGTTCTCTAGCAAACTTCAGACAGGCCCGGACATGTATTGGCTTAAGCAGGGACAAACATCTGGCACTGCATGATTTGAGTCCCTGGCGGCGTAGTGTGTTACTGATGGTAGCCTTTGTCACTTTGGTTCCAGGTCTCTGCAGGCCATTAACTGGGTTCCCCCATGTGGTTCTTGGATTTTTGCTCATCGTTTTCGTGATCATTTTGACACGATGGGGTGAGATCTTGCGTGGAGCCCCAGATCGAGGGAGATTATCAGTGGTCTTGTATGTCTTCCATTGCAGATTAAGTCTTCCCAGCCTGGCGCAGGTCTACAATTCTGTTTCTGGTGTCCTTTGACAACTCTTTGGTCTTGGCCATAGTGGAGTTTGGAGTGTGACAATTTTAGGTTGTGGACAGGTGTCTTTTATACTGATAACGCATTCAAACAGGTGCCATTAATACAGGTAATGAGTGGAGGACAGAGAAGACTCTTAAAGAAGTTAATGGTCTGTGAGAGCCAGAAATCTTGCTTGTTTGTAGTTGACCAAATAATTATTTTCAACCATAATTTGCAAATAAATTCTTAAAAAATTAGACAATGTGATTTTATGTTTTTTTTTCCTTATCATGTCTCTCATAATTGAGGTTAGAGATGAGCGAATTGAATCCAACGAAGTTGAATTCATTCTGAATTTCATGAAAAATTGGGTTCGGACGGAATCCGAAATATGACTCGGTTCGAAATAACGAATTTCTTCATTAGCGACACCCGCTGCGTTTGTCCTGCATAATGTATATATGTGAGCGGCTTTCTCCTGTGCTTGCATTTCTGCAATAGATAGGACGATCGCAGCAGATGTCAGGAGTGACACTCGCTGTTATCTGTCCTTTACTGCAGGTACTAATGCTTCCAACATGGAGCACACTCTACATTAATAGACAGATCACAGCAGGTGTCACTTCTGACACCTGTTATAAATTGTCTATTAATGCAGGCACTACAGCTCCCAGAATGGAGCAGAGTGTGCTCCATGTTGGGAGCAGTAGTACCTGCAGGTAAGGAAAGATCACAGCGAGTGTCACTCCTGACACCTGCTGCGATCATCCTGTAGAATGTATAGATGCGGGTGGCTGGCCACTCTTCTCTGGTCCCAATGTAGTATGAGTATATGCTGTATATATACCTATTAATTATATTTCCCACAGAGAGCTGTGATTGGCTGGAACCAACTGGCCAGGAAATCTGCAGGAAATATGAATAAGAGAATCATTTGCCGGCCAGAGTATAGTGCAGAGATATGAGCGCAGGAGAAAGCCGCTCCATCTCTGCAATAGATAGGATGATTGCATCAGGTGTCAGGAGTGAAACCCAGAGCAATCTGTCTATTAGTACAGGTACTACAGCCTTTTCCATGCTGGGAGTAGTAGTAGTACCTAAAAAAAAAAAAAAAAAAGAGTGAAACACACACTTTATTAAACACAGTATTAAATATTAAATCCCCTCCTCACATTCTGACCTCATACTTTGTTCTCATATATCCACACCATATCCCATCTCCATAGCCCGTCCTCATAGCCTGTACCCATATCCCATCCCCATATCCCGACCCCATATTCCGTCCTCATATCCAATCCTCATTTCTAATCCTCATATCCCATCCTCAGGTGGGGCTGCGTTGTGGTAAAGGTATTGTAGGATGAAAATAAAAGGGGTGTGGCTTAAAAGGTAGACATGTCTTTGTGAAATGGGACATGGCATTCAGGGAGGGTGTGGCTTACCAGCCAAACTGACGCATTCACCAGGAGAAGCAGAGTGAAGCTTATGAAGTAAGGTACAGAAGTCCTATATACTTGCATGGGACTTGAAACAAAAACCCCATCCTTCACATATGGGGGCAGGTTAGGGGTTAATTTAACTATTATATATTTCTATTTGACATATAAGTAACATGTGACCAAGTATTATCGAACTATCTCCAGCTGTATGGAAGTTATGCTGTAACATATATTTCCCATAGACTTGCATGGGACTTTAAATAAAACCCAGACTCTCGCAAATGGGGGTGGGTAAGGGTTAAATTACCTATCCTATGTTTGTTGTTGACATATAAGTAACATGTGTGCTAAGTTTCATGTTAATATCTTTAGCCGTGTGGAAGTGATGCTGGAAAATACACACACATACACACACACACACACACACACACATACATACACACACATTGAGTTATATATATATATATATATATATACACAAGAAAAAAGAAAGATAGCCGACACAACAGCCTAATACACGGGTGCACACTGCGAGCAGTGTGCACCCGTGTATTAGGCTGTTGTGCCGGCTATCTTTCTTTTTTCTTGTGTGTACAATTCAGGGGGTAATGGCACCCTGTTTAGCTGTGCACCCCTCCCCCTTTCTCACAGGTGGAGTTTTAAATGGATCCAGCATGTCACCCAGTCAGAGGCTATATGCCCAGCAGAGGTGAGTGGATAGTTGAGTGTTAGGCTCAGAATTTGTGCTAGGTTCCCATCCTAAATGAGGCCACCTCCCCGTGGTGGATGGGGGACACGTTTTGATCAAAAAGTGCGCTAAGAGCCTCAATTTTTTTGACCAATGTGTGCTGCTGCAATCCTCTTTTTTTGTATATATATATACTAGCTGAGTACCCAGCGTTGCCCGGTTTTTCCATCCTAATCCTTGTTAGGGAGGAAAATCAACAAAAGGAGGAAGCTTTTGACTTCATATCTTGTCCTCATATATTGTTGTCATATCCCAACCCCATATCCGTTCTCATATCTCAACCTTGTCACGATGCCGGCTGGCAGAAGGTGGATCCTCTGTGCCAGAGAGGGATTGGCGTGGACCGTGCTAGTGGACCGGTTCTAAGTCACTACTGGTGTTCACCAGAGCCCGCCGCAAAGCGGGATGGTCTTGCTGCGGCGGTAGTGACCAGGTCGTATCCACTAGCAACGGCTCAACCTCTCTGACTGCTGAAGATAGGCGCGGTACAAGGGAGTAGACAGAAGCAAGGTCGGACGTAGCAGAAGGTCGGGGCAGGCAGCAAGGATCGTAGTCAGGGGCAACGGCAGGAGGTCTGGAACACAGGCTAGGAACACACAAGGAAACGCTTTCACTGGCACAATGGCAACAAGATCCGGCGAGGGAGTGCAGGGGAAGTGAGGTATACATAGGGAGTGCACAGGTGAACACACTAATTAGAACCACTGCGCCAATCAGCGGCGCAGTGGCCCTTTAAATCGCAGAGACCCGGCGCGCGCGCGCCCTAGGGAGCGGGACCGCGCGCGCCGGGACAGGACCGACGGAGAGCGAGTCAGGTACGGGAGCCGGGGTGCGCATCGCGAGCGGGCGCCACCCGCATCGCGAATCGCATCCCGGCTGGAGGCAGGATCGCAGCGCACCGGGTCAGTGGATCTGACCGGAGCGCTGCAATAGCGAGAGTGTAGCGAGCGCTCCGGGGAGGAGCGGGGACCCGGAGCGCTCGGCGTAACAGTACCCCCCCCTTGGGTCTCCCCCTCTTCTTAGAGCCTGAGAACCTGAGGACCAGACTTTTGTCTAGGATATTGTCCTCAGGTTCCCAGGATCTCTCTTCAGGACCACAGCCCTCCCAATCGACCAAAAAAAAGGTTTTCCCTCTGACCCTCTTGGTGGCCAGTATCTCCTTCACGGAGAAGATGTCCGAGGAGCCGGAAACAGGAGTGGGAGAAACAAGTTTGGGAGAGAAACGGTTGATGATGAGTGGTTTAAGAAGAGAAACGTGAAAGGCATTAGGAATACGAAGAGAAGGAGGAAGAAGAAGTTTGTAAGAGACAGGATTAATCTGGCACAAAATTTTGAAAGGACCAAGATAGCGTGGTCCCAATTTGTAGCTGGGAACACGGAAGCGGACATATTTAGCGGAGAGCCATACCTTGTCTCCGGGAGAAAAAATGGGGGGAGCTCTTCTTTTCTTATCAGCAAACTTCTTCATGCGTGATGAAGCCTGTAAGAGAGAATTTTGGGTCTCTTTCCATATGGTGGAAAGATCACGAGTTATTTCATCCACAGCGGGCAAACCAGAGGGCAAGGGAGTAGGGAGGGGGGGAAGAGGGTGACGGCCGTACACCACGAAAAATGGGTATTTGGAAGAAGACTCAGAGACTCTGAAGTTATACGAGAATTCGGCCCATGGTAGAAGATCTGCCCAGTCATCCTGGCGGGAGGAAACAAAATGCCGTAAATAATCACCCAGGACCTGGTTAACTCTTTCTACTTGCCCATTGGACTGAGGATGATAAGCAGAAGAAAAGTTTAATTTAATCTTGAGTTGTTTACAGAGAGCCCTCCAGAATTTAGACACGATTTGGACGCCTCTATCCGAGACGATCTGCGTGGGCAACCCGTGAAGACGAAAAATGTGTACAAAAAATTGTTTTGCCAACTGAGGCGCTGAAGGAAGACCAGGAAGAGGAATAAAATGTGCCATCTTGGAAAATCGATCAACGACCACCCAAACAACAGTGTTGCCACGGGATGGGGGTAAGTCTGTAATAAAGTCCACACCAATCAGAGACCAAGGCTGTTCGGGGACAGGCAGAGGATGAAGAAGACCAGCGGGCTTCTGGCGAGGAGTCTTATCCCGGGCACAGACAGTGCAGGCCCGCACAAAATCAACAACATCCGTCTCCAGAGTCGGCCACCAATAGAAACGAGAGATGAGTTGCACGGATTTCTTGATGCCCGCATGGCCTGCGAGATGGGAGGAGTGACCCCATTTGAGGATTCCGAGGCGTTGGCGTGGAGAGACGAAGGTCTTCCCTGGAGGAGTTTGCCTGATGGAGGCTGGAGAAGTGGAGATCAGGCAGTCAGGAGGAATGATGTGTTGCGGAGAGAGCTCTACTTCCGAGGCGTCCGAGGAACGAGAGAGAGCATCGGCCCTAATGTTCTTATCGGCAGGGCGAAAGTGAATTTCAAAATTAAACCGGGCAAAGAACAGAGACCACCTGGCCTGGCGAGGATTCAGCCGTTGGGCAGACTGGAGATAGGAGAGATTCCGTGATCGGTGTAAATAATAACTGGAAATTTTGATCCCTCCAGCAGATGCCTCCATTCCTCAAGTGCTAATTTAATGGCCAGTAGCTCTCGATCCCCAATGGAGTAGTTCCTCTCCGCCAGAGAAAAGGTCCTAGAAAAAAAACCACAAGTAACAGCATGCCCGGAAGAATTTTTTTGTAGAAGAACCGCTCCAGCTCCTACTGAGGAGGCATCAACCTCCAATAGGAAGGGTTTAGATGGGTCGGGTCTGGAGAGCACGGGAGCAGAAGAAAAGGCAGCCTTGAGCCGTTTAAAGGCGTCTTCCGCTTGAGGAGGCCATGACTTAGGATTGGCATTCTTTTTGGTTAAGGCCACGATAGGGGCCACAATGGTGGAAAAATGAGGAATAAATTGTCTGTAATAATTGGCGAACCCCAAAAAACGTTGGATAGCACGGAGTCCGGAGGGGCGTGGCCAATCTAAGACGGCAGAGAGTTTGTCTGGATCCATTTGTAGTCCCCGGCCAGAGACCAAGTATCCTAGGAAAGGAAGAGATTGACATTCAAACAGACATTTCTCCATTTTGGCATAAAGTTGATTGTCACGAAGTCTCTGAAGAACCATGCGGACATGTTGGCGGTGTTCTTCTAGGTTGGCAGAAAAAATCAGAATATCGTCCAGATACACAACAACACAGGAATATAAGAGATCACGAAAAATTTCATTAACAAAGTCTTGGAAGACGGCAGGGGCGTTGCACAGGCCAAAGGGCATGACCAGATACTCAAAGTGTCCATCTCTAGTGTTAAATGCCGTTTTCCATTCATCCCAATCCCTGATGCGGATGAGATTATAAGCACCTCTTAAGTCCAGTTTGGTAAAGATGTGGGCACCTTGGAGGCGATCAAAGAGTTCAGAGATAAGAGGTAGAGGATAGCGGTTCTTTACCGTGATTTTATTAAGACCGCGGTAGTCAATGCAAGGACGTAGGGAGCCATCTTTTTTGGACACAAAGAAAAATCCAGCTCCGGCAGGAGAGGAGGATTTGCGGATAAAGCCCTTTTTTAAATTTTCCTGGATGTACTCAGACATAGCAAGAGTCTCTGGGGCGGACAGAGGATAAATTCTGCCCCGGGGTGGAGTAGTGCCCGGGAGGAGGTCAATAGGACAGTCATAAGGCCTGTGAGGAGGTAGAGTCTCAGCTTGTTTTTTGCAAAATACATCAGCAAAGTCCATATAGGCCTTAGGGAGACCGGTTACAGGGGGAACCACAGGGTCACGGCAGGGAGTACTGGGAACCGGTTTAAGGCAGTCCTTGAAACAAGAGGTACCCCAACTCTTGATCTCCCCTGTGGACCAATCCAGGGTTGGGGAATGGTGTTGAAGCCAGGGTAGTCCAAGGAGAATTTCAGAAGTGCAATTGGGGAGGACCAAAAACTCAATTTTTTCGTGATGAGGTCCGATGCACATTAGGAGTGGCTCCGTGCGAAAACGTATGGTACAGTCCAATCTTTCATTGTTAACACAATTGATGTAGAGGGGTCTGGCGAGACTGGTCACCGGGATGTTGAACCTGTTGATGAGAGAGGCCAAGATAAAATTTCCTGCAGATCCGGAATCCAAGAAGGCCATAGTAGAGAAGGAGAAGGTAGAGGCAGATATCCGCACAGGCACAGTAAGACGTGGAGAAGCAGAGTTGACATCAAGGACTGTCTCTCCTTTGTGCGGAGTCAGCGTACGTCTTTCCAGGCGGGGAGGACGGATAGGACAATCCTTCAGGAAGTGTTCGGTACCGGCACAGTACAGGCAGAGATTCTCCATGCGGCGTCGTGTCCTCTCTTGAGGTGTCAGGCGAGACCGGTCAACTTGCATAGCCTCCACGGCGGGAGGCACAGGAACGGATTGCAGAGGACCAGAGGAGAGAGGAGCCGGGGAGAAAAAACGCCTCGTGCGAACAAAGTCCATATCCTGGCGGAGCTCCTGACGCCTTTCGGAAAAACGCATGTCAATGCGAGTGGCTAGATGAATGAGTTCATGTAGGTTAGCAGGGATTTCTCGTGCGGCCAGAACATCTTTAATGTTGCTGGATAGGCCTTTTTTAAAGGTCGCGCAGAGGGCCTCATTATTCCAGGATAGTTCTGAAGCAAGAGTACGGAATTGTACGGCGTACTCGCCAACGGAAGAATTACCCTGGACCAGGTTCAACAGGGCAGTCTCAGCAGAAGAGGCTCGGGCAGGTTCCTCAAAGACACTTCGAATTTCCGAGAAGAAGGAGTGTACGGAGGCAGTGACGGGGTCATTGCGGTCCCAGAGCGGTGTGGCCCATGACAGAGCTTTTCCAGACAGAAGGCTGACTACGAAAGCCACCTTAGACCTTTCAGTAGGAAACTGGTCCGACATCATCTCCAAGTGCAGGGAACATTGAGAAAGAAAGCCACGGCAAAATTTAGAGTCCCCATCAAATTTATCCGGCAAGGATAGTCGTAGGCCTGAAGCGGCCACTCGCTGCGGAGGAGGTGCAGGAGCTGGCGGAGGAGATGATTGCTGAAGCTGAGGTAGTAGCTGCTGTAGCATCACGGTCAGTTGAGACAGCTGGTGGCCTTGTTGCGCTATCTGTTGTGACTGCTGGGCGACCACCGTGGTGAGGTCGGCGACAACTGGCAGAGGAACTTCAGCGGGATCCATGGTCGGATCTACTGTCACGATGCCGGCTGGCAGGAGGTGGATCCTCTGTGCCAGAGAGGGATTGGCGTGGACCGTGCTAGTGGACCGGTTCTAAGTCACTACTGGTGTTCACCAGAGCCCGCCGCAAAGCGGGATGGTCTTGCTGCGGCGGTAGTGACCAGGTCGTATCCACTAGCAACGGCTCAACCTCTCTGACTGCTGAAGATAGGCGCGGTACAAGGGAGTAGACAGAAGCAAGGTCGGACGTAGCAGAAGGTCGGGGCAGGCAGCAAGGATCGTAGTCAGGGGCAACGGCAGGAGGTCTGGAACACAGGCTAGGAACACACAAGGAAACGCTTTCACTGGCACAATGGCAACAAGATCCGGCGAGGGAGTGCAGGGGAAGTGAGGTATACATAGGGAGTGCACAGATGAACACACTAATTGGAACCACTGCGCCAATCAGCGGCGCAGTGGCCCTTTAAATCGCAGAGACCCGGCGCGCGCGCGCCCTAGGGAGCGGGGCCGCGCGCGCCGGGACAGGACCGACGGAGAGCGAGTCAGGTACGGGAGCCGGGGTGCGCATCGCGAGCGGGCGCCACCCGCATCGCGAATCGCATCCCGGCTGGAGGCAGGATCGCAGCGCACCGGGTCAGTGGATCTGACCGGAGCGCTGCAATAGCGAGAGTGTAGCGAGCGCTCCGGGGAGGAGCGGGGACCCGGAGCGCTCGGCGTAACAAACCTCATATCCCGTCCTCATATCTCAACCTCATATCCTGACCTCATATCCAGTCCTCCTATCCCGACCTCCTATCCCGACCTCTTATGCTGTCCTCATGTCCCGTCCTCATATTCCGACCTCATATCCGGATGTCATATCCCAACCTCATATGCAGTCTTCATATCCCGTCCTCATATCCCGACCTCATATCCAAACCTCATATGCTGTCCTCATATCCCGTCCTTATGTCCTATCCTTATATCCTGTTCCCAGGTGGGACTGATTTGTGATGAAAATATTGTAAGCTGAAAATAGAAGGGGACGTGGCTTTGTGGGACTAGGCTTGATTTGAAAGCCATACCAATGCACAAAAAGGGAAGATAATAAAAGAGGTGGGCCTTAAACAGTGGGCGTGTCTTTGTGAGATGGGTTGTGGCTTGCAAGCCGGACTGACACATTCACCAGGAGATACAGAACGGAGCTTGTGAAGTAAGGTAACGGAAGTCCCATATAGTAGCATGGGACTTGAAACAAAAAACCATTTTTTATTTAAGGGTGTAGGTAAGGGGTTAATTTAACTATCATATATTTTTATTTGACATATAAGTAATGCGTGTACAAGGTATTATTGAAATATCTCCAGCTGTACGGAAGTTATCTGGGAACAAACCTTTCCCATTGATTTGCACAGGACTTTAAACAAAAAGTATATTTTAAGTGGACATATAAGTAACATGTGATCAAGTATTATCAAAAAATCTCCAGCCGTTTGTAAGTTATGTAGTAACATATATTTCCCATAGACTTGTAGGGGACTTCAAAACCTCAACCCTGGCAAAGAGCGGTTAGTATGGGTTAAATTACCTATCCTATGTTTGTTGTTGACATATAAGTAACATGTGTGCCAAGTTTCATGTAAATATCTTTAGCCATTTGGAAGTGATGCTGGAACTTACACACACATACACACATTGAGTTTTATATCTAGCTGAGTACCCGGCGTTGCCCAGTTTTTCCTTCCTAATCCTTGTTGAGGAGGAAAATAAACAAAGGAGGAAGCTTTTGACTTCATATCCTGTCCTCATATATTGTTGTCATATCCCAACCCCATATCCCGTCCTCCTATCCCGACCTCCTATCCTGTCCTTCTATCCCGTCCTCCTATCCCATCCTCCTATCTCGACCTCCTATCTCGACCTCCTATCTCGACCTCCTATCCCTTCCTCATATCCCGTCCTCCTATCTTGACTTCCTATCCCGACCTCCTATCTCGTCCTTCTATCTCGACCTCCTATCCCGTCCTCCTATCTCGACTTCCTATCCCGTCCTCTTATCTCGACCTCCTATCTCAATCTCCTATCCTGACCCTGGCAAATGGGGTGAGTAAGGGTTAAATTACCTATTCTATGTTTGTTGTTGACATATAAGTAAAATGTGTGCCAAGTTTCATGTTAATATCTTTAGCCGTTTGGACATGATGCTGGAACATACACACACACACACACACACACACACACACATACATGCACACACACATTGGCCCTCATTTACTAAGAGTGGAGTGTAGGTTTCTTTGTGGGTTTTAATTCCCTACAATTTATTTTCCACGGTATTTACTAAGGTTTCCCTACATTTTCCACTTTCCCTACACTTTGCTTGTTTTTACACATGTTCTGATCTGTAGGGTTTTCCTCAGCTCAAATCCACCACATTTTATGTGGAAACCTTAGTAAATATGTTGGGTTTCTGTGAAAATGTCGGAAACACGCTCCTTTTGGAGACCACGCCCCATTTCCCGGCGGACACGCCCCTTTTTCAGGTTTTCTTAGCAAAATGGAAAGTTAGTCTGGGTTTTTTCAATTCTGGCGCAAATTCGGGCGCAGACAGAATTTCTGGCGCAATGAGACAGAATCTGGCGCACAGCCCAACAAAACATGTCGGGTTTGCAATAGTAAATGAGGGCCATTGAGTTTTATATATACATATATATATATATATATTTAATATATAGATTTATATATTAAAGATATATATATTTACATATTTAATGAAGGGTTCAGCACAGGATGGCTCTAGTGCAGTGCACAATATCCAAAAATTTGCCATACTATCCAAATACTACTCTCCCCTCAAGGAAACAGCACAAGTCACGAGGTACGGCTGAATGCAGGCTAAAAGTCTTCTATTGCATCAGAGCATACAAATGCAACATTTTGGCTAACAAGCCTTTTTCAAGCATGAAAAAGGCTTGTTAGCCAAATCGTCGAATTTGTATGCTCTGATGCAATAAAAGACTTTTAGCCTGCATTTAACCAAACCTCGTGACTGGTGCTGTTTCCTTGAGGGGAGAGTTATATATATGGCTATCCATATATCTATATGTCTCTCTCTCGCTATATATATATATATATATATATATATATATATATATATATATATATATGGAGAGAGAGATAAATTATATATCTGTATATATATATATTATTTATTTTTTGGTTCACACAGCAGACAGATGAATAAAGAACAGGAAATAGGAAGGAAAGACCTTAGTTCAATAATGAAACCACAGCCAATTAAGGTCAAACCACTTGACTTACATTCCTTTGATGTTATATTACCTATTTGACCTTAATTGGCTGTGGTCTCATTATTCAATTAACCTTAATTTGCTCCAATTAGAGCACCTTCTGTATATTTCAAAACTTTCTTTCTTCCATTCATACGGTCCCAGTGACTCCCTGCTGGTCCCTGCTTCAACCACTGTGATTGCAAGCAGGGACAACTGGAATTCAAGAATTACAACTCCCATCATCCACTACATAAAAATTAAGATTTTTCACATATATAAAAAGGTAATTCCACATCCCGCATCCATCGTTACATATTCCATTCTACAGCTTACAGCAACGAAAAAGTCCTTTCCATCCTACTGAAATTATAGCTCCCATCCATGTCCTGTATATGCAGACATTGGTATTACAAGAAGAGTTTTCCAGTAATTTGTCATTTAAAACCAGCTCATACTATATAATTACAATGACATTGTCATTCACAATTACATTAAATACATACATACATTATTGTGCCGGTTATCTTCCTACGCAAATTACAATTTGAAGTATCTTTAATTTCTGATAGAAGACCTCTGTAAATTTATGGATTTTTGGTAAACTAGGGAAACTCAGCCTTTTTTTGCCTACTGTATTATACATATTACTGATGTCCCTGCCCTCAGCTTATTTCTGACCCCGCAATTATTCATGGTAGCCCATCTAAATGCCTGAAAAAATAAAATAAAATAAATGGGGCTAAAAAAGTAAAGGGAAAATTAAAAAAAATATGATTTAGGTAGTACTACTACTCCCAGCATGGAACAGACTGTTCAATGATGGGAGCTGTAGTACCTGTACTAATAGACAGATTGCCCTGGGTGTCACTCCTGTCACCTGATGCGATTGTCCTTTCTATTGCAGAGATGGAGCGGCTTTATCCTGCGCTTGCATCTCTGCACTATCCTCCGGCCGGCCAGTGATGTGAATAGAATTCACATCACTCATTAATATTTCCCACAGAGAGCTGTGATTGGCCAGATGGTTCCAGCCAATCATAGCTTTCTGTGGGAAATATGAATAATAGGTATACACATACAGCATATATTCATAATATAGTGGGACCAGAGAAGAGCGGACGGCCACCTGCATCTATACATTATACAGGACGATCACAGCGGGTGTCAGGAATGACAACCGCTGTGGTCTTTCCTTACCTGCAGGTACTACTGCTCCCAACATAGAGCACACACTCACTGCAATCTGTCTAGTAATGCAGGTACTACAGCTCCCAGTATGGAACAGATTCTGCTCCATGTTGGGAGCAGTAGTACCGGCAGTTGAGGACAGATCACAGCGTCCTTTCTATTGCAGAGATTCGAGAAAGCCACCCGCATCTATACATTATACAGGGCTATCGCAGTGGGTGTCAGGAGTGACACCCAGGACGATCTGTCTATTTACACAGGTACTTCTACTCCCATCATGGAACAGTCTGTTCCATGCTGGGAGTAGTAGTAGTACTACCTAAAAAAATGTAAAAAATAGAGAAAAACAAGTGAAACAAACACACTTTATTAAACACATTATTAAATACATTACTAATAAAAATTTGGCGCAAATTTAATTGGATCAAATCCAAATAATTTTTTTAAATTTTGCGAATCGGCCGAATCAAATTTTTCAAAAATTCGCTCATCTCTAGTTGAGGTATACCTATGATGAAAATTACAGGCCTCTCTCATCTTTTTAAGTTGGAGAACTTGCACAGTTGGTGGCAGACTAAACACTTTTTTGCCCCACTGAATATGAAAATTATGCACACATTTATTTAAGAAACTGTGGTTTAGAATTACGTGTAATTCCAAGACTTTCATGCATTGATGACAACTTAAGGACATTATTTGGTGTAGAAGTAGTTAAGATTGACTTGTAATTTCATCCTAGTCTTATTGTTTTAACCCCTTAAGGACTCAGCCCATTTTGGCCTTAAGGACTCAGACAATTTAATTTTTACATTTTCATTTTTTCCTCCTCGCCTTCTAAAAATCATAACTCTTTTAAATTTTCATCCACAGACTAGTATGAGGGCTTGTTTTTTGCGCGACCAGTTGTCCTTTGTAATGACATAACTCATTATATCATAAAATGTATGGCGCAACCAAAAAACACTATTTTTGTGGGGAAATTAAAAAGAAAAACGCAATTTTGCTAATTTTGGAAGGTTTCGTTTTCACGCCGTACAATTTATGGTAAAAATGACATGTGTTCTTTATTCTGAGGGTCAATACGATTAAAATGATACCCATTATTACATACTTTTATATTATTGTTTTGCTTAAAAAAAATCCAAAACTTTTTAACCAAATTAGTACGTGTTACGCCGAGCGCTCCGGGTCCCCGCTCCTCCCCGGAGCGCTCGCTACACTTCCCTCACTGCAGCGCCCCGGTCGGTTCCACGGACCCGGGGCGCTGCGTTACCACCTCCGGCCGGGATGCGATTCGCGATGCGGGTAGCGCCCGCTCGCGATGCGCACCCCGGCTCCCGTACCTGACTCGCTCCCCGTCAGTTCTGTCCCGGCGCGCGCGGCCCCGCTCCCTAGGGCGCGCGCGCGCCGGGTCTTTGCGATTTAAAGGGCCACTGCACCGCTGATTGGTGCAGTGGTTCCAATTAGTGTTTACACCTGTGCACTTCCCTATATCACCTCACTTCCCCTTCACTCCCTCGCCGGATCTTGTTGCCCTAGTGCCAGTGAAAGCGTTCCTTGTGTGTTCCTTGCCTGTGATTCCAGACCTTCTGCCGTTGCCCCTGACTACGATCCTTGCTGCCTGCCCCGACCTTCTGCTACGTCCGACCTTGCTTCTGTCTACTCCCTTGTACCGCGCCTTTCTTCAGCAGCCAGAGAGGTTGAGCCGTTGCTAGGGGATACGACCTGGTCACTACCGCCGCAGCAAGACCATCCCGCTTTGCGGCGGGCTCTGGTGAAAACCAGTAGTGACTTAGAACCGATCCTCTAGCACGGTCCACGCCAATCCCTCTCTGGCACAGAGGATCCACCACCTGCCAGCCGGCATCGTGACAGTACGTTTATAATCCCTTTATTTTTATGACCTCTAACTTTTTAATTTTTCCGTATAAGCGGCGGTATGGGGGCTCATTTTTTGCGCCATGAACTGTACTTTTTTTGATACCACATTTGCATATAAAAAACTTTTAATAATTTTTTTATAATTTTTTTTTTAATAAAATGTATAAAAAAAGTAGCAATTTTGGACTTTTATTTTTTTTTCGTTCACGTCGTTCACCGTACGGGATCATTAACATTTTATTTTAATAGTTCGGACATTTACGCACGCGGCGATACCAAATATGTCTATAAAAAAAAATTTTTACGCTTTTTGGGGGTAAAAAAGGAAAAAACGGACGTTTAACTTTTTTATTGGGGGAGGGGATTTTTCACTTTTTTTTTACTTTTATTTTTACATTTTTTTACATTTTTTTTTACACTTGAATAGTCCCCATAGGGGACTATTCATAGCAATACCATGATTGCTAATACTGATCTGTTCTATGTATAGGACATAGAACAGATCAGTGTTATCGGTCATCTTCTGCTCTGGTCTGCTCGATCTCAGACCAGAGCAGGAGACGCTGGGAGCCGGACGCAGGAAGGAGAGGGGACCTCCGTGCGGCATTCTGAATGATCGGATCCCCGCAGCAGCGCTGCGGGCGATCCGATCATTCATTCAAATCGCGCACTGCCGCAGATGCCGGGATCTGTATTGATCCCGGCACCTGAGGGGTTAATGGCGGACGCCCGCGATATCGCGGGCGTCGGCCATTGCCGGCGGGTCCCTGGCTGCGATCAGCAGCCGGGATCAGCCGCGCATGACACGGGCATCGCTCCAATGCCCGCGGTTATGCACAGGACTTTTTATTGATACCATATTTGCTTATATAAAACTTTTAATACTTTTTTTATACATTTTTTGGGGAATAAAATGTTATAAAAAAAGCTGCTATTTTGGACTTTTTTTTTACGTTCACGCCGTTCACCGTACGGTATCATTAACATTTTATTTTGATGATTGGGATTTTTACGCATGCGGCGATACCAAATATGTATAAAAAATATTTTTTTTAACACTTTTTGGGGTGAAATAGGGAAAATGGGACAATTTACATTTTTATTGGGGGAGGGATTTTTCAATTTTTTTTTACTTTTTTTAAAAAAAATTTTACTTTCATTTTTACACTTTAATAGCCCCATAGGAGACTATTTATAGCATTCATTCGATTGCTAATACTGTTCAGTGCCATGCATAGGACATAGTACTGATCAGTATTATCGGTCATCTTCTGCCCTGGTCTGCTCGATTGCAGACCAGAGCAAAAGGCCCGTGGAAGGCAGTGGAGGCAGGTGAGGGGGCCTCCGGCTGCCATGCTGGATGATTGGATCGCCGCGGCAGCGCTGCAGCCTATCCAATCATCCATTTTAGTGTCCGCAATGCTGCAGATGCCGTGATCTGTATTGATCACGGCATCTGAGGGGTTATTGGTGGACATCTGCAGCCTGCGCATCTGTGAGTCACAGGCGTGCAGCCAGGCGGGGGGGAGTCTGTCTGCAGTCCCGGGACGGGTGATGCTGCAGCTCCAATCCTCGTGTATCCTCCCTCTCCTGTGGAGCAGCTCTGGACTCTGGATTCTCCCTTGTCCCTCAGCAGAATGATGTGGATGGAGAGAAGGAGCAGGGGCAGCACTGACAGAGGCCTACTCAGCTTCAGGTAGTGCACCCCCACCCTTCTTTCACTCCTCTACACTTCTCTGTCATCCCTTATAACCTCTCCGTAACCCCCGGACACTCCTCTGTTATCCCGTACACCCTTCTGTCACCCCTCTAAACCTCTCTGTCACCCCTGTACACCCCTGTATGCCCCTCTCCCATGTACACCCCTCAGTCACTCTGTGGGGTAAGGCTGTTTATAAGAGCCTTTTCATTTGCAGACTTTGTTTAAAGATGTTTCATAATTTATAAAAAGTGAATTGTAAATGTAATAATTAATCATAATTTATTTTGCATTGTGGGAAGGCTGGTGGCATTGTGTTTGGAGGAGTCTGGAGTCATTAGTAGGAAAAAGGGGATGATAATGCTGGAAAAGTGCAGAGCCTAATACTAATATGTTTGTGTTGCAGGTTCTGCCCAAGAGTTTTGGCTGGAACAGATTATCATGATGTCCTGTGCCAAATGGGGAAGAAGAAAAGAAGAGAATCACTCTGATCAGTGAATATGTCATTTGTGAGTCGCTGCATAAAACCGTACTGTAATCTAAATAAGAAACATATTTAAAAAATTATTCGGTAAAGGCGTCCCACAATTTTTTTTTCCAGGAGCAGAAAGAGCTAACTACAGCTCTGTCTGTAATGCACATCATGTAACTATGTTTCGCACTTATCTGATTGTCTTGTAGTTTGCAGACTTTGTTTAAAGACTTTTTATAAATTATGAAAAGTGACTTGTAAATTTTGAAATAAAATTTTATAGTATTTAAAGGGGTTATCCAGCATAAGGTGATTTTAGTACATACCTGGCAGACAGTAATGGACATGCTTAGGAAGGATCTGCACTTGTCTTGGAGCTAAATGTTGTGAGATTACCACAACACTGTGGCTAGCTGTTTGTGAACTAGTATTTCCTGTTTGACTTTTCTTTTTTTTTTTACTACAAATCCCACAATGCCATCTTCCTCCCTCCCATACATCAGCCACCCCACCCACTCAAACATAAATGAGCTGCATCCATTCAAATCAGTGTGGTTTTCAATCAGGGTGCCTCCAGCTGTTGCATTAGTTGCAGATTGATCCCTCCACCCATTGAAGTAGACAGTAGTTCCCTGTCATCAGCTGACTAGTAAGTCAGGTCTCAGCCGCATTGCAAGCTGGGAAAAATCTGAGACAACAGTCATTTTGTATGCTGGTAAAAATAAATATTGGAGTGAAAATCACAGAAAAATTGTGAGAAAACCGTCACACACAGGTACAGACACTATATTATTAACTACACTAACTTTACAGCCCCTGTAGCAGAGTCAAATAAAAAAAAATCCTGGAATATCCCTTTAAATAAATAATTTTAATCCATAAAAGCCATGTAAGAAGTCCAGAATGGAAGGTAACTCTTGTCACTACATTCTTATGGCATGAAGGACATTTCCAAAAGATTCTGCATGTCTTACTGAATAACAGTATTATTTCACTAACCCAGCACACATACTATGCTTGTTGCAGCAAGGCAAAGTGTTCGACGCCCCTATTGAGGCTCTCTGTAGGCCAGAAATAGCCATTTTTATTATCGATTTGCCGCTAATAAATTCGGACCGAACCAAATTTTTTGGGAAAATTTGATGAATCGGCCAAATTGAATTTTTGAAAAAAATCGCTCATCTCTACTAAGAACCATTGGCTTGGATAAATCTATGAGAACTGTTTAGGCCAGATTCACACATTTCAGTATAATGCAGCTATAATGGTTAAATAAAAGAAGCAGTCCGGTGAAAAACATTCTTCCATCACCTGACTTGTCTATCACATTCTAGACTTCTTTCATGTCTATTACAGTCACTTCCTTGCAGTTCACCTACCCTCCATTAGGAACTTTTGAGATCACATGTTGCATGTTATATATAAACGTGGCCAACACATCATTCATGCATGGTATCATCTCCCCAGTGACATTGATGGGACTGAGTATATTAGAATTACCGGTAATACATAAAGCACCATTGTTGTTATTATTAATCCCTAAACCACCAGCGATAAATTTATCTGCTATATTATTAGGCATACTTTTGATGCTGTGTAAATAAACGCCTGTGCGCCCTGTACAGGATTCTATTTACACAGCATCAAAAGCATCCTTGTCTCACAAACAATAGAGCAATGCACAATAAGTGCCCTACTCATTGTGCCTTGCTCTAATGTTTGTGGGACACGGAGGTATGATTATTTATGCTTGGCTTTTGGTTTAGTAAGTACGCCAGTATGCAGCCACCTTGCCCTGGGGTGTGTACACGCCAAGTGGCAACTTTTGCTGCATAGCATGTGAAAATATTATAATGTCTTGCATTGTTGGAGTATATTTATTTACTTATAGTGTTTATAATGTTTAGTTTAAAACACAACTGTTATCCACTGCTTGCAGACGACCATCAAGTTATTGTGCCATTGATGTTGCTACTATTAAAGTGGTATTTTAGGGGTAGCGTTTTTAATCTTATCTCCTATCCAAAGGATATGGGACGTATCTCCAGAATGTCAACTCACTCTCCCTGTGCACAGTTAATACTGTAGTGAGGGTGTGATGAGGGCAGATGTTATCACCCTAGGGGCAGATGGCATTAACCCCTTGTATTCGTGATGCCAGGGCATGGTTTAACCTCTGCACCACCCGAAGGTATGCCGCTGGATCCTGGGCTAGGCACAGGGCAAATAATGACTCCGACACCAAGTTACGGAACAACAGCAGCTTTACTGAGGCAGACAAGTGTAATATTCTTGACAGCTCAGTTAGGCCCAAGGAGGTGACCAGTGATTTCAGAGACTCTTGGGATCGCTAGGACTAATAGTGGATTTGGACAATTTGCTGCAGGCCCACACTGACTTGGTACAGACTGATCTTGACTGACTTGACTAGGACTGACTTCACCCCGTATGTAGCTTACCAGGTTTTGACGTTCACCTGTGGAGCACTGGATTAGTGGAAACGTGGCTGCGTGGTAGGCCTTGGGTCTCCTCAGAACACCAGACACTCTCTCAGGACTTGACTGTTCCTCAGCATGCATAGAACTAACTAGCTAGCTACTCCCAGGGTTTATATGGGGGAAACTCTGGAGTGGTCCCATAGGTCACCCTATTTGTCACGTGATCACTGGTACCTTCCTTGGTCATAACACTTGGTAACAGTATTTAAAGGCGCATAAAATTATAAAGACATTATAAAAGATAACACAAGGTATAATTAACCATTTACATTACATGGATTAAAGAGGGACTCAGGGGACACCGTAATAGAGTCCGCCTGACAAGACAGCAAGGGTACAGGGGTGCAACTCCTGTACTTGGCCACCACAATATGCCTACTCAATACATAATTTATGGGAGTGCTGGAGATACACGAGTACAGTGCTTGTGTATCCCTGGCACTCCCATAGAGAATTCATGCCTGGAGCATGGGGTCAACATTTTTTATGAGTTGAATCACAGACTTTGGTTTTTCACTTTTACTCCTGTGATACTTGCAGTGAGTTGTGGTCATGTTGACGATTCCATTACATGGGTGCAGTAAACAGAGACACTATGGGGGTTGTTTATCATTGTGTTCTATTGCTTTTTTTTTTTGGTCTACATTTGCAAATTTATTTTATTTTTGTGCTAATTGAGGGTTTTTTTCACGTTTTTTTTTGCAAAGTTCAAAAATTCGCCATTTTGACCTTTTGGTGTTGCTAGACCATTTTTTTTAAGTGACAGATGCAGTGGTAATTTTATTATCTGCATATTTTTGATTTTTGCGCAAATTTGCAGCAATTGGCGCAAAAAAAACCCAAAACACAAATCTAGACCACCTCCCAACTAGGTCTTAAAAAGATTACTACTAGAGAGAGAGAGAGAGAGAGAGAGAGAGAGAGAGAGAGAGAGAGAGAGAGAGAGAACATAAGGTAGAGAATAAGAACGTTAAAAGACATAAAAAGTTAAAAATAAAAAATAAACTGCAAAGGAAAAGTAAAGTAAAGCAGTTGTCCATGTCAAACAATCAGATATATTTTTTAAGGTACAAAAAAGGAATGGTAAAGATGTCAGAAACAATAAGATTGTTAGCAATGGCCAGCATCTCACAATTTCATGTGCCCAAGTTAAAAAAGTGATGATAACAGAATAAAAAGGTGAAAGGTGAAAAAATTTAAATAAAATACCTGTTCAACTAAAACGTCTGTCTCTTGAACAATAACGTTTTTTTTAAATTTATTTCCTGGCCTGCGGCAAGGTAAACCACTATTCAAATGTGAGGGAGACTCTCATTGAAGACCTTCTTTTAGACATTAATTTGCCATAAAATTAAAACTAAAACAAATAAAGCCAAACACACAAACAAGCTAATCAGAAGCAGGGTAGACATGAACTGAATTCGGAGTGGAAAATGATCTGGGTGCAGATCTGCGCAAAATTTATCATGGTCACTGCGACAATATGATAAATTTGGAGCAGCACCGAAAAAAAAAAAAAAACGCATCTAGACAAACAACAAAAATGATCTAGCCAAGACCATTATTGATAAATAACCCCCTATGTTTTTCTGTTTCTTTTTTTGTATCTATCAGAGTTTTAATGCACCTATTACTATGTAATTTTCCCTCAACTCCAACAACCAGGCTCTTTTGTTGTTTTAATCTGAAATAGAAAAATGTTCATTTCTTCATTGGTTTCTAGACATACATAGAGGCAGAC
Organism: Hyla sarda; assembly: GCF_029499605.1. Lineage (NCBI taxonomy): Eukaryota > Metazoa > Chordata > Amphibia > Anura > Hylidae > Hyla > Hyla sarda. The sequence continues at coordinate 245,343,100 of NC_079191.1, read as the reverse complement.
CGATATATAGTTATGTGGGAAAAATTGTAGGATAATGACAATTATTTATGTAAACCTCTGCTCTTTTTGGGGTACTCAAGAAGGCGATCCTACTCAGTGATCTGTGTTTAAATGTACATAAAGAGAGCTACCAATCCCACTTGACTACTTGGAAAGATCAGAGATTAACAAAAAGAAATAGCAAGTTACTAAAACTTTTCACACACAATTATATATCAGTCTGCTCAGCCCTCTATGCTTTATATCATGCTGAACACATATATGACTATAATTTCAATGTAACCTTTAAAGTTTCCTTTAAATTACTGTATTTTACAAACTATTATACAAAATATACATTTTGGTATATATATAGCCTAACATGTATATTAGCATAAAGCCATAAGATAAAAAAAAAAAAAAAAATATCCGATTTTTTTTATGTAGTGAAGTGCTGGCAACAGAAATATTATTCCTAACATTTGGAAAATACAATTCCATTTGGGAGGAGGTCTGGTACAGTGGTTAGGGAGTTGGTCTTGTGGGTTTAATTCATGCTTGGCTATTTAATCTATGTACTTTTCGCCTATGGTTATATTTTATGTTATTATTCTAATTTAGTTAAAAAAGAAACACGGTTAACAATTATGCCTTTTAAAGAAAAAAAAAGAAAACATAGTTTACTGCTCTTGAATGGACTGGATAAACGAGAGAGAGAGAGAGAGAGATATTGAGAGAGGGAGGGAGAGAGAGAGAGAGAGAGAGAGAGAGAGGGGGAGAGAGAGAGAGGGAGAGAGAGAGAGAGAGAGAAAAAAAAGAAAGATAAATAGGAGAGTATGTAGATTTGCACAGCAACTCGGCATACCAACACTAAAACCTCAACTGTAAAGCATAGTAGAAAAAGCTAATTTTTTGAAACTGCTTTGTTGTCTATGGCCTTGACACCTTTTAGTCATCGAGAGAATATTAAATTGAGAGGAATCAAAACATTTTACAGGAGAATGTATGCGCAGAAGTCTGTTAATGTAAGGGAGAGATGTACGGCTCCTTTCACACTATAACGTTGCTCCGTTAAAAAACCCGTTATAAACTTCTGTTAGAAAAGCCTTAAATGGGCACTGTCAGATACAAAACTTTGGATATGTTGTAAAGCATGCAATACCAATAGGTTTTGCATTTGCTTTCATTACAAAATTTTCAGTATTTCATACTGAAAAAGCCAGTCAAACAACTGCCCCCCCTGCGTGCATGGACACATACTAGTCCTGCTGTGTCCATGCATCATCACCTACGTCATGGACCCACTTCCTTGATTGACAGCTATGAGCGCACAGCTCACAGCTGCAGGAAAAATCCTCCCACTGTCAGCTTGTGTCCCGCTACTGTCAGTGAGGACAAGCTGGGAATTGTAGTTTTGCTAATGCTAGGGGAGATGTGAGCAGACAGTATACTGAGGGAGGGTGCAGAGACCTGCAGAGTGAGGCCCCGCCCCCTCCCTTTGAGAGGAATTCAGACTAGTGAGCTAAATTAAAAGTGTAATAAGAAAATAAATAAAGGTGATAGACACATAAAAATTAGGAATATGTACTGAGTGATATATTAAAAAAAAATTTAGTTGGATCTGACAGGTTCGCTTTAAAAACGGATGTTAAACGGCCGCTACAAAATCCCATTAAAGTCTATGGGATTTTTTGATTATCCATTATGACCCATTTTAACCCGTCATGAATAAGGGACGCTATTTGTGAAGGAAGAAAAAAACAGCACATGCACTAATTTTTCTTCTGTCACAAGAAACGGGTAAATTAATGGCCATTATTTTTAACATTGAAGTCTATGGCAAAGGAATGAGCATTTATGTCATCCGTTTGCACCTGGTTTATAATAACCGTTATTACTTCTGAGCATGTTCAGAAGAGGTGAGATCAGCAGACTCCTGCAGTGCTGAGGGACTACTACTACTCCCATCATGGAACAGACTTGTTTCCATGATGGGAGTAGTATTTCTCCGGCTGTGGGAGTTTGCCGGTGGCTGGGGAGGCTACATTAGTGGTTGTACTACAACCCCCATCATGGAACAGACTCTGTTCCATGATGGAGGTTGTAGTACAGGGGCTGAGGGATTGATTGCATTGGGTCTCACTTCTGAGACCCAATGCGATTAGAAGTTATTAAACAGCGCTGCAGTGAATTTATTAAAAAGCGCCGTATTGCGCTATATAAATCTTGCCCCCCAAGCGCATATATATATATTGTCCCCCGCAGCGCATATATATTGCCCCATACAGCGCATGTGTATATATATATATATATATATATATATATATACACACTGCTCAAAAAAATAAAGGGAACACTTAAACAACACAATGTAACTCAAAGTCAATCACACTTCTGTGAAATCACACTATCCACTCAGGAAGCAACACTGATTGACAATCAATCATGCTGTTGTGCAAGTGGAACAGACAACAGGTGGACTTTATAGGCAATTAGCAAGACACCCCAATAAAACAATGGTTCTGCAGGTGGTGACCGCAGACCACTTCTCAGTTCCTATGCTTCCTGGCTGATGTTTTGGTCACTTTTTGAATGCTGGCGGTGCTTTCACTGGAGTGGTAGCATGAGACGGTGTCTACAACCCACAGAAGTGGCTCAGGTAGTGAAGCTCATCCAGGATGGCACATCAATGCGAGCTGTGGCAAGAAGGTTTGCTGTGTCTGTCAGCGTAGTGTCATGAGAATGAAGGCGCTACCAGGAGACAGGCCAGTACATCAGGAGACGTGGAGGAGGCTGTAGGAGGGCAACAACGCAGCAGCAGGACTGCTACCTCCACCTTTGTGCAAGGAGGAGCAGGAGGACCACTGCCTGAGCCCTGAAAAATAACCTCCAGCAGGCCACAAATGTGCAAGTGTCCACTGAAACGGTTAGAAACAGATTTCAGGCGGGTGTATGAGGGCCCAACGTCCACACGTGGGATTAGTGCTTACAGCCCAACACCGTGCAGGATGTTTGGCATTTACCAGAGAACACCAATATTGGCAAATTTTCCACTGTTGCCCTGTGCTCTTCACAGATGAAAGCAGGTTCACACTGAGCACATGTGACAGATGTGATAGTCAGGAGACACCATGGAGAACATTCTGCTGTCTGCAACATCCTCCAGCATGACCGGTTTGGCGGTAAGTCTGGTTGGCAGATGCTTTAGTCCAAGTCTGGGAGGACAACCCTCAGGAGACCACCGCTACCTCCTCAGGAGCATGCCCAGGCATTGTAGGGAGGTCATACAGGCACGTGGAGGCCACACACATTACTGAGCCTCATTTTGACTTGTTTTAAGGACATTACATCAAAGGTGAATCAACCTGTAGTGTGGTTTTCCACTTTGATTTTAAGTGTGACTCCATTTCCAGACCTCCATGGGTTGATACATTTGATTTCCATTAATCATTTTTATGTAATTTTGTTGTCAGAACATTCAACTATGTAAATACTTAAATATATCATACAATTAGTTCATTCCTTCAGATCTAGGATGTGTTATCTTAGTGTTCCCTTTATTTTTTTTAGCTGTGTATATATTCCCCCCGCAGCGCTATCATAAGCTGCCGGCAGCACTATGCATGAAAAGTATTCTATTAGCAGCGCATTGGGCCAGGAAGCCGTCCGGCATGATGCGCTTCTGATAAAATACTTGTCATTCATAGCGCTGCGGAGGCATATGATTATAGAAGCGCTGTGGTGGCTAGACATATAGCGTTATCTGGCCTTCACAGTGCTTCAATGTTAATATGCCTCTGCAGCACTATGAAAGACAAGTATTCTTTCAGCAGTGCATTGGGCTGGCCGCTGCGGGGGGCAATATATTTATGAGCTGCTGGGGGCAAGACTTATACAGTGCAGCAGGGGGAAAGATATATAGAAGCGCTGCGGGGGGGGGCAAGATATTTAGAAGTGCTGCGGGGGCAAGACATATATAAATGCACTGTGAGAGGCATGACATATAGCACAGCAGGGGGCAAGATATATGGAAGTGCTGCGGGGGCCAGACAAATACCCCTACCCGAGCGATTTTATATATCTTTCCCCACCGCAGCGCTTCTATTTGAAGACCACGCTGGGAGCCCTGAATAGCTCCTCAGCACCGACTGTTCAGGGCTCCCAGCGGGGAATTTAAAAATGAAAGTAAAATACACCTACATCATAGGGGAGTATAGCATGCCGCCTGCTCCCCTGTTTAATAACTTCTAATCACTTCGGGTCTCAGAAGTGAGAACCAGTGCGATCATTCCCTCAGCCCCTGTACTACAACTCCCATTATGGAACAGATCTGTTCTATGATGGGGGTAGTAGTACACACACTAATGTAGCCTCCCCAGCCACCAGCAGACTCCTGCAGCCGGGGAATTACTACTCCCATCATGGAAACAAGTCTGTTCCATGATAGGAGTAGTAGTAGTCCCGGCTGTGGGAGTCTGTAGGCAGAGGTGTTAAAACAGCCGACCATGACGGATGTTATAACAGGTCTTAACGGATGAATATGCCCATTATATTGAAGGACGTTATTCACTTGTTAGCACCAGTTATTTCATCCGTTATTATACATCCGTTTTTATTCAGAAAACAGATGTTTAATAACGGATGAATACTCATAGTGTAAAAGGAGCCTTATGCAATTCAACAAGGCCATAACCAAAACATTTAAAAAATCTACTAAAAGACCATAGAAAACAAAAATGGTGTTTTGGATAGGCTAGATTTTAAACCTTTAAGGACACAGTGGGATTTAACCTTAAGGACACAGCCAGTATGCATTTTTGCATACCCTTTCTGCCTCCTCTCCTTTTAGGAGCCATAGTTTTTTTTAATTTTTTCATCCATAATCCCCTGTGATGACTTTTTTGAGGGGTCCAATTATATTTTAAATGACACCTTTAATTTTACCATAAAATGTACAGTGCAACAAAAATGATATATATTTACAAAGCGTCTTTATTATTGTACTGCTACTATTACTTTACTACTATTTTATCTAAATAAATATGCTTAAAATTGCCCTATTATGATCCCTATAACTTTTTTATTTTTCCATATTTGGAGTAGTGATGAGCGGCAGAGGCCATATTCGAATTCGCCACATTTCGCAAATATATATATATATATATATATATATATATATATATATAAATATTTATATATATATGTCTGCAAAATTCACATATACGCTATGTTCATTCACTTTTTTTCCGATGCGTAAATCGTAATGAAATTCGTATAGTGTGCATGCGCGATTTTATAGTGAAGGGGTGGGCAACTTTCCTATTGGTTGCTAGGGATGTTGCTAACCTCTTACAACTGTATTTGCATCCTTCTCATTTGCCCACAAGTTAGAAGAAGGGAGGGATCAATGTCCTCTGGAAGTACCGATATTTGCAAATATTTGCATACACTCCACACAGTAAATAATATTGGAGCCTTCTCTGGACCACAAGCTGGAAGCAGGGAAGGATGATTTTTTTTTACACAGTACACATAATTGTTGTGATGTGTACTGTGAAGAAAAAAAACAAAAAAGGAGTATTCGTCATTACAAATATATAGCGCTATATTCTAAATATTCAAGAAATTGCGCAGTGCTGATATTCGCGGTAAAAATTAACATGTTGAATATTCGCGCTCAACACTAATTTGGGTCTGTATGGAGACACATTTTTTGCACCATGAGCTGTAGTTTTTATTAGTAACGTTTTTATTTTGATGGGACTTTTTAATCCCGTTTTTATAAAAAAAAAAAATTCTGATATATGATGTGACCAAAAACAATTCTAGCACTTGATATGTTTTTACCTTTACATTGTTCAACGTGCCGGATAATAAAAATTATATTCTCTAGAGTTTAACCCCTTAAGGACCAGAATGTTTTTTGCACATCTGACCATTGTCACTTTAAGCATTAATAACTCTGGGATGCTTTAACCTTTCATTCTGAGTCCAAGATAGTTTTTTTGTGACATATTCTACTTTAAGTTAATGGTAAAATTTTGTCGATACTGGCATCATTTCTTGGTGAAAAATTCAAAAATTTGATGAAAAAATTATTATTTTTTGCATTTTTATAACTTTGAAGCTCTCTGCTTGTTGGGAAAATAGACATTCCAAATAAATTATATTTTGAGTCACAAATACAATATGTCTACTTTACGTTGGCCTCATAAAGTTGCCATGTTTTTACTTTTGGAAGACATCAGAGGGGGTTCAAAGTTCAGCATCAATTTTCCAATTTTTCACAAAATTTTCAAAATCTGAATTTTTCAGGGACCAATTCAGGTTTGAAGTGGATTTGAAGGGCTTTCTTATTAGAAATACCCCATAAATGACCCCATTATAAAAACTGCACACCTCAAAGTATTCAAAATGATATTCAGTAAGTGTGTTAACTTTTTAGGTGTTTCACAGGAATAGCAGCAAAGGGAAGGAGAAAATTCAAAATCTTCATTTTTTACACTTGCATGTTCTTGTAGACCCAGTTTTTGAATTTTTACAAGGGGTAAAAGGAAAAAAATCCTCTCAAAATTTGTAACCTAATTTCTCTCGAGTAAGGAAATACCTCATATGTGCATGTCAAGTGTTCAGTAGAGGGCTCAGAACGGAAGGAGCGACAATGAGAGTGGAGAGTTTTTCAGAAATGGTTTTTGGGGGCATGTCACATTTAGGAAGCCCCTATGGTGCCAGGACAGCAAAAAAAAAAAAAAAAAAACACATGGCATACTATTTTGGAAACTACATCCATCAAGGAACGTAACAAGGGGTACAGTGAGCCTTAACACCCCACAGGTGTTTCACGACTCTTCGTTAAAGTTGGATGTGCAAATGAAATTTTATTTTTCACAAAAATGCTGGTTTTCCCCCAAATGTAACTTTTTTTTTTACAAGGGGTAATAGGAGAAAATGCCCCCCCCCCCAAATTTGTAACCCGATCTCTTCTGAGTATGGAAATACCCCATGTGTGGACATCAAGTGCTCGGCTGGTGCACTACAATGCTCAAAAAAAAAGGAGTCACATTTGGCTTTTGGAAAGCATATTTTGATGAATTGGTTTTTGGGGGGGCATGTCACATTTAGGAAGCCCCTATGGTGCCAGGACAGCAAAAAGAAACCCACATGGCATACTTTTTTGGAAACTACACCCCTCAAGGAATGTAACAAGGTGTACAGTGAGCCTTAAAACCCCACAGGTGTTTGACGACTTTTCGTTAAAGTTGGATGTGTAAATGAATTTTTTTTTCTTTCACCAAAATGCTGGTTTTCCCCCGAATTTTACTTTTTTACAAGGGGTAATAGGAGAAAATCCCCCCCAAAATGTGTAACCCCATCTCCTCTGAGTATGGAAATACCCCATGTGTGGATGTCAAGTGCACTGCGGGCGTACTACAATGCTCAGAAGAGAAGGAGTCACATTTGCAAATTTTGCTGAAATGGGGGGTGGCATGTCACATTTAGGAAGCCCCTATGGTGCCAGAACAGCAAAAAAAAAAAAAAAATACAACATGGCATACTATTTTGGAAACTAAGCCCCTCAAGGAACGTAACAAGGGGTACAGTGAGAACATACCTCATATCTGGATGTTAGCAGCTCTGAGGGTGGACACCAGGTCTCAGAGGAGCAGGAGCGCAGGCAGGGGCCTTGAGCTTCTGCATAGCTGCCTATGGAGCCAGAACAGTGGGACCCCCCTCAAGGAGCGTTACATGGGGTAAATAACTAACAAGGGTTACAGTGAGACATAAAATTATAAAATAGGTTATGTTCCCAGAATGATGAGCCAGAGCATAGCCAAAACGAAAAAATATGTCAACCCCAAACCCTATGCTCTGAATTATCATTTTGGGAATGTCATGTGTGTGGCCGTCCCTAACCTGTTTCCTCAAATGCGCACTCCTCTCAGGTGGAAAGAGAGCGCTGCACATTTGAGGCAACGTAAAAAGTCCCCGATGATAGGGACTCAGTGACCCATGGCCCATTTTTGGAAAAAATACCCCCAGAGGTCTTCTCAGGTTTTTTTTTTATAAAAGAGTTTTTGGGGCAATTTAGTGGTTTTATGGGGTTAAAACTTGGAATGTACTCTGGACTTGGTACATTGGGGTCAAGTTATGGAAAATTAAAATGAAGAGGGAAAATTTAGTACTCCATGGAAGTGTTATTCTCCCTGAAGCAATCTTTAATGCAGAGGCCCGGATGATCGGGGAAAGTGTCGCATTGAGTGGTGGTATCCTTCCGTATACCCCTCTTGTAACACACTGCTTTTTTTCTGGGACCCATAACTTCAGTTCCATGGGAAATCCGGCCTGCTCTTTCCTGGTTGTCAAAGATCAAGACCTTTAGAAGGTATGTCCCTGTGTTGCCAGCGTTCTGGTACAGTACAAAAGAGTTATACATGGCAACCTGTACCAAGTAAACTTTTTTTGTACCATATCCGTGTTCTCTGCATGACCATGTATGGCTTTAGAAAGATCAACTCCCCCATATACCGATTGTAGTCCAGTATACAATCGGGCTTGAGGACCATTGTTGTGGTACCGGGTCGGACATGCCGCATTATCTACATAATGCAGGAATTTCCGAATGGCCTCGAAGCGCCTCTGTGTCATGACCATACTGTAAAGCGGGGTCTGGTATAAGACGTCCCCGCTCCAGTACTGCCTGACACTTGGCTTTTTGACCAGGCCCATATGCAGCACGAGGCCCCAAAATGTCCAAATTTCTGCTGCATCAATGGTGTACCATTCATTGGGCCTGGCCAAAAGTTAATCTAGGTGGTGGCGATGAACTGCTGGGCATACAGATTCGTCTGATCCACCATTAGATTGACAAAGCTGTCACTGAAAAAATAACTGAAATAGTAAATTTCCTTAAATCCAGCATTGTCAATCCGGATTCCTGAGTCGCCAACAAACTCAAGAATCCGTGGCTGATAACCCTCTAGGGGTCTCCAGACAGGTTGACCTAAAGGGGGCTCCGGTGTACTTATCTGGGGGGTCGGACTCCTAGTACGGACGGCATGGACACTCATACTAGTGTCAGCCAATAGGGTCCGGGTCATGCTAAAAAAAAACTGTGGCGGACCTATTAGGGGGGGGGGGACTTTTTTTTCACTTTAACTTTTCTTCAACCCCATCTTTCCCTTTTCTGTATTCTCTCCCTGCTCTAAGGTGGCTTCTTCTTCTGTGGGGGGTCCCTGCCTCCTTCTTGCAGCTCTGCCCTCTGACTGAACTCAGTTAGCTGGCAGAGCGGCAAAAGGAGGTAATTAACCCCTCCCCTGCCGGCTGCTATTGGCCTATTGGCCGGATGATCGTCTGGCCAATAGCAGCGATCCTGGGGGGTGACAAAGTCGCCACCTCCCCATAGATACAGCAGGTAATTGGGGGTGTATCCTACACCCCCGATCACCATGTATTTCCGGGTCAGCGGGTCACATGTGAACCGCATCACCAGAATTGCGGCAAATTGCCGGTGTGAATTCACCGGTGATTTGCGGTGATCGCCGACATGGGGAGGTCTGTTGACCACCCTGGGCATTTGCACGGCGTGACTGCTGATTGATATCACGAAAAAGGTTATTGGCATATAAAAATTTCTCTCCATAACCCCAGAATGGTGCAACAGGTTTGAAAAAGGTAAACTGCGTCTAATCAGCATCACCCACACTATTACCCTGTATAAGCAGGTTAGTATGGGTGATGGTGATGTCAGTTTCCCTTTAAAGAGTACCTGCCAACATCTCCATTGCTTTATATTATGCTGCTGGTATGTTGCCCTGCAGGCAGTGTTCAAATGCAGCTGAGGTGCGCCATGCAGCGTGCACAGAACTGGCTCCCATCTGTCTGATTGACAGGCAGGGAGCTGCGCTGTGCTCATCAGTGTCCAGGCTGCACTATGAGAGTGAGGACTCATGCATGAGTCTGAAATCTATGAGAGACTTGCGGCCAGGACATGTAGGGAGACCTCAAGTCAGTTTTTACAAGTCAAAATAAATATATATGTTTTTTTTTATTACATATGGTATCAGAAAGTTGTTTCTAATACATTAATTAACAACATCTAAAAAGGTTTTTTTGATTACATCCTCTCTGCTACAGTTGTTTACATTTAGCTAACACAGCACATCAAAAATCACCTTCTTCATCCCTCATGCCATTTATTCTAGTATTGTAAATCCTCCGCCAGCATACAGCCAGCCCGTTCAGTCTAAGTAGTGCATTTTCTCCAGAATTATGTCATTACACGGTAGAGAGGAAAAGGGCTTGCCAGAGAAGTAAGGAAAAGGAAGTACAGTACTACTGGCAAAAAGCCAAACTATGGTCCTGCTCCATGAAATTCAAAGAATAAGAAATTGATATGTACCAAGAAGGACTCCCAGGAGCTCAATTACAGCAGTAAGAGGCCACAATTATCATAATCCCCACTCTAGGTTAATGTAACAAAACCAAGAGCATTTTTACAATTCTTTTGAAATTGAAGGTACACTTTAACCTCTTAAGGAAGGCAGGTGTATCCATACGAACCCGTTTTCAAGTCCTTAAGGACTGAGGGCGTATGGATTCGCCTGTGGGAATTCCGGTCCCCGCCGCTAGCCGGTTGGGGACCAGACCAGGATGCCTGCTGAAATCATTCAGCGGGCATCCCGGCACATCGCCGAGGGGGGTCCTGAGACCCCACCATGTCAGCAATTGCAGGAAATCGTATGTCAATTCAGACATGCGTCTCTGGTGGCCCGATCGCCCGGAAAATAGGGATAGGCCAAAGGCTGTCTGGGCATGCTGGGAGTTGTAGTTTTGCAACATCTGGAGGGTCACAGTTTGGAGACCACTATTACAGTGGTGCCCAAACGGTAGCCCTCCAGATGTTGCAAAACTACAAATCTCAGCATGCCTAGACTGCCCATGCATGCTGGGAGTTGTAGTTCTGTAACATCTGTCCCTTCAGATTTTACAATTTGAAAATTGCTGCTATACTTTGAAGCCCTCAAATTTTTTCAAAAAGTAAAAATATGTCCATTTTATAATGCCAACATAAAGTAGACATATAGTATTTGTGAATCAATATAACATTTATTTGGAACATCCATTTTCCTTACAAGCAGAGAGTTTCAAAGTTAAAAAAATGCCAAATTTTAAAAATTTTCATGAAATTTGGGGATTTTTAACCAAGAAACGATGGAAGAAGCAACAAAAATTTACCACCAAAATAAAGTAGAATATGTCACGAAAAAACAATCTCAGAGTCAGAATAATCGGTAAAAGCATCTTAGAGTTATTAATGCAGTGGTCAGAATTGCAAAAAAGGGCTCAGTCTTTTTTCCATTTTTGCATTTTCATTTTTTACTCCTCTCCTTTTAAAATGCATAACTCTTATTTTTTCACCTACAGACGCATATGAGTGCTTATTTTTTGTGCGAACAGTTGTGCTTTGTAATGAAATATTTCATTTTACCATAAAATGTACGGCGTAACTGAAAAAATATTATTTGCAGCAGAAAACTGCAATTTTGCTACTTTTGAGGGGTTTGGTTTTTACGCAGTGCCCTTTATGGTAAAAATGATACATTTTCAATATTCTGTAGGTCAATGCGATTAAAACAATACCACATTTATATAGTTTTTCTATTATTGTACTATTTAAAAAAAAATAACTTTTTTTTTTTCAACAAAATTGGTTTGCATAAAATTGTCATTTTCTGACCCCTATAACTTGTTTACTTTTCTGTATACAGGGCTGTATGAGGACCCGTTTTTTGCACCGTGATCTGTATTGTTTATCGGTACCATTTTTGTTTTGAAAGGGCTTTTTGATTGCTGTTAATGAATTTTTTACAATATATGACGTGTTAAGGACTCCGTTTTTCCGTTTTTGCATTTTCATTTTTTCCTCATCCCCGTCTAAAAATCATAACGCTTTCAATTCTGCACATAAAATTCCAAATGATGGCTTATTTTTTGTGCCACCAATTCTACTTTGCAGTGACATTAGTCATTTTACCCAAAAATCCACGGCGAAATGGAAAAATAATCATTGTGCGACAAAATTGAAGAAAAAATTTCATTTTGTAACTTTTGGGGGCTTCCGTTTCTACGCAGTGCATTTTTTGGTAAAAATGACACCTTATCTTTATTCTGTAGGTCCATACGATTAAAATGATACCCTACTTATATAGGTTTGATTTTGTCACATCATAACTACATGCATGAAAATGTATACGTTTAAAATTGTCATCTTCTGACCCCTATAACTTTTTTATTTTTCCACATACAGGCTCATTTTTGCGTCATGTTCTGAAATTTTTATCGTTACCATTTTTGTATTGATCAGACTTTTTGATCGCTTTTTATAAATTTTTTTATGATATAAAAAGTGACCAAAAATACGCTATTTTGGACTTTGGAATTTTTTCGAGCGTACGCCATTGATCGTGCGCTTTAATTAATAATATATTTTTATAGATCGGACATTTACGCATGCAGCGATACCACATATGTTTTTTATTTACACAGGTTTTTTTTTATGGGAAAAGGGGGGATTCAAACTTTTATTAGGGAAGGGGTTAAACGACCTTTGGTAACTTTTTTTTCACTTTTTTTTGCAGTGCTATAGCTCCCATAGGGGGCTATAGCACTGCACACACTGCTCTCCTATGCTGATCCCTGCAGAGCCATAGCTCTGCATGGATCAGCGAGATAGCCTGTAGCTCAGGCTTGGAGCAATCAATCCCCGATCGGACGCCGCAGACACAGGTAAGGAGACCTCCGCCTGCGTCCCAGCTGATCGGAACATCACGATTTTATTGCGATGTCCTGATCAGCCCGACTGAGCTGCCGGGAAGCGTTTTGTTTCACTTTCAGACGCGGCGGTCAACTTTGATCGCCGCGTCTGAAAGGTTAACAGTGCGCGACACAACGATCGGTGCCGAGTGCTGTTAGCCCAGGGTCCCAGGCTATGATTAGCAGCCGGGACCGAACCGGTGTGATGCGGGGTCACGGCGTGACCCCGTTTTAAACACCGGGAGCTGGGCTCAGGACATACCGGTACATCCTGAATCCTTAAGGAGTTAAAAATCACTACTTTTTGTGTTTGGTATTTTCTTACGTTTACCATGCAGGATCAAAAACATTATATTTTAATAGTTTGGACATTTACGCATGCGGCGATATTAAATGTAAAGTTTTTCTTGTTTTCTTTTTTTGTAAAATGGGAAAATAAGGAAATTATAAGGAAATGTTTACTATAATTTTAGAACCTTTATTTTTAATTTGACACTTTTTAAGTCCCCATAGGGGACTTTTATATGCAATCATTTGATTGCATTTACTGTATAATGCTAAGCCGGGCTACATCATTGAATCGGTGATCGGGTGGTAGAAGGCAGGTAATGGGACCATTCTCCGCCATTTTGGCTCCACTGAGCTGCCGGCATCTTCAACTTTCACTTTAGACGCAGTGATCAGCATTGATCATGTTGTCTTGAGGGTTAAATGCCAGGCAGCGGCGGGATCGCCACTGCCCTGCATAAGCAGTGAGCATGAGGCTACTGATAGTAGCCGACACTCACTGCTCTGAAGTGAGCACAGATCCTGCACTCACTTCAAAACCACTTAAGGATTCAGGGCATAGAGTTATGCCCTTGGTCCTTATGTACCAGATATGCCCTTCGTCCTTAACAGGTTTAAACAGTTTACCTTTACCTTAAAAACAGTTCAGAAGTACATACAATCCTACTGTCAGGGACTGACCGGGGGACAGGGAGAGTGAGCCCTAAACTGACCCTAAAACATCTTTCCCTGCCTACTTGCCCTTCCACCCTAAATGGTGGATCGACAACTGGGCGCCGGTCCCTCCCTGAACTAAAGTGCAGGGGTATAACAAAAACACAAACTAAAAATAGTCGGTCACAAACCAGAAACATAAAAGGAACAGAACTCCACAGTATAAGTTCAGAGGACACAGATCAGTGAGCAGCACAGGGGACACTATGGATCAGCGGTCATGAACAGAGGACTCAGTGGTCATGAACAGAGGACATGATAGATCAGTATTCATGTACAGAACTCCAAAGATCTGAAATCAAGAACTAATAAAAATAGAGTTCAAAACACCAGACAGGAAAACAGATAAGTCAACAGACTTTAGGAACAGACAGGAATATAGCATAATCTCCCAGAACATCCAGTAGACACAAAGTCCCCATGGACCAGAAACAGGGATCTATCGCTGATAAGGAATATTCGCATTCCCTATGCAAGCCTTCAGTAGACACGAAGTCCCCATGGACAGGTAATAGGGATGGGTAGATACACAGGATATATTTATAGAACACTGTTCACACTGAACACAAGACAGGAATAATCGCAATCCCTTCAGAACACCTCCAGTAGACAAGGATTCCCATGGAGCGGTAACAGGGATGCCTAGATACACAGGATATATTTATAGAACACTGTTCACACTGAGCACACAAGCTGGACACTCCACTCCACTATAGGAGTAGCCATTAAAAATAAATCCAAATAGACTACTGGCCAGCGGCACACTCCACAATGTAAGAAAACAGAAATATAAAACACAGAACTTCATAAAAACTGATACAAGAGAAAACACAGTGTGAACAGACACATAGCAGAAAGGATAAACAAATCCTAAAGACAACTAAACAAACACAGCATAAAATCCACTAAGAGCATGTCACCTAACATGGCTAAAACCAGAAAATACAAAGTGCATGCTAAAACAGAGATAGTAGATTGAAAGCTCAAACAAAGAGTATTTTACCAAGCCTGCATTAGCAGCATAGCCAGCACGTTAGCAGCTAGACATCAGGTAGTCCATTAGTTAATTAAGTCAATCACCAGCCCTAAAGGCTATTGGCTAACAGAAGTTGATGCTGAAAAAGCCAGGGACATTATCTATTCCTTGACCATAGAACATAAAACTGTTCAAATCCAATAGCTGTGTGTGAACACAGACCAGGACAGACATGACACCTACGTGACCTAACAGTGTTATACAGGGCTTTTAGGGCTCTGTGTTATACTGCTCTAATGGCAGTTAAAGGGTTCCAAATATATATATATATATATAAATATATATATATATATATATATATATGTATATATATATACTCAAATAGAAGCAGCACATCCAAAGTAAAGATTCAATGAACTGGGTGCAGGTACAATGGAACCTCGGTGTTCCGGATCACAACTTGTATAGAATAGAAGGATGCAGCAGTCCCAATTAGTGTTGAAAAAAAACTTGTAGTTTATTCCACATTTTCAAGTGGCGGTGAGAGATCGAAAATGGCGGTGAGAGATCGCCGAAACGTTGTATGCATCATGGAATAAACTGCAAGTTTTTTTTTCAACACTAATTGGGAGTGCTGCATCCTTCTATTCTATTATATATATATATATATATATATATATATATATATACCGTATTTATCGGGGTATACCACGCACCGGCCTATAACACGCACCCTCATTTTACCAAGGATATTTGGGTAAAAAAAGTTTTTTACCCAAATATCCATGGTAAAATGAGGGTGCGTGTGTGCGCGTGTATACCCCGATATACCCCCAGGAAAGGCCGGGGGAGAGAGGCCGCCGCTGCCCGCTTCTCTCCCCCTGCCTTTCCTGGGGTCTAGAGCGCTGCTGTCGGCCCTTCTCACCCCCTGGTTATTATTACCTGAGTCGGGTCCGCGCTGCTGCCACTGACGTCATGCGCCGCGCCGTTCAGCGCATAGCAACGACGCCGGGGACGCACGACGGAGGCCTGGAGCAGCGCGGACCCGACCAAGGTAATTATGCCACCGGGGATGGGGGGAGGCAACGGGGCAGCGGCGCCGGCAATGGGTGCCGCTGCCCCTTCTCTCCCCCTGGCTATCGGCGCCGGCACCGATAGTCAGGGGGACAGAACGGGCAGCGGCGCCGATAACCAGGGGGTGAGAAGGGCCGACAGCAGCGCTCTAGACCCCAGGAAAGGCAGGGGGAGAGAAGCGGGCAGCGACGGCCTCTCTCCCCCTGCCTTTCCTGGGGGTGTATAGGCGTATAACACGCACACAGACTTTAGGCTAAAAATTTTAGCCTAAAAAGTGCGTGTTATACGCTGATAAATACGGTATATATATATTATGCTAATCTACAATTCTAGATTATGTCAAATATTTGACTTGCTCTTCCTGATCCAATCCTTTATGCATTTGTATTTGTAGGCCAAAACAGAGAAAAGGGTATATTGGGAATGTTTGCTTCTCTTCTGTGTTTTAGACACATTATTTGTTTTAGATTACAAATAATAATAAAATATGCAACTGTGAAAGTAGCCTTAGGAGTTTCGCAGATTGTTCTACTCTGGGCAGTACCCTATGCATGGGTACTCTGGCAGTTTCCATGAGATCAAATATATCTGTAATAGAGGGTTAAAGTGTTATAGTCATATAAAAGAAACTTCTGACATGTCACAGAGACATCAAAAATTTTAATTGGATCTATTAATACAGCCAGGAGAAAAGCGTGGCTGTGCACTTATCTCCCAGCTTGCACCCGGTTCGACTCATTGCAGTAGATGGCCTTCACTGTAAGTCTATGAACCCTGTCTTCGGCAAAGAGTTGGATAAGGCAACAAGTCTCACAGTGAAGAAAGCAGCCACATGCTTCTCCTGGCTTTAACTAGATTGGTTGGGATCTTAGCACTGAGACATGTCATAAGGCATGTCAATAGTTTTTTTTTCTATATGACAGAGTTTTAAAGATAACCTGTCAAAAAAGATCATTGTTTGGTTCCCACAGCCAACTATCTTGTTTTTAGCCGAATTCCAGCAGAGGGACAAATAAGTACCTCACTTGTGCAATTCAAAGCATTTTCACAGATCCGAAGCCTGCAACACCAGCTGAAGACGGGAACTCAGTGGCATAGCTAGAGTTGATGTCACCTGGTGCAGTAGAAAGATGCATCACCCCCCGCCCTGCAAGGCACAGTATACAAGAAGCTCAAGGGTAGCACGGTGGCAGTAGCATTGAAGGTTTACACGACTATCCTACACATGTTGCATGGAATACTAAGGGACGTGCGTAAGATCTTGTTGTGGGTTTCACTGCTGTGTCTCTGCATGAGCCCCAAGTCATGTCCCAACAAAAATAAAATCCAATGTGTCCTGTGCTATATAAGTTCGATATATAACAGCATATCCCTACACAATACAGTCCTATACTTACTAACAGCACTATACAAGGGCCAATTAGCCTCTTCACACCCTGAAAACATATACTGTATCTCAGTGGCATTGTTAGGTATCCAAAAGACCCAGGGCTAGAGCCCATGACCCAGCCATGACCCTAATCACACCCTCATACACACTCCTAACCATACCCAGCCTCCTTCTTTAATATTCTCCCACTACTGTACACATCACACTGCACATTCACGACCAACACTCCATTCATGCTTTATGGAGCAGTTCCTTTCCATAGAGAATGCATGAAGTGCTGGTCCACTCTCTTCCTTTATGGGGACATTACTCCTCTGTTCTGGTGATTGGTGGGTGTGCCACCCACCATAGCAGTGGGCATCTCTCAGTCATGACGCGGACCCGACCCGTGGGCCCTCGTCATGTCCGCCCACCAGACCCATGACGTACATGTATGTCATGGGTCGGGAAGAGGTTAAACTTTAGCTATTGTGAAGATCATGTAATATCTCTGCTCTGGTGTCACTTTTTCACTGCACTGCTACAGCAGTCTCATCATCACAGACTGAATAGAAAGTCTCAGCTTAGTGTTAGGTCTAGTAGCCAAAATTAAAACTGTAAGGTTTCAGGATAATTTCTTTAAAAATGTTTAACATAAAAACTTGATTTAAACAACGGATCATTTACTGATGACACATTCCCTTTAAGGATGTTTTCTTGCATTCTATGGTTTTAACATGAATGGAAACATTTTACTTCATGAAGAAGGATGTGTTTTCTTTACACAGCTGCAGAGGTAACATAATTTACTCTTGATTTTTTTTTTATTTGTTTTGGATGAAGATTTACAATAAAGTAAATTAAAGTATGACTGAAGCTTAAATCAATCTTCACTGCTATGTTATACTCATAAGGTTCCAAGAAGCTCAGTCTACTTTTTGTGAGTCCTTGCACTAAAGCACAAAGGCAGCTTAGGGCTGAGTTCACACCTGCATTTGTGTGCCTTGGTAACGGTTTCTGGAAAGATAACTGAATAAAATACCTAATACTAAAGCAAAGCATACTTGAATGATGTACAGCAGCAGAATACCATACATGGGAGCTGTTGGCACTCAAACACAGCCGTATTTGGATGCAGTTTTAAAGAAAATCTGTCCTCAGTATCACCACATTAACCTGTCATACAGACCTGTAGTGCGGGTGATACTGATCAAAATGATACTTACTGCATCCGGAACTGTCGCTCTGTTCTGTTGTAATTAATCTTTTTCGGTATATTCAAATTAGTTGCTTAGGGCATAGGCGGTGCTATGAACCCTGCACCGGGAACTGTGACTTCATCTTCTCCGGCTGGGCTGCGTCTGGCTTCTCCATATTCATAATCCCCCCTGCTCTCTCGGCCTGTTACTGTACTGCACATGCGCCACTTCCTGGGTATACCTTCCACCTTGGACCTTCATTCCTGCGGCCACCTTGGACCTGTAAAGAGCCTCCATGCGTCCTCCTCCTGTGATCTCCCGGCAAAGATGACGGTTGTAGCTCTGCCCTTGCCTCAAGCAACTAATTTGCATACATCGAAAAGCAGCGGTGTTCGGGGTGTAGTAAGTATCAGTTGAATCAGCATCACCCACACTACAAGCCTGTATGACAGGTTAGTGCTGATGATACTGATGGCAGATTTCCTTTAAGCCAAAACCAAGAGTTGGTCCAAAATTTGAAATGAAAAGTTGCTAATATTTATGTTTTTTTTGTTTTTTATACTATAAAAAGGATTGAAAAAAACACAGCACACCAATGTGTACAACAAGATAGAGAGAAAGCCCTTGCAGGGGTATGGACAAGAAATCTGCTTACCTATTCAGGGTCTGTTCCCCATGCACAAAATAGGTGTATGTTGAAACAGATAGTTTCCCAATGGGCCAGATGGCAGCTTACACAGTGGAAACAAAGCTAAAAATGTAATAATCCTTATTTCCCCTTCAACCTAACATGCCTCAATTTCACTTCTTCCTGGGACCAGCTCCCACCCTCCTGCAAGACAAACACCAAGTGATTTCTGCCTTCACTGGTACACCATCCCTCCCCCTAACCTCCCTGTGTGCCAGGAGCCCAGTGAAGATTCTCAGTCACAACTCAGCACATAATACTGCTCTCTTCTGGCTGTAGATGTTATCATTGACTGCTGCCATTCAGAGCATAGCATGATTTATTGCTTGGAGAAAAAAAAAAAAAAAAGACCTGCACAGTGTAACTACAACAACACAGCATGCACACAGACCGTGAAAGCAATTGGCTGGCAGTCATTACACAGAGCTGTACTGACTTATGGGAGTTGTAGTCTGGGATGCAAGCAAGGAAAAAGAATATTAAGTAGACTACAGGGGCCACAGGAGCTGCCAAAACCACATGGATAACTACAGGGGAACAGAACAGGTATTGTGGTGGCTTTGAAGCATTTTTATTTTTCTTAAATTCCCCGGAGCACCCCATTTCACCTTTCTAATATACTTCATAAGATAATTTCATTTCTTTTTTTATAGAAATCATGGCTTATAAAAAAAAAAACACAGAGGTACCCATACCATCCAGAACACAAACCTGTCTAGCTGCAGCAACATCTGTGTCCAAGCTGAAGCACAGGCTGGGACAAAGTCGAGTAACTGAGGGTGGGACTAGCACTTCTCTGTGTTTACTCCTGTCCTATCAGGCTGTAGCAAGAAAATGCAAAGGAGGGAGTTACAGAGCAGCCTGCAGTGATTGGGTGAAGAGACTCAGCACAGAACAATAGACTTAGGGAGGAAGAGGAGCAGGGCTCAAGTCCTGCAGGAACTCATGGGAACTGAGTTCCTGCACTTTTTCTACAGCAGAAACACTGTTCCCATTAGCAGAACAAGCCCTTGAGTGGAAATCTTGGGTGAGTTCCCACACTTTTTTTTTTACAGGACTTGACCCCTGAAGAGGAGTCATGCAGAGTGAGGACACACCCCCTGCAAAGCACAGAATGACAAACCAAGCGAGTAACAGAAGGTATTTGTGAGAGAAATGTAGGTGCTAGACACATAAGTATATGTACATGATCAGGATTATGTACTGAGTAATATGTAATTTTTTTGTGGGATATGACAGGTACGCTTTAAGGTAATGCATTATTCCATGCCGTCTTCTATTTTAGTCTTCAATAGAAAGGTATCCAGTGTGTAGAGTAATTTGTCTATCAGCAGTTTACAACAAGGTCCCTTCTTTCTCAAAATGTCATATTTTCTAAAATGTGAAGAGGGCAAAGAGGGAAATCTCTGGTTTCCTGCACCTATCATTATGATTACCTGGCTGCTATGTTTAAGAAACATTGGACACAAACTGGACTAATAGGAAAAGTGCTGCCAATGCATTTTAGTCATAAAAAGGGAAAGATTATAGCCAATTGAAACAAGCAGACATCAGTTTAAGCCAAGTCTGGAGCGACAGGCAGATTTGGCAGCTGACAAAGTTTAGCCAAGCCAGTATGGCTATAGGAAAGAATTCCAGAAAACCATTTGAGGTTAAGTGGTATAAAACAGATTGACTATGTCTAACAAGCATGTATGAGGAAGTAGTACAGAAAGTAACTTAAACAGGAAAGGTGAGACACCTCAGTAAAATGTATATTAATTTAGTACATAAGGCTGGTTAAACAAACTGTATTTTGTAGAAACATGCCCCTTTTTAGGGAATTTTTTGTGGCCAGCTGTTGATTTAACATCAACAGTGAACTGCAAGCACACTGCATACAAATTGCAAACAGATCAAAACTGTATAAAAGAAAAAAAAAAACACAGTGTAGTATTCATTTTACTAAAACAGTTAAAAAAATGAAAGATAGGCTGTGGTTAATCACTCTGACCAGCTAAAACAAATTTTTATAAATGACGACTAAAGTGCTTTGGTTTGTGGCATGGTTTTGGGGTAGAATGCAGCATGGTCTATGTATGGTATTTTTTCTGGTAATTTTCCCATAGGATTTTCTATCTGACATAAAACACAATAGGGAAACAACTCTAAGCTGTGCAGAGGTCATTCTACAGGGGAGTATGATGAGCTCTAAGCATCACCAATGGTGAATAGTGTCTTATCTATACACTAGTGTTACTTTTTACTGCAATTCTTCTGGAAAATCATTGTATAGAACCAGAAGTGTCAGTTAATTACTAGGCCTAGTGGCCTAATAATAAGTTTCTATCATATCTCCTCTGCCTCATCTTTCTTCCAAGCTATACATTTTAAGGTTCTTTAGCCTATCCTGGTAAGTTTTATCCTGCAGTCCATGGACTAGTTTAGTAGCTCTTCTCTGAACTTTCTTCAAAGTATCTATTTTCTTCTGGAGATATGGTCTCCAGTACTGCGCACAGTACTCCATGTGAGGTCTTACCAGTGCTCTGTATAGCAGCATGAGCACTTCCTTTTTTCTACTGCTAATATCTCTTCCTGTACACCAAAGCTTTCTGCTAGCATTTCCAGCAGCTCTATGACATTGTCTGCCTACCTTTGAGTCTTCTTAAATAATGACTCACAAATCCCTTTCCTTAGGTACTAAGGTTAGGACTGTATGACATACTCAATACTCTGCCCTTGGGATTTTACAATGTCACACTTACTGGCCTATAGTTGCCATATTTTTTGGAACAGGGAGGGCCCTAACTTACCACATGGGAACACAGAAGGCCTTACTTACTACATAGGGGTACACAGGGAGCATAAACTCCATATGGGGGAACCCAAGGGCTAAACTGCTATATGGGGACACATAGGCTTCCTAACTACTGTATGGGAGCACAGAGAGGGCCTAACTATAATATAGGGGCACAAAGTAAAATGGCAGATTTTTCGAAGATTAGTTGTGGCTGGGAGAAGTCTTCATAATGGCCTGAGGTGAATGGAGATGACAAAGGGAAAAAAGAACATTGCCAATCAGAGGTGATGGCCTCTATGAGTCACTGGATGTATCTATACTTTTGATACTTATCAGTCTTTAGTGTCTGTGAACAACTATCTATACCTGTATGGGTCAGAGTATATGGTGGGTGGGGCATATTGGTCTTTGTATAGTGGATTTTATTCATTAACAGTGAAGTGGTATTATTCTGCGATTATGTGGTTGTAATGGAATGGTCTTGGTGGTAATGTGGAGGTAATATGTAGTCATGACGAAGCAGTGTCCCTTGTATTGATAATATTTGTTCCTTGCATATTGGTATTAGGTAACTGTATGACTATTAAGGGGTATAGCAGTATGCATTTAAACTGTCTTACACCTATGTTAACTATACCCTAGCTGTTCCCCTGGGGCCTAAAGGACACTAGCACTAGTAACGCCACTGCTAAAGGTAGTGTTCATCTGTTCAAACAATAGTACACAAGTAAGAAACACATGGCAATGATATTATTTAGGAAGGAGATGAATTCTGTTTCCCAGACATGAAAGTACTTTGGTGTAAAAAATAGAAATCATTCCAAAAACAACAGTAAAACGATCTTGTGAAGATCCTGGAGAAAACAGGTACTGAAATATCTATATCAACAAAACCCAAAGAAAGGAGCACAATCGAATCGAAATATATAACTATAAAAAAAAAACGTGATTAGATATGATAATAATAATGATAACAATATGATTGAAATGTGTCCTGTGTCAAAATTACCTGAAATGCAACAAGAGGGACCTATGAGTGGAGGGTAAATCCAATATTATTAACATTTGACCGCTAAGCGGTCACTGAGACCCTAAATTTCCCACCCAATATAAAACTTAACGTTTAATGAGCCAAGAATTAAAATAACCTCACACATATTGATCCATAGTGCATTGATTGGCATGACACTGCATGCTATAGTAAGTGAATTGAAAAGATAGATTGTGGCTGCAGTCCACAATCTATAGTGTGAGACAATTAAAAATCTAACACATTGCCCGCCCGCCCGACGTTTCGCCACAGGCTGTGGCTTTATCAAGGGCTAAGAGGCAAAATTTTTTTTTTGCCTCTTAGCCCTTGATAAAGCCACAGCCTGTGGCGAAACGTCGGGCGGGCGGGCAATGTGTTAGATTTTTAATTGTCTCACACTATAGATTGTGGACTGCAGCCACAATCTATCTTTTCAATTCACTTACTATAGCATGCAGTGTCATGCCAATCAATGCACTATGGATCAATATGTGTGAGGTTATTTTAATCTTGGCTCATTAAACGTTAAGTTTTATATTGGGTGGGAAATTTAGGGTCTCAGTGACCGCTTAGCGGTCAAATGTTAATAAAATTACCTGAAAGGCCACTCTGCAAGAAAGAAGCCGCTGCTCTAAAAGATGAAATTCCGAATAGAATTCAGAATCCCAGATAGAATTCAGAACCCCATTGACTTTACTGAGACTCTGACACAAAATTCTGCAAAAATGTTAACTTCATGTAGCAAAATGTCTGAACTGAATTTTTCTGCCGGTTTCTGCATGGAAATTCTGCCATCTGAACATACCCTAAGTGTTTAATATAGTAATGTTAAATGACTGCAGAGAACTTTAATCAAATTCTGTGTATTTTCTCTGCTGATAAGAATAGCCTTTTGGTTTAATTAAGTATGTGAGTGTTTAGTACAGTTTGATAGCATTGCCAGCTGCACTAGGGCCTTTGTCTCCTACCTAAATAAATAAATAGTAATAAATAAATAAAGATGAGTAATAAACGCCTATGCTGTGCAAAACTAATATGTGCTAAGACAATACAAAAGGCTTTTTAGGGATGCTGTTGTGGGTGGCCTTTCTTGTAGATATTCTAATAGAAAAATGAAAAAGGCCCACACACAAGGAAAAAGAGAGCTTTTACTTTCCCATAAAACAAGACCACCCACTGTTGTATCCAAGTGGCATATTCCAAAATTTGCATACAATGTTAAAGGATTCCTATTTTAAATATATTATCAGCTTTATTTTATAGTTTATTGTGGTCACAATATCTATAAAATAATTTTAAAAACTTCAAAACAGGTAATGTTATATCAGGTTATTGTGAACATATGCATGTGATACAGTGTTGTTACAGAGTAAGATTATTGTACAAGCAATATATACATACACATTAAGCCGACTATACATATGAGATGAAATGCAAATAACTGACCAACTGACAACTGGCAGAAATACTAGCTTTGTCTATAGTATATCCTAACCGGAAATGTATTTTACAATAATTATTTGTTAAACATTTATTTTATATGCTGACCAGACATGATATAAATGTGAATTTTTTCTTTAAATAATCCTGGCTGTATCTGGAAAGGTTTAGCTGTTTATGGCATTAAAGGGGTACTCTGCCAAAAAAACATCTTATCCCCTATAGAAGATAAGATTGTCTGATCCCGCCGCTGAGGACCCTGGCATCTCCCAGCCGGCTGCGGCAACGTCCGGAACACGGAAGCTTGGAGCTTCTGCGTTCGTAACCCCCCGGCCCCTCTATTCATGTCTATGGGAGGGGGCATGACTTCTAGTACGTAGTAGTCATGCCTCCTTCCATAGACATGAATGGAGGGGGCGTGGTGGCTGTAGTCACCAGTCATCTGGCACAGAGTGGAGTTCACTGCGTGCACGGATGACTAGGGTGCCGCACTGGAGATTGCGGGGTAAGATGTTTTTCGGCAGAGTACCCCTTTAAAGGGGTTGCCTAAGCATGACAACCCCTTTTTTTAAAGTGTGGAGGTCTAAGTGTACGTTCTAGATATAATTTTGGTTTCTCCAGATTATAGCTGTTCAACACTTTGAGGGAATTTGCCAATGCTTTCTCCAGAAAACTAAAGTAAAAAAGTTTTTTTGTGTAGCACACAGCAAAAGTTGAAAATGTTTGTGCAAGTAAGCGATTGATCAAAAATTTGTGCCAGTTTTTTCCACTAAAACCCACACAAAAATAGAAGCTTGGCATATTGGACAAAGATATCACTATCGGGTACAATTAAAGGGGTACTCCGGTGCTTACACATCTTATCCCCTATCCAAAGGATAGGGGATAAGATGCCTGATCGCGGGAGTCCTGCCGCTGGGGACCCCCGTGATCTTGCACGCAGCACCCCGTTTGTAATCAGCCCCCGGAGCGTGTTCGCTCCGGGTCTGATTCCGATCGACCGCAGGGCCGGCGGCGTGTGACGTCACGCCTCCGCCCCGTGTTACGTCATGCTCCGCCCCTCAATGCAAGCCTACGGGAGGCGGCGTGATAGCTGTCACGCCCCCTCCCGTAGGCTTGCATTGAGGGGCAGAGTGTCACACGGGGGCGGAGGCGTGACGTCACACGCTCCGGGGGCTGATTACAAATGGGGTGCCACGTGCATGATCACGGGTGTCCCCAGCGGCGGGACTCCCGCGATCAGGCATCTTATCCCATATCCTTTGGATAGGGGATAAGATGTGTAAGCACCGGAGTGCCCCTTTAATGTTCTAATTAGTGTTTTATATATAAACACTAAACATAACAAAAGGAAGAAATCAATGACAATATGAACACGATAACAAGTGCTATGACCGTGTGGAAGGCTGTTCCTCTCTACTGTTTAATTTTTTTTATTATTTGATGTCATCCCCTCCCTACTTTACGTGAAGATAATGTGGCCTCATTGGCATTAGTTACAAGGTCAAGTCTACTATTACTTGTAATGACTCTTATTTTCTTACTACTATATTTTTATGAAAAAGTCAAGATATAGTATATATATTATATGAAATATTATCCTCTTATGAACACCAACTTAAAATCTTTTCCACAAGAGAATAACCAATAGATATCGGACTCATCCTTACCTTTTCTGTCAAGTAACAGAAAGGATATATTAACTCATTGGCGAATATTGTTGTACTGTATTCTATATTCCTGATTATCCTTTTTTTGGCCTATGTTAATATATGTTTATTGTTAAATAAATCAATAAAAACTATTTATAACAAAAAACATCTATAAATGTCCGCTATTGTGATGTGCTAATTGAAATATTTATCATTCCTTGTGCCAGTGCAGATGAGCAGAAGTGTGCAAATTTTTAGTGCAAGCTCCCTTTTGACACTTTTGCAATGTTTTTTGCACAAAGATGGGCTTGTGAGAAAAAAAATCTAATTTACCACTCTATGCCAGTAAAGGGAAAAATAAAGTCCTCCTTTATTTTTTCTGTGCATAGAGGGCACTAATTTATCAAATATTTGGTACTAATTCTATTTTATTCTGTAACCTTTACACTGCTTTTAAAATGAATTATGCTGTGTACATTTTCCATATGTGCCAATGAAGCATATAGTAGTTAGGCATCTTTGTGCCCCATTTAGTAGTTAGGCATTCTTTGTGACTTTATATAGTAGTTAGTTACCTCAATGCCCCCATATAATATAGTTAGGCCACCCCTGTGTTGCATATAGTGTAATGGCCTCTGTATGCCCCAATATAGTAGTTAGGCCCCCTCTGTGCTCCTATATAATAGTTTGGCCTGCTTTGTGGCCCCATATAGTAGTTAGGCCCCCTATTTGCCCCTTTATAAGGCCAACCTATGTGCCTCCATATAGTAGTTAGGCCCTCTGGCCCCTATGTACTATTAGGCCCCCATGTAGAAAAAAATAAGACTTAAACATCACTGCAGTGCCAATTCCAATACCCTTAGCCAATAGCTGAGGAGAACGATAACACAATGGAAGGTTGATCCTCCTTTCTAATCAATTCACTTTCTGTTTTCAAAGTTTTTATACATTTTCTAACCACATTATAATAAGAATTATGCAAGAAGTTCAAAACATTTTATAACAAAAGGCACGCTATGAGTGATACAAAGCAATGTATTCAAAACATCATAGTCAAAAGATTGTCTGAAGCATTAATGGCATATGCCTCCTTGGAAATAATCACTCTGAGGTCCATGTGTTTTTTGACTGTGTCTGTGAATTAGAGGCTTTAACACCTATAGCATTAAAGAGAATGCACTACAATAAATGTTTTAGGGTAGGGTCACAGGTAACAGATCTACAGCGTATTTTATGCTGCGGATCCACCAGTGACCCGACCCATTTTGTGCCTCCTGCTGTTGCCACCCCCCTTTCCCCCGCCTCTGGTCTGCTCGCAGTGGTAATCTGCTGATACGAGTAGCCACACAGGGGGCCTGCGAGTCGCCGAGTGCACTCTGACATCGCTGAGCAGCCGCAAAAGTCAGAGTGCACTCAGCAACTCGCGGGCCCCCTGTGTGGCTGCTCGTAGCGGCGGATTACTGCTGCAAGCAGGCTAGGAGCGGGCTGAGGTGGGGAAGGAAGGAGCTGGAGGCACAAAATGGGTCAGGTTAAAATCTTAAAAAAGCTTAAAATACGCTGCGGATCCATTACATCTGACCCTACCCTTAAAAAGAAAGGTTCTCATAATTGAGGCATACCATTAAGCCATTAAGGTACTTAAACATTGTGGTGTACCAATTAGGCATTAAAAAATGTTGCATACAAAAACAGTCCTATTAACTAAACTAACTGATAGTTTTTTCTTTATTTCTTTTTTTTTTTTTTACTTTTTAATAGTTAAGGACTCAGCGTTTTTTCGTTTTTGCATTTTAATTTTTTTCCTCATCACCTTCTAAAAATCATAACGCTTTAAATTTTGCACATAAAATTCCATATGATGGCTTAATTTTTGCGCCACCAATTCTACTTTGCAGTGACATTAGTCATTTTACCAATAAATCCACAGCAAAATGGAAAAAAATTTCATTGTGTGACCAAATGGAAGAAAAAATTTCATTTTGTAACTTTTGGGGGCTTCCGTTTCTACGCAGTGCAATTTTCGGTAAAAATTACACCTTATTTTTATTCTGTAGGTCCATACAGTTAAAATGATACCCTACTTATATAGGTTTGATTATGTCATACTTCTGAAAATTCTTTAAAAAATCATAACTACATGCAGGAAAATAACTTTTTAATTTTTCCGCGTACGGGCCGGTATGAGGGCTAATTTTTTGTGCCGTGTTCTAAAGTTTTTATTTTTGCATTGATCAGACTTTTGATAGCTTTTTATTCATTTTTGGAATTTTTTTGCGCGTACGCCATTGACAGTGTGGTTTAATTAATGATATATTTTTATAGTTCGGACATTTACGCACGCAGCAATACCACATATGTTTATTTTTATTTACACAGTTTTTTTATGGGAAAAGGGGGGTGATTCAAACTTTTATTAGGGAAGGGGTTAAATGACCTTTATTAACTTTTTATTTCACTTTTTTTTTGCAGTGTTCTAGCTCCCATAGGGGGCTATAACACTGCACACTCTGATCTTTTACCATGATCCCTGCAAAGCCATAGCTTTGCATGGATCAGCGTAATAGGGGGTTGATAGTCTCCATCAGCCCGACTGAGCTGCCGGGAAGCTTTTACTTTTGTTTTCAATGCGGCAATCAACTTTGATCGCTGTGTCTGAAGGGTTAATAGTGCGCAGCACAATGATCTGTGCCGCGCGCTATTAGCCCAGGGTCCCGGCAATCAATAGCAGCCGGGACCAACCCGGTGTGATGTGGGGTCACAGCATGACCCCATTTTAAACTCCGGGACCGGGTGCAGGGTGTACAGGTACGCCCTGCATCCTTAAGAGGTTAATTAACAACACATATAAATGCTGCTCAAAAAGCAGGAAAAATACATAAAGCCAAGATACATGAAGTCAGGAAATGTGTTTAAATTTGATGATCTCATCTGGAATATATACTTTATTTACTATCCTCTGGAGTAATATGTCCTCCACAGGATAGAAGTTAAGAAGGGGATTGGTGAGGATTTTACCACTGGCATCCTCAACAATTTAGACAACAATGAAATATTGTCTCCAGAATGAATGGTGTGCACCATGCATATCTGACTAGCTCTCCATTCATTATAAAAATCTAATTCTGGGGACAATTTTTCCCCATTGTCGAAATTTCAGAAAATAGACCCCCATCAATTGAGAGAGCAAGAAAAACCACAATGTATGGTGCACATTGAGGCCAGTGCTACATTCTTTCTCTAAAATAAAATGGAGCACTGGCCACACATGCACGGTGCATATCATTAACTCTGGGGAAATTTTTCCTGGACACATTGCTTGCTATCTGCTATACTGTGGATGGGGATAACATCTTGAGATGGGACTAACTCTTTAATAGTGAACCCAATCTGGAGACGGACTGGGAGCGGTTTTTGATAGAAAGTAGCTCTGTTTTTCTATTCCTGGATAACCCTTTTAATTTCAATGATTGGTGAGAGCCTCACCTCTAGACATGTGACCTAACTAGAATGAGTCAAAAATGTTCTGAAATAATATACGGTATACATTTTAACATATAATTTAAATCTTATAAAACACAATACTAAAAAGCAAAAAATGAAAAACAATAGGGGTGATTTACTAAGAGTAGAGTGTTGTTTTTATTGTGTATATCTTTTCACAAAAGGTTGTTTTTCATGGTATTTACTAATTTGGCAATTTTTCCAAAGGTTTTGTTGTTTTTTACTACTGCTTTAAGCTGATGGGTTCTACAGAGCTTAAATCCACCACATTTTATGTGGGAACATTAGTAAATTTGTTGGAATTTTATTAAACCGTTGGGAAAATGCCCTTTATTATGTGAACTCTCCTTTTTCAAGTGGCCATGCCTCTTTTCTCAGTTTTTTTTTTTTTTTAGTAAAAAGGATAATTGTTTATTTTATTTTATTTTATTTTTTTAAATCTAGTGCATAATTTGGGCGCAAAACCTGAGAAAAAAAAGAGTCAAGATCACATTAGTAAATTACCCCCAATATGTTCCTATAAGCTATAAGAATTGTTATCCCTAGGTTTTGAAAGTCAATGCCCCCACTACGAGGTCATTGGCAGAAAGTGCATAACACACGTGGACTAAAGATATGATAGCATTGGTTGGTGTTTCTCTTAGTCAACCTTCAGAGCTTTCCCCAGTACCGCTCTTGGTCGCCCACCACAGTCAACATGACTCTAGGATACTCATCTAACAGAAGCTTATGGCTTCTAAAAGATATATGAGGTTTTGTTATACCTTATGGAAAGGTAGTAAGAGGGAATGCACAATTCCCTTATCTCCTCCATGTTATTACCATTAATGTGTATGTGGTCCTTACGGTTTTATCCTTCAATCTGGTCTGGAGTTAATTCACTGGTTTTATTTGTTCATTTCTGATAACAGATTTGTAACCAATGCTCTTTTTTCTTAATCATACTTACCTACTCGGATCGGAAGCCTTATGTTATGTGACACTTTTTCATGACTACATTTCTGTTTTATCTATATAATTGTGCTAAACACTTTAAAGGGGTATTCCAGGCAAAAACTTTTTTTTATATATCAACTGGCTCCGGAAAGTTAAACAGATTTGTAAATTATTTATATTAATAAATTTTAATCCTTCCAATAGTTATTAGCTTCTGAAGTTGAGTTGCTGTTTTCTGTCTAACTGCTTTCTGATGACTCACGTCACAGGAGCTGTGCAGCTCCGATGGGGATATTTTCCCATCATGCACAGCTCCCGTGACGTGACATCATCATTGAGCAGTTAGACAGAAAACTTCAGAAGCTAATAACTATTGGAAGGATTAAGATTTTTCAATAGAAGTAATTTACAAATCTGTTTAACTTTCTGGAGCCAGTTGATATATATAAAAAAAAGTTTTTGCCTGGAATACCCCTTTAAAGACACAACCCATTTTGGCCTTGAGGACACAGCCAATTTTCATTTTTTCATTATCGTATTCCCCCCCTCGCCTTTTAAGAGGCATTACTTTATTTTTCCATCCACAGACCCATAGTCTTTCATCAGTATAACACATGTAGGACTTTTTGCTCACTTTTTATTAATTTTTTTTTTTGGGGGGGGGGGGGGGGGGAATGTGATGTGATTTGCGTTTACACCATATACTGGACGGGATCATGATCATTATGTTTTATAAGTTTGGACATTTCCTTATACGGCATTTTCTTACCTGTTTTTTTTATTTTATTCCTTTTATTTGTAAATTGGAAAAAGGTTTAATTTTAATATTTATATGTGTTTCAAAATAATTTTTTTAATTATTTTATTTACATTTTTTACATCTCCATAGAGGACTTTTACATGCAATATTCAGATTGCTGTTTTCCGTCATTGACTTCCAGTGTACTGCTGATGATAGTAGCTGTCACTAACAGTTTATGAAGCCAGTGTAGCTTTATAAATTTACATCCTGGTGTGTTAATCGTCATTAAGGGGTTAATAAAATTAGCATTAAATGAGAAACTGCGCAGCAGAAAAAAGGTCCCAGCAATGCATATATTATATGTATTATTGTTGTTCTGATTGAAAATATTATAAATTAAATCAAACCCAGCATTTGACTTGTTGTTACGTGTATAAATATTTGCAACAATGAGAGCAATGTATGAAAACTAGAACATTTGTATCAAATTAAGCTCACTTTCAAAACCATGATTGAGAAGGTTGTTAGTGTGTTTTGCAAACATGATTCTTTTATTAAGTGCAATATAGTTTAATTTTTTGGCCTAAACACCTTTAATACCAGTTAAGAAGTAATTTCACATTAATCATTACTAATACTTCAACAGCTGAAATTGGCAGGACCACACATTTCTGCATTTACTATTTGTCTACATAGTAACTGCTCCGTATTATATGGGAGTCTGGCTCAAGAATGTTGTGATATTTGCATAGAAATATAAATAAATGAATTTAGCAATGGGCGCTGAAGGGCACTACTTTTTTCACCAAAATAGGAATATAACTGAATGAGTAATCATAACAATATTGATATTGATCATTTTACATACCGTATATACTCGAGTATAAGCACACCCGAATATAAGCCGAGGCCCTTAATTTTACCCCAAAAACCCCAAAAAAGTTATTGACTCGACTATAAGCTTAGGGTGGGAAATACATCATCCCCCCTGTCATCATCCAGACCCCCGTCATTATCACCCCCGTCATCATCACCGCCTGTCATAATCACCCTGTCATCATCCCCCTCATCATCATCCCCCCCTTTATCATCACCGCCTGTCAATCCCTTCTCAGTGGTCTTCAACCTGTGGACCTCCAGATGTTGCAAAACTACAACTCCCAGCATGCCCAGACAGCCATCGGCTGTCCGGGCATGCTGGGAGTTGTAGTTTTGAAACATCTGGAGGTCCGCAGGTTGAATACCACTGCGGCCTTCGTCATCATCCAGACCCCCCTTTAGTTTTCTACTCACCTCCCCTCGGTGGGAAGGAAGGGTGAGCTGGTCCGGTGGGGAGGGTTAGTTGTTCCGGGCTGTCCATCTTCACCGGGAGGCCCTCTTCTCCGCTCCGGGCCGGCCCCGGACTAGTGACATTGCCTTGATGACGACGCACAGGTACGTTCATGCACAGGTGCTTCGTCGTCAAGGCAACGTCACTAGTCTGGGGCAGGCCCGGAGAAGAGGACCTCCCGGTGAAGATGGACAGCCCGGAACGACTAACCCTCCCCACCGGATGGTCCCTGCAGCATAGATTGCCCAGACCAGCTCGCCCTTCCTTCCCACCGAGGGGAGGTGAGTAGAAAACTAAAGGGGGGGGGGGGGGGGTCTGGATGATGACAAAGGCCTCAGTGGTCTTCAACCTGCGAACCTCCAGAGGTTTCAAAACTACAACTCCCAGCATGCCCGGACAGCCTATGGCTGTCCGGGCATGCTGGGTGTTGTAGTTTTGCAACATTTGGAGGTCCGCAGGTTGAAGACCACTGAGAAAGGATTGACAGGCGGAGAGTTCACTTGAGTATAAGCCGAGGGGGGCGTTTTCAGTACGAAAAATTGTGCTGAAAAACTCGGCTTATGCACGAGTATATACGGTAAGTGACATTTTAGGAAATAGGATGAGACATGCATGTCTAAATATAGTCTTTACAAACTAATAGCAGACAGCAGCAAAATACATTCAGAACCCAGGTAAAGTATTTAGGCTTGCTACATTTTATATGTTTTCTTTTCTACATCTATTTTTTTTGAGTCAGAACATATAAAACAGGCTTCAAAGAACTGTCAGTTATTGGCCTGCACTTTGCAGGAACTCCAGACTAACTCCAGAAATATACTCTTTTTTTGTAAGCTTTATTTAGTTACACTTTTTCATTTGCAAAACCCAACACATGAGCTATGTTTGCAATGAAATATTCATGTCACACTTTCTGACTACATATAGAGTTTTTGTTAATATGACTGATACACTTATGTTATATTAGTGAAGTGAATAACTTTCTTTCTCCTGTACAGAACAAGTCTGGTAACATGAACTTACAAAGCAGCATCTTCTTGCTCTTGTTGTTTCCAAATTTTGTCTACACATCTGGCTTTTTTCCTGAAAGACATCCGAAGCAATCAAGCGTAAAAGGACCACCACCTTTCTTACCATTCAATGCGAAAAGTCAAGGTAAGCCATAACAGATTTCATTTAGATTCAAATAAAAATGTGGAGCTATTACTTATCTCAGGTCCTGATCTTATGTAGATATTGTGGTGTTTTTCAAAGTATTTCTTAAAGTGAATTTTATGTGATGCATAAGAAGTTTACAGAGGTATTCTGATGCTTTGGCTACTAGCTGTTTCGGCTACATTATTTAGATCTGGAAGTTTTAGGGGTCAATGTATTAAATTAATATGTAGTAAAATGCTTTTAAAATGCAGTAGTTAAGTGCATTAAATGGGTATATTATATCACTATTTATATAAATAATATAATCACATTTTTGATCATGAGTTTTTGTATTACTACAGCTTATCATTACCTATCTTGCTGATATATTTGTTTCAATTTTCATTATTAATAGAAAAAATGTATTCTTTTGAGAGATCATATAGGAATCTTTACATGTAACAGACATTTCTGCTCATCCGTTCCAGCTTTTAGGAACCAATTTACATAACCCTTCATATTAATAATTTATGACTACTAGTACTTGTAGTTCCTGCCTGATTCTGACTTTGTTTAGTTTCTTGCTAGTCTACAATTGCCTTTACATTAAAACTAAATAAATGTTCTTATAGCTGCAGCTGCAACAAGCATAATTCAACTAACTATTGTTATAATTTTTATCTATTTGTTTGTTTTCATAAAAGTATGCTTAAACTATGCAGCTGCACTGTGTTGTAATGAAAACAGAAGAAATATTTCCCCCTTAGACATACCAAAGGAACTTCGCACACTTTCTTTTTGTTACATTAAAGAGAACATATAAAAAAAAAAAGCATTGGGTTCAATCTAAATAAACTCAAAAATTTTACAAAAATTTTCTTAGGTTGTGTTTTGCATTTTCTTGTAGTTTTAACCCCTTAAGATACAAGCCATTTATGACCTTAACCCTTTAAGGACCCAGCCAATTTTCACTGTAGGACACGGCCATTTTTTGCTCATCTGACCACTGTCACTTTAAACATTAATAACTCTGGGATGCTTTTACCTTTCATTCTGATTCCAAGATTGTTTTTTCGTGACATATTCTACTTTATGTTAGTGGTAAAATTTTGTCGATACTTGCATCATTTCTTGGTGAAAAATTCCAAAATTTGATGAAAAAATTGAAAATGTAGCATTATTTTTAACTTTGAAGCTCTCTGCTTATAAGGAAAATGAATATTCCAAATAAATTATATATTGATTCACATATACAATATGTCTACTTTATGTTTCCATCATAAAGTTGACATGTTTTTACTTTTGGAAGACATCAGAGGGCTTCAAAGTTCAGCAGCAATTTTCCAATCTTTCACAAAATGTTCAAAATCAAAATTTTTCAGGGACCAGTTCAGTTTTGAAGTGGATTTGAAGGGCCTTCTTATTAGAAATACCCCACAAATGACCCCATTATAAAAACTGCACACCTCAACGTAGTCAAAATGATATTCAAAAGGTTTGTTAACCCTTTAGGTGTTTCACAGGAATAGCAGCAAATTGAAGGAGAAAATTCAAAATCTTCATTTTTTACACTTGCATGTTCTTGTAGACCATGTTATTGAATTTTTACAAGGGATAAAAGGAGAGAAATCTTCCTAAAACGTGTAACCCAATTTCTTTCGAGTAAGAAAATACCTCATATGTGTATGTCAAGTGTTCGGCGGGCGCAGTAGAGGGCTCAAAAGGGAAGGGGCGACAGTGGGATTTTGAAGAGTATTTCTGAAATGGTTTTTAGGGGGCATGTCACATTTCGGAAGCCCCTATGGTGCCAGAACAGCAAAAAAAAACACATGGCATACTATTTTGGAAACTAAACCCCTCAAGGCACGTAACAAGGGGTCCAGTGAGCCTTAACACCCCACAGATGTTTGACGACTTTTCGTTAAAGTTGGATGTGAAAATGATTTTTTTTTCACTAAAATGCTAGTTTTCCCTCAAATTTTAAATTTTTACAAGGGGTAATAGGACAAAATGCCCCCCAAAATGTGAAACCCCATCTCTTCTGAGTATGGAAATACCCCATGTGTGGATGTCAAGTGCTCTGCTGGCGCACTACAATGCTCAGAAGAGAAGGAGTGCCATTGAGCTTTTGGGAAAAAATGTTTTGGAATGGAAGTCAGGGACCCTGTGCGTTTACAAAGCCCCCCGTGGTGCCAGAACAGTGGACCCCCCCACATTTGACCCTATTTTGGAAACTACACCCCTCACAGAATTTAATAAGGGGTGCAGTGAGTATTTACACCCCACTGGCGTTTGACAGATCTTTGGAACAGTGGGCTGTGCAAATGAAAAATTACATTTTTCATTATCACGGACCACTGTTCCAAAAATCTGCCAGACCCCTGTGGGGCGTAAATGCTTACTGTACCCCTTATTACATTACGTGAGGGCTGTAGTTTCCAAAATGGGGTCACATGTGAGTATTTATTTTTTTGCGTTTATGTCAGAACCGCTGTAAAATCGTCCACCCCTGTGCAAATCACCAATTTAGGCCTCAAATGTACATGGTGCGCTCTCACTCCTGAGCCTTGTTGTGCGCCCACAGAGCATTTTAAGCCCACATATGGGGTATTTTTGTACTCAGGAGAAAATGCGTTACAAATTTTGGGGGTCTTTTTTTCCTTTTAACGCTTTTGAAAATAAAAAGTATGGGGCAACACCAGCATGTTAGTGTACTTTTTTTTTTTTATACTAACAAGCTGGTGTAGACCCCAAATTTTCCTTTTCATAAGAGGTAAAAGGAGAAAAAGCCCCCCAAAATTTGTAGTGCAATTTCTCCCGAGTACGGAAATACCCCATATGTGGCCCTAAACTGTTTCCTCCGAAGTGAGAGAGCTCCATGCGCATTTGAGGACTAAATTAGGGATTGCATAGGGGTGGACATAGGGGTATTCTACGCCAGTGATTCCAAAACAGGGTGACTCCAGCTGTTGCTAAATTCCCAGCATGCCTGGACAGTCAGTGGCTGTCCGGAAATGCTGGGAGTTGTTGTTTTGCAACAGCTGGAGGCTCCGTTTTGGAAACACTGCCATACAATACGTTTTTCATTTTTATTGGGGGGGGGGGGGGACAGTGTAAGGGGGTGTATTGTTTTACTCTTTATTATGTGTTAGTGTAGTTTAGTGTAGTGTTTTTAGGGTACATTCGCACTGGCGTGTTACGGTGAGTTTCCTGCTAGGAGTTTGGGCTGCGGTGAAAAATTTGCCGCAGCCCAAACTTGAAGCAGGAAACTTACTGTAAGCCTGCCCGTGTGAATGTACCCTGTACGTTCACATGGGGGAGCAAACCTCCAGCTGTTTCAAAACTACAGCTCCCAGCATGTAGTGACAGACCGTGCATGCTGGGAGTTGTACTTTTGCAACAGCTGGAGACACACTGGTTGGAAAACCTTCAGTTAGGTTCTGTTACCTAACTCAATATTTACCAGTGTGCCTCCAGCTGTTGCAAAACTACAACTTCCAGCATGTACTGATCGCCGAAGGGCATGCTGGGAGATGTAGTTATGCAACATCTGGAGGGCTACAGTTTTAGAGAACACTGCAAGGTGATCTGCAAACTGTGGTCCTCCAGCTGTTGCAAAACTACAAATTCCAGCATGCCCTGACAGCAAACAGTTGTTTGGGCATTCTGGGAGTTGTAGTTTTGCAACATCTGGAGGGCTACAGTTAGAGACCACTGTATAATGGTCTCAAACTGTACCCTCCAGATGTTGCTAGGCAACTCACCGGCTTCCGTCGGATCCAGCCGCACGTCATCGCCGCCCGCCGATCTCCGTTGCCCGCAGCCTCCGTCGCCCGCCCGGATCGGTAAGTGGATCTTTGGCGCCGGTCCCAGTCATTTCCCCGCCCTGCCCCGCCTATTGTGGGTGGTCAGGGAAAACGAAAGTTAACCCCCCCTGCCCCCTATCTGCTATTGGTGGTCGCGTCTAGACCACCAATAGCAGGGATAGGAGGGGTGGCACCCCTGCCACCTCACTCCTATGCCTTCAGGGGGATCGTGGGTGTCTTAGACAACTGTGATCCCCCTTATATTCCGGGTCACCGGATCACTATAGACCCAGAATCGCAAGTGTGAATTCACTTGCGATTTGCCGCGATCACCGACATGGGGGGGGGGGGGTCTGATGACCCCCCCCCTCGGCGTTTGCACGGGATGCCTGCTGAATGATTTCAGCGGGCATCCCGGTCCGATTCCCGCCCGGTACCAGGGTGTCATGACGTACGCGTACGTCAAGGGTCCTTAAGGGGTTAAGGACCAGAGCATTTTTTTTGCACATCTGACCATGCTTTTTCTTATGAATTTGATTCCAAGATTGTTTGTATGTGATTTATTCTACTTTAACATAGTGGTAAACTTTTGACGATACTTCCATAATTTCTTGGTGAAAAATTCCAAAATTTAATGAAAAATTTGAACATTTTGCATTTTTCTAACTTTGAAGCTCTCTGCTTATAAGGAAAATAGACATTCCAAATAAATTATATTTTGATTCAAAAATACAATATGTCTACTTTATGTTTGCATCATAAAGTTGCCATGTTTTTACTTTTGGAAGACATCAGAGGGCTTCAAAGTTCAGCATCAATTTTTAAAAAATTTCTAAATCTGAATTTTTCAGGGACCAGTTCAGTTTGAAGTGGATTTGAAGAGCCTTCTTACTAGAAATACCCCATAAATGACCCCAGTATAAAAACTGAACCCCTCAAAGTATTCAAAATGACATTCAGAAAGTGTGTTAACCCTTTAGGTGTTTCACAGGAATAGCAGCAAATTGAAGGACAAAATTCTAAATCTTAATTTTTTACACTCGCATGTTCCTGTAGACCCATTTTTGGTATTTTTACAAGGGGTAAAAGGAGAAAAAGACCCCCAAAATTTGAAACTCTCAAGTAAGGAAATACCTCATATGCCGATGTAAAGTACTCTGCGGGCACAGTAGAGGACTCAGAAGGGAAGGAGCGATAATGTGATTTTGGAGAGTGAATTTTCGTTAAAGTCGGATGTGTAAATGAAATATTTTTTTTCACCAAAATGCTGTTTCCCCCCCAATTTACTATTTTTACAAGAGGTAATAGAAGAATATTCCCCCAAAATATGTAACCCCGTCTCTTCTGAGTATGTAAATACCCCATGTTTGGACGTAAAGTTCTCTGCGGACGCATTATAATGGTCAAAGGAGAAGGAGACACATTTGGCTTTTGGAAAGCAAATTTAGCTGAAATGGTTTTTGGGGGGCATCTTGCATTTAGGAGGCACCTATGGTGCCAGAACAGCAAAAAAAAAACAAAACAAAAAAACACAGGGCACACTATTTGGGAAACAACACCCCTCAAGGAACTTAACAAGGGGTATAGTGAGCCTTTACACCCCACAGGTGTTTGACAAATTTTTTGCTAAAGTTGGACAAGAAAATAAGAAATGAATTTTTTTTCACTAAAATGCTGGTGTTACCCCAATTTTATTTTTATTTTCACAAGAGGTAATAGGAGAAACAGCCCCCAAAATTTGTAACACCATTTTAAATGGTATGGAAATACCCCAAATGTGGATGTAAAGTACTCTGCGGGTGCACTACAGGGCTTAGAAGAGAAAGAGCGCCATTGGGCTTTTGGAGAGAGAATTTGGTTGGAATGGAACTCGGGGGCCATGAGTGTTAACAAAGCCCCATGCTACCAGAACAGTGACCTTGTCCCCACATGTGACCCTATTTCAAAAACTACACCCCTCATAGCATGTAATAAGGGGTGCATGAGCGTTTACACCCCATTGGCATTTGACAGGCCTTTGGAACAATGGGCTGTGCTAATGAAAAATTAAATAAAACATTTCCATGGACCACTGTTGAAAAAAAAAAATCACACCTGTGGGATGTAAATGCTCACCGCACCCCTTGTTACATTTGAGGGGTGTAGTTTTCAAAATGGGGTCACGTGTGGGGGGTTCTCTGCTCTGGCACCATGGGGACTTTGTAAACGCACATGGCGTTCAAATCCAGCCAAATTCTCTATCCAAAAGCCAAATGGTGCTCCTTCTCTTCTGAGCCTTGTAGTGCACCAGCAGAGCACTTTACATACACATATGGAGTATTCCCTTACTCAGAAGAAATGGTGTTAGAAATTTTGAGGAACAAAGCAAAAAGGGTCGGCACTCGGGTGTTGGCGGTGCTCGTGGAAAGCAGGATACTAGAAGGGTAAAGAAATCCCGGTACTCGCTGGATGCTTTTGCAAATATGAACGTGTTTTATTCACATGGTGCAAATCACAAGTATTAACGCATTTCGTCCACTGCCTTTCTCAAACTGATATACAAAACTGTGGTTACATCACATTATATACATAGAAGCCCATCCCACTTCTTGTTCTGGTGGTTATCATGGATACCAGTTTGTTTACCAAACATGACATATTTTCTCAATTTCATTTTAGATATGGCTGTTACACCAAACAAATAAACAGATATATTGTATGACAGAAATGAATTAATATACTAATCTCATATGTCTTGCATGCTGATCTTTTGTTTCCTCCCTTCAATGAAGTATCTATGGGCGATTAAAACCAAAGATTAAAAGTTAAAACTTTACAAAAATGCAGAGAACTCATAATCTCCATTTATACCTCTTTGTTCTAAGGTAGACAGGCGGTGGATCCAATAAGCCTCTTTCTTCCGTGAGAACATTTTTACATCAGCCCCTTTCCTGGGTTTTTGTACCTGATCTATTACCTGATATTTCAACTGTGAGATGTTATGTCCCGCTTTATCAAAATATAATGGGGTACAACAAGTTCTTACATCTTATAGATGACTTGTGTCTGTTTATGCGGTCTCCCACACGCTGGGTGGTCTCCCCAACGTAGGATCTTTTGACAGACATGGGATGTGAGCTTGTGTAATGCAGTAAGCTATTGCGATCTGTTTCCTTTCGGTACAGATCAGTTTTCAGTCCCCCTCTTGTATCTTTTTGTACCATTATATCTAAGAAACTTATTTCATTCTGGTCACTTACCAGGGTGAATTTTAGTTCTACTCTTACATTGTTTAGGTGTTCCATAAATTGTAAGAGGTGGGAATGTGGCCCCTCCCATACACAAAATATATCATCCGTAAACCTCATCACAGAGGAGACTTGGCTCGTGTCTATTGATGTGTCCAGTTTGTACACATCGATAGTACACGAGAGGGGCATTGAATCTACCAGGTGGTTGTTGAACTCTAGTGAATACACAGAAGAACAGAAAGAATTCCTGCTAGGTTTGTTACACATAGTATTGGAAGAAAACTTTTTCTGTATGAGGACACTTTTTATCAACAGCGACAAGGATCGGCAATGGGGGCAAATGTGGCCCCCCCATACGCAAATGCCTATATGGCACACTTTGAGGAGGTATATGTATACCCCAATCCCATCTTCCAGGCTCACATCAGAACCTGGAAGAGGTTTATGGATGATATATTTTGTGTATGGGAGTGGCCACATTCCCACCTCAATTTATGGAACACCTAAACAATGTAAGAGTAGAACTTAAATTCACCCTGGTAAGTGACCTGATAAGTTTCTTAGATACAATGGTACAAAAGGATACAAGAGGGGGACTGAAAACTGATCTGTACCGAAAGGAAACAGATCACAATAGCTTACTGCATTACACAAGCTCACATCCCATGTCCGTCAAAATATCCATCCCCAGGGCCCAAAGACAGAGGGTAGAACATATAGTGTCAGACCCAGAGACTAGGGAATTAAGACTGAGGGAACTAGATGAAAAATTCCGAGAAAGAGGTTATCCGGAACGGATTTTAGAGGATGCCAGAACCCCATCAAATAGAAATAGAGATTCAAAAGAACCTAGAATCCCCTTTGTGCAACAGTTCCATCCCTTAGTCCACAAGGTAGATGCTATTGTTCAGAAACATTGGCAGGTGCTGAGAGGTGCATACCCC
This sequence comes from Hyla sarda, assembly GCF_029499605.1. NCBI lineage: Eukaryota > Metazoa > Chordata > Amphibia > Anura > Hylidae > Hyla > Hyla sarda. Next base: position 245,301,473 of record NC_079191.1, on the reverse strand, counting down.
AAAATTCTGGAATTTTGCTATCCCCCCACTGATATGTAATAGGCAAGCCCCAAATTTAAGGGATAAAATAGTGAGAGCGGAGGTGGGATCGCAAAAATCTGAATTAAAACAAACAGTTCTGAGAAGCCAGAGAAAGGCCACCTATCCTTGTCTACATTGCGCTCAATGTAGCAATGTACCGTATTTATCGGGGTATACCACGCACCGGCCTATAACACGCACCCTCATTTTACAAAGGATATTTGGGTAAAAAAAGTTTTTTACCCAAATATCCATGGTAAAATGAGGGTGCGTGTGTGTGCATGCGTATACCCCGATACACCCCCAGGAAAGGCAGGGGGAGAGAGGCCGTCGCTGCCCACTTCTCTCCCCTTGCCTTTCCTGGGGTCTAGAGCCATGCTGCCGCCGCTTCTCTCCCGCTGGCTATCGCCGCCGCTGCCCGTTCTCTCCCCCTGACTATCGGTGCCGGCAATGGGGCAGTGGCGCCGATAGCCAGGGGGAGAGAAGGGGCAGCGGCTCCCATTGCCAGCGCCGCTGCCCCCCCCCATCCCCGGTTGCATAATTACCTGTTGCCGGGGTGGGGTCCGCGCTGCTTCAGACCTCCGGTGTGCGTCCCCTGCGTCGTTGCTATGCGCTGCACGGAGCGGCGCAATGACGACGTCATTGCACCGTGCCGTGCAGCGCATAGCAACGATGCAGGGGACGCACACCGGAGGCCTAAAGCAGCGCGGACCCGACCCCGGCAACAGGTAATTATGCAACCGGGGGGGAGGCAACGGGGCAGCGGCGCCGGCAATGGGTGCCGCTGCCCCTTCTCTCCCCCTGTCTGTCGGCGCCGCTGCCCTATTGCCGATAGTCAGGGGGAGAGAACGGGCAGCGGCGCCGATAGCCAGGGGGAGAGAAGGGGCGGCAGCAGGGCTCTAGACCCCAGGGCAGGCAGGGGCAGAGAAGTCGGCAGCGCTGGATGTCTCTGCACCTGCAAAGCCGCTGAAGTTCATTGATTTAAAGCGCCCGCTTTAAATCATTGAACTGCAGCGGTTTATCGGCGTATAACACGCAGGTAGACTTTAGGCTAAAAATTTTTGCCTAAAAAGTGCGTGTTATACGCCGATAAATACGGTAATTAAAAGTGACAGTTTACTGCATCCACATATGGGAGAAGTTATCAAATTGAAACATTTTAATACCTATGACTCAAAAAATTTCATTTATACAATCAAATGTCCGTGCGGTCTCCTATACGTTGGGGAGACCACCCAGCGTGTGGGAGACCACATAAACAGACACAAGTCATCTATAAGATGTAAGAACTTGTTATATCCCATCCCATTTCATTTTGATAAAGCGGGACATAACATCTCACAGTTGAAATATCAGGTAATAGATCAGGTACAAAAACCCAGGAGAGGGAATGATGTAAAAATTATCTTACGGGAGAAAGAAGCTTATTGGATCCACCGCCTGTCTACCTTAGAACCATGAGGTTTAAATAGAGATTATGAGTTCTCTGCATTTTTATAAAGTTTTTGTAAAGTTTTAACTTTTAATCTTTGGTTTTTAACACCCATAGACACTTCATTGAAGGGAGGAACCATAAGATCAGCATGCAAGACATATGAGATTAGTATATTCATTCATTTCTGTCGTACAATATATCTGTTTATTTGTTTGGTGTAAAAGCCATATCTAAAATGAAATTGAGAAGATATGTCATGTTTGATAAACAAACTGGTGTCCATGGTAACCAACAGAAAAGGAAGTGGGATGGGCTTCTATGTATATAATGTGATGTAACCACAGTTTTGTATGTCAGTCTGAGAAAGGCAGTGGCCAAAACGCATTAATACTTGTGATTTGCACCGTGTGAATAAAACACGTTCATATTTGCAAAAGCATCCAGCGAGTGCCGGGATTTCTTTACCCTTACAAATTTTGGGGGGCTTTTTTACTATTACCCCTTGTGAAAATGAAAAATTTTGGGGATCACCAGCATTTTAGTGAAAAAAAACACGTCATTTTCACATCCAACTTTAATGAAAATTTGTCAAACACCTGTGGGGTGTTAAGGCTCACTATAACCCTTAAACTCACCGATGTGGTCTAAATTGGCAGATGATCCTCAACCCTAAGTGCAGTTTTGCACTTTGAGCTGGGGTGGAGGTCTTGCATTTGTGGACCACAATATAGGTTCACTACTGTGGTAGATGTAAACAATGACATTAACTAACCCTCAAAACTGATGTTAAAATTGAGACATTAGCCAGTATATCCTTATATGAAGGACATACCTGAGCCCCCACACCAACGCCAAGGTTTCTCAAATGGTACGGGACCTAACAACTAGCCTACCTGTGCATGATTAGCAAAACCAGGAACCAAATTACAGCAGCATCCGGTCCGACTTGTAGACTGCTCCCAGGTTAGGTTAACTCCAGTGTGACTATGCACACATACAATGGGAGGGGGAGAGAAAGGCTACAAGCCCCACCCTGGTTGGCTAATATAGTGCCAGCCTCACAGGTGAAGCCTTAATGCTACCCAGTATGATGAAAAGGGTGCATTAATATAAACATTAGACCTCAAAAACAGCTTACAGCATGGTCTGCAATGGCAAGAGATACTCAACTCCAAGTGCAGTTGTGCACCTATGCTGGGGTGGAGCTCCTGCACTTGTGGTCCATTGCTATGGGCGATCCCCAGCATAATATGCATACAATGGAGGATGCCTGCAGACAGTCACAAGTACCAAACTGGCATCCTACACCTGATAAACGTGTGGATGCATGAACTTTAAACATTAAACAAACTCACCAATGTGGTCTAAAATGGCAGATGATCCTCAACCCCAAGCGCAGTTCTGCACTTTGAGCTGGGGTGGAGGTCCTGCATTTGTGGACCACAATATAGGTTCACTACTGTGGTAGATGTAAACAATGATATTAACTAACCCTCAAAACTGATGTTAAAATTGAGACATTAGCCAGTATATCCTTATATGAAGAACATACCTGAGCCCGCACACCAACGCCAAGGTTTCTCAAATGGTACGGGTGGGAGAAGTCTACAAGTCGGACCTGATGCTGCTGTAATTTGGTTCCTGGCACAGGTAGGCTAGTTGTTAGGTCCCATTTGAGAAACCTTGGCGTTGGTGTGTGGGCTCAGGTATGTCCTTCATATAAGGATATACTGTCTAATGTCTCAATTTTAACATCAGTTTTGAGGGTTAGTTAATGTCATTGTTTATATCTACCACAGTAGTGAACCTATTTTGTGGTCCACAAATGCAGGATCTCCACCCCAGCTCAAAGTGCACAACTGCACTAGGGGTTGAGGATCATCTGCCATTTTAGACCACATCGGTGAATTTGTTTAATGTTTAAATTTCATGCATCCACACGTTTATCAGGTGTAGGATGCCATTGTGGTACTTGTGACCGTCTGCAGGCATTGTTTATTGTATGAATATTATGCTGGGGATCGCCCATAGCAACGGACCACAAGTCCAGGAGCTCCATCCCAGCATAGGTGCACAACTGCACTTGGGGCTTGAGTATCTCTTGCCATTGCAGACCACGCTAATTTAAGCTGTTTTTGATCACTATAACCCTTGTTATGTTCCGTGAGGGGTGCAGTTTCCAAAATGAGGTCACATGAGGGTATTTTTTTGTGTGTTTATGTCAGAGCCGCTGTAACTTAACCACCCCTGTGCAAATCACCTCAAATGTATATGGCGCTCTCTCACTCCTGAGCCTTGGTGTGTGCCCGCAGAGCATTTTATGTCCACATAATTGGTATTTCCGTTCTCAGGAGAAATTGTGTTACAAATTTTGGTGGTCTTTTTTTCCTTTTACCTCTTATGAAAATGAAAAGTAGGGGGCCACGTAAAAAAATTATTATTTTTTTTTTTACACTAACATGCTGGTGTAGACCCCAACTTTACCTTTTCATAAGAGGTGAAAGGAGAAAAAGCCCCCCAAAATTTGTAGCCTTGAAATACGACAGGGCTCCAAAGTGAGAGAGCGCCATGTGCATTTGAGGCCTAAATTAGGGATCTGCATAGGGACGGACCCGGATGCAAAACAACAACTCCCAGTATTGCCAGACAGCCATTGACTGTTCAGGCATGCTGGGAGTTTTGCAACAGCTGGAGGCACCCTGTATGGGAAACATTATCATAGGGTATTTTTGGTATCGGAGGCAAGTGTAATGTAAGTGCGTACCTGTCGTCTTGACCGACTGATCATGTGATCGTGAGGTGGTACCTGTGCAACCTCACTCCTGCTGGTAAAGGGTGATAGGTGCTGTCTCGGACAGCACTTATCACCCTTTTTCTCTGGGTCACCCGGTTGACCCAGAATTGACTGGCGATTTGGGTCTCAGGACCCCCCGCAGGGGCTGCACGGGATGCCTGCTGAATTACCCAGAAATGACCGGCGATTTGGGTCTCAGGACCCCCTCAGGGGATGCATGGGATGCCTGCTGCGGTGAATGGAAGCGTCCAGGGTATACAGGTACGCCTTGGGTCCTTAAAGGGGTTGTGCGCTGCCCTGCAGTTCGGAGCTCCGCTCACGGCGTCCGGAAGTTCATTACTCCGAAGGCTGTGTGCAGGCTTCCGTGTTCGCAGCCGCCGGGCGTGACGTCACGCCCGGCCCCTTTGTAACGTCTCGCCCGCCCCCTCGTGACGTCTCGCCCGCCCCCTCAACGAAATTCTTTGGTACAGGGGGCAGGCGTGACATCACGAGGGGGCGGGCGAGACGTCATGCTGTGAACACGGAAGCCCGCACACAGCGTTCGGAGTAATGAACTTCAGGACGCTGTGAGCGGAGCTCCGCACTGCAGGGCAGTGCACAACCCCTTTAAGTCCCAGGACGCCAGGGCGTACCTGTACGCCCTGGGTGCAGGACAAGTTAAACACCTTTAAAAAAAACAATGCACACTTTATAGCCATATGTCACTGTTTATTGATGCAGCTATTTGCAGTGTGGTTTCGACAGATGAAACCAAGGGTGTACACACCCTATAGATAGATCATGCAGCTGCTATGTAGTCCTTAGAGAGAGAGTGCACTGTCCTGATTGGTTTATATTCTTTTGCATCTGTAGGCATCTGTGCAGCACTGGGATTATCGGCCAAAGGGTCATTGAAAGCAAGGTTACAGAAGCAACTGACTTTTCTGTTCTAAGGGCAAAATCAGATACCATAGTTGAAGGCCCATTTTTAGCCTTTGTTATGGGGCGCCCTTGTTTTCTTTGCATGCCTGTCAGGACCGACTGTGGGGACAGGGAGAGTGAGCCATAAACTGACCCTAAAAACACTCTCCCTGCCTATTTGCCCATCCATCCTAAGCAATTGATTGACAACTTGGAGCTGGTCCCTCCCTGCGCTACAGTGCAGTGGCGTAAAAACAAATATATATATGGTCGGTCATAAGCCAGAATAAGAAAACTACCAGACAGGATACAAATATTAACAGGGCACAATATAAACAGGCAAACTGATCAGGAACATAACATCTGTTCACAAACAGATATAAGTACAAAGGACAAAGATCAGATCAACCAAACAGGATATAAATATAGAACACTGTTCACACTGAACAAAGATAACTAAAAAACAGATTAGGTCCAGAACACAAGACTGGGAAACGGATGAGTCAGCATAGTCTCAAGGAACAAACAGGAATAAAAACTCAATCCCCCAGAAAACACGGAATGTCTTGATACTAGAACTCAATCTCCCAGAGTCCACCATGGAGCATGGTGATATAGAACGGAAATACAATCCTAAAAACCCGACTAATGTAACACAGACTAAAATCTTCAATAAAATACTATTTAACCATGGCTAAAAACTCAGATCATATCACAAGATAAATACAAGGTAAATGCTCAAGCAGACATAGAAGTATAATTCACAGACATCATAGCAGCATTATTGCACAAGCAGATAAAGTGTATTGCGCTAAATAACCAGCAACTAGAAAACAGACTGAGCTGGAGTTATACAGACACACCCTCCTTGCAATTGGATGAAAAGCTTAAGTCTTCCACTCCTGGAAAGGAAAGCACAGAAACAGATAATGAATGAAAAACAAGGTCTGAACAGGGCCTAAAACGGAAAAATGCAAAAACAAATAAACGGATATTACAATGCCACTGGGAGAAACATGTCTGAAAAATGTGTTTTACCTTCAAAAACTGTGGTACCAATGACCACAATGTAAAACCGTTACAATTTGTAAACCGACCTGGCCAAGTAGTGATGTTCCTACCCGCTCGGCTTGCATGTAGACTATAGAGCTTTTAAAGCCCCTCCTGTATGCGGCGCCTCACATCAATGACATTCCATGCACATTTTAATAGTTTGGACATTTACGCATGCGGCAATACCACATATGTTTATATTTATTTTTATTTACAGGTTTTGTTTTTTTTAAATGGGAAAAGGGGGGGGGGGTGATTTGAACTTTTATTAGGGAAGGGGTTAAATCACATTTATTAACACTTTTTTTTTTACACTTTTCTTTGCAATGTTATAGCCCCCATAGGGCACTGTTCAATGCAAAGCCATAGCATTGCATTGATCAGTGTTATCACCGGTCGATTGCTCAAGCCTGGATCTCAGCCTTGGAGCAATCAATCGGCGATCGTATGCACTGGAGGCCGGTAACAAACCCTCCACTCGCGTCCTAGCTGATCAGGACGCGCGGCGGAACCCGTGACCGCGGCGGGTCATGTGAGTATGGCGGATCACATGACCGGCCGTGTACATACAAACGGATGCACGTCAATAGAGTGGGTCGGCATTTATCAAGCTGGGGTTGCTGATTCATGACATCATTGATGTCCGGACAGCCGCAGCTTGGCGTGTGACATGATATATACATATATAATTGGGATTGGTTAATAAACTTGAGCTGCAGTATAATGAATGACTATTGGCTATCTCATTTGGACAATTCGGTTTGTGGATTGGCCCACAGTCTGAGGCACTGTGATATGTCAAGGGGAGCTTGAACACACTGGCACCATATAAAAAGGCTCACTTTACCCTGACATCCAATGCTTTCAGTTGTCTCCTTGATAAAGCCACATAAGTGGTGAAACATGTCGGGGTGTGACAGAGTAGTATTTTAATATGCAACTCCACTGTACTCTAATGCAGAACTATAGCGAATAAATAAAGTCTAGGTCTTAATAGCACACGTCTGCAGTGCACAGCAGGCGGTAGGAGCCTAATATTGGGACACAAAAAACACTCCCTGGGTGTCAAGCATTGGCAAAGTGCCACATATATAAGTAGCCCAATAAGAGAGATTATAGTTATCCCCATTGGGGTACATCTCCATGTAACATCAGAACCTCCAGGCTCAGGATTGCACATATAAATCCGAGCCTTGAGACCAAATTGTGTAGTCCCATCCATGACCTGGAGGCACGATTACAGATACCTATGACTACAGTGGAGCTGTATTTTTAAATACTTTTTGTTCCTCACTTTATACTAGATTGTTCACATTAAAATTCAAGTTTTACAAAGTGTGTGACACATGCAATATAGAGGTCTCTTTTAACCCTTCAGGGTTATTCTGTTGTATAAGTTATAACCTCTGCATGTGTCATTGGACCGAAAGTAGTAGTTCTAGCTGATCAGGACATTGCAGTTTCACTGCGATGGTCCCGAATAGCCCGACTGAGCTGCCGGGAATGCTTTTTTTTTTTTTACAGTTTAGATGCAATCAACTTTGAACGCCGCGTCTAAAGGGTTAATAGCTCGTCACCACGATTGGTGACGCAAGCTATTAGCCCCGGGTCCTGGCTACTGTTAAGACACCGGGAGCGACCAGATATGTCGTTATATCTCTGGAGCGGGATTTAGGACGTACAAATATGCCCTGAGTCCTCAAGAGGTTAATATAGGGTTTAGAGATGAGCGAATCGAGTCTGACAAAGTAGAATTCGTTCCGAATTTCATGAAAAAATTGATTCGGACCAAATCCGAACTTCGACTTAATTCTAAATAACAAATTTCTTCATTAGCGACACCCCTGTGATCGTCCTGTATCATGTATAGATGCAAGTGGCTTTCTCCTACGCTCGCATCTCTGCAATAGATAGGATGATCGCAGCGGGTGTCAGGAATGACACTTGCTGTGATCTGTCCTCAACTGCAGGTACTACTGCTCCCAACATGGAGCACACTTTACTCCATTTGGGAGCTGTAGTAGCTGTATTAATAGTGTCACTTCTGACACCAGATGTGATCGTCCTGTATAATGTATAGATGCGGGCGGCCGGCCGCTCTTCTTTGGTCCCACTGTAGTAGGAGCATATGGCGTATATAAACCTATTATTCATATTTCCCGCAGAGAGTTGTGAGTGGTTGGGAACATCTGGCCAATCACAGCTCTCTGCGGGAAATATGAATAGGTGTATATATACGGCAATGCAGGGGACCATAGAAAAGCGGACGGCCGCATCTATACATTATACAGGAGGATCACAACGGGTGTCAGAACACTACGAAATTTTATTCAAAAAGGTAACTCCATCGGGTAGAAATGAGCTGAGAGGAATAGATTGACATTTCCGCTGTGCGCTCTGATTGCGCTTGGAGCAGGGCAGCAGCGGGGACATGTCGGGAACCGGCGGCGGTGAATGAATGAAGCAGCGCACAGGGGGGACAGGTCTAGTACCGGCATCGGCAGGGAATAGAGCACTATAACAGCGCACTGGGGAGACAGGTCCCTGCATTCTCCGCTGCTCATCTCTGTCAAGTATGGAGATGAGCAGAAGGGAATGGAATGGCATGTCCCTGCTGTGTGCTGTGACAGCGCTAGAAGATGACCGGGCAGGAGGCGGGTGTAATCATACATATGCACATGAGGTGAATAAAATGAATAAACTTAAGTCAGGGGGAATGTGATTATACAGTAATTTGGCACACTGTAAGTTTAAAAACCCAGACGGGAGCCCTGAATGGCTCCTCTGTATCGGCCATTCAGGGCAGACAGCGGGGAATTTAAAAATGAAAGTAAAAATACATTGTACATCGCAGGGGAGCAGAGCATGCCACTTGCTCCCCTGTTTAATAACTTCTGATCGCATCGGGTCTCAGAAGTGAGACCCGGTGCGATCAGTCCCTCAGCCCCTGTACTACAGCCCCCAGCATGGAACAGAGTCTGTTCCATGATGGAGGTAGTAGTACAAACACTAATGTAGCCTCCCCAGCCGCCGGCAGACTCCCGCAACCAGGGAACAACTACTCCCATCATGGAAAGAAGTCTGTTCCATGATGGGAGTAGTATTAGTCCAGGCTGCGGGAGTATGCTGATGGCTGATGCCAACGGATGAAAAACTGATGCAAATGGATACCACTAAATGGCATCCCTTTGCATCAGTTTGCATCCATTATTAGAATGGTCCGTTTAGGAGGTTTATAATGGAGAAAATTTCGTAGGGTACCATTAAAAAGAACTATATTAAAAAAGATACAATAGTGATGGAAAAAATAGTATTTAACAAAATGTATCTTTATTATAATGAAATTTTAATAAATTTTTCAACAGGGATCAATTTATGTGGGCAGGCGGGGCACTAAAAATGGAGCAGACAATAATAAAAATGTAGTGTGTGTGTTTTTCACATTTTTATTTTCACATTTTTTAGGTAGTACTACTACTCCCAGCATGGAACACACTGCTCCATGATGGGAGTAGTAGTACCTGTACTAATTGACAGATCGCCCGTGTCACTTCTGACACTCGTTGCGATCCTCCTGTATAATGTATAGAAAATTTGAATAGGTGTATATATACGGCAGTGCAGGGGACCATAGAAGAGCGGCTGCCCGCATCTATACATTATACAGGAGGATCACAGCGGGTTTCAGGAGTGACACTCACTGCGATTTGTCTATTAATGCAGGTACTACAGCTCCCAGCATAGAGCTGAGTATGCTCCATGTTGGGAGCAGTAGTACCTGCAGTTGAGGACAGATCACAGCAGGTGTCACTCCTGACACCCGCTGCGATCATCCTTAATCCCAGAGATGCAGAGCGGCTTTCTCCTGCGCTCGCATCTCTGCTCTGTACTCCGGCTGGCTACTCACCATTCATATTTCCCGCTGATAGCGTGGATTGGCTGCCACCATTCAGCCAATCCACACTCTAGGCGGAAAATATGAGTGATGTGAATTTCTAATCACATCAATGGCCGGCCCAGAGTACAGTGCAGAAATGCGAGCGCTGTATAGAGCTGCATCGGTTGTCAGAAGTGACACCCAGGGCAATATGTTTATTAGTAAAGCAACTACTACTCCCATCATGGAACAGTGTGTTCCATGCTGGGAGTAGTAGTACTACCTAAAAAATATTTTAAAAGAAAGGGAAAAAAAGTGGAAAAACACACATACACACTACATTTTTATTATTGTCGGCTACATTTTAGGGTCCCTGGCCACCCACATATTCCTGTTTTTTTTTGTCTTTCAATTTTCAGGAGCAGTCAGGGACCAGAAAAGTCAGCGCTCCATATTAAAAATGAATGAGGAGTGCATTTTATCATTTTTTTTCTAGTTTTCATTCTAAATCATATATTTTTTTTATTTTCACTTTACTTTTCTAGCCCCATCTTTAATATTGAGCGCTGAATTTTCTGGTCCCTGCTCGCTCCCGAAAATTGAAAGACAAAAAAATAAATAATTTTTATGTTGATTTTTAAACAGGGATCAATTTATGTGGGCGGGCAGGGACCTAAAAATGTAGCCAACAATAAAAAAAAAATGTAGAAAGGGGCCATTTAAATGTAAAAATAATTTATTTTTATAATTATTTTTTTATTAGTAATGTATTTTAACATTGTGTTTAATAAAGTATGTGTGTATATGTGTGTTTCACTTTTTTTCTCTCTATTTTTTTCATTTTTTAGGTAGTACTACTACTCCCAGCAGGGAACAGACTGTTCATGATGGAAGCTGTAGTACCTGTACTAATAGACAGATCGCCCCGGGTGTCAGGAGTGATGCGATCGCCCTATCTATTGCAGAGATGGAGTGGCTTTCTCCTGCACACACATCACTGCACTATACTCCGGCTGGCCAGTGATGTGAATAGAATTCACATCACTTATTCATATTTCCCGCAGAGAGCTGTGATATGCCAGATGGTTCCAGCAACTCACAGCTCTCTGCGGGAAATATGAATAATAGGTATATATACGGCATATACTCATACTACAGTGGGACCAGAGAAGAGCGGCCGGCCGCATCTATACATTATACAGGATGATCACATCCTTGCTGCGATCTGTCTATTAATGCAGGTACTACAGCTCCCAGCATGGAGCAGTGTGCTCCATGTTGGGAGCAGTAGTATCTGCAGTTAAAAACAGATCACAGTAGGTATAACTCCTGACACCCGATGCGATCGTCCTATCTAGATTCAAGAAAGCCGCTCACTCACTTACCTTATTTTGTACCTACAGTTGGCAAAATCAAATACAGTATACAGTGAGCACAGAGGTAAAGCTGCTGCTTACCTGCACTTCCCCAGTTATCTTGCCTGTGAAGGTACAGATTCCATGCCAGGTGCTGCAGGTCGCTATCATGCTCACACAACTGTGCTGTGCACTACTCTTCAAGAGATGCCTATGCACCAGCCTGATAGTGGCAGCTGAACGTTTGGGACCCCCGACATCTCCTTTATGGGGCCTGGCTCTCCTCCTGCACTGAGCTGCCACCGCCGGAAGCTGTGGTCAACATGCCTCTTCCATACATCTTTATGGGCTTGTGCTGACACCCACTCCGTCCAGGAGGAGAGCTGGGGCACCGGGCAGGAGATCGCGCTGGATAGGAGATACATTTTTCTAAGCTGGATAACCCCTTTAAGAGTAAACAGTACCCATGTTATATTCATTGAGTTCAGCAAATGAAGTGTAATAGTCTATTTGTAAGTGTGGTCTATGTGTAAGTGTATGTATTTTTATGTCAAAGGAAGCAGCGTGGCTACACTATGGTATATGTCAGTATAACAGTATAAAGTTTTGCCAGTATGCTGCCATGGAAAATATGTACAGGATAAGTGGCTGTCAAAAGCAGATGAACTCATTTTGGAGGATTCATGTATGCTTGTTGTTTTTTTTAAATTTCAAATCATAACTCATAAATCATATATTTCATTTTTACCCACAGGGCCATATGAGGACTCGTTTTATATGGGATCACTTGTGCTTTGTAATGACATGAATCATGGTTTACAGCCCCTGGTTCTCTCCCCTTTCCCCTACTTGCCACCATCTCCTGGATAGCTTGGTCCACTTCCTCCCCAGGGTGGGTTTTTGCAACCAATCAGCGCTGTGTGGATGGGTTTCACGAACCATTCCACTCCCTCCCCTTGTACCTTTAAAAGTTTGCTTCACTGAACCCGTTCTGGCTCCATTTGCTGACTACTGCTGAATCAGTAGGTGTAGAACTCAGGGACTTTATTGCCCTTGACGATGGTTCGGCTCCTGTTTCCATGGTCTGGGACTCTCTAAAGGCGTTCACAAGTGGTCTGTTTATTCGAGACATAAGTATTCACAAGTCCTTCACTAGGGAGAGGGGTGTAAAGTTGTCATTGTCTGTCACTGAAGCGGAAGCTAGCTATGTCTTGCATCCTACCCCTGGGGCGGAGGAAGTGTGGCTGAGGGCACAGGATGCATATACTAAATACTTGGAGGAGACGGCTGAACATAAGAGGTTTTTTAATAAGCAGCATTACTTTGAGTGTGGTGAGGGAACGGGTAAATTGTTGGCATCCATTGCTCGGGCCCAGCAGGGGGTTGCGTATATTGGCTGTTTGAGGGACGGTCGAGGGAGAGAGGTCAAGGCGGATGAGGAGATCTTGGGTGTGATGGTAGACTTTTATAAGGAGGCGTACTCTTCTAAGGCCTCTTGTACTGAGGAGGCCTTGGTGGATTTTGTGGGCAGGGCTTCGCTTCCTTCCCTTTCTCTGGAGCAGAGGGACGAGCTGGACTCGCCCATCTCTCTGGAGGAATTGGAACAAGCACTGAAGGAAGCTGCTAATGAAAAGGCCCCGGGGCCGGATGGCCTTCCGAGTGAGGTATATAAAAAATTCTCAGGGATACTCCTCCCCCAACTGTTGCGATCGGGTCAGCGGCTTTGGAGGGAGCTCTGCCTCGCTCAATGATGGAGGCCATTATAGTACTTATCCCAAAACCGGGAAAGGACCCTCTATGTGCAGGTTCTTACAGACCGATCTCATTGTTGTGTGCTGATGTGAAGTTGCTGGCCCGGGTACTCGCTAACAGATTAGTTAAGGTTGTAATGTCCCTTGTTCATGGGGATCAGACTGGCTTTATGCCGGGTAAATCTACGGTAGATAATATTAGAAGGGTGTATCTTAACTTGCAGATGACTCAGGAGGGTGCGGGGGCTAGATCGATTTTTTCATTGGACGCTGCCAAGGCATTTGATAGTGTCGAATGGACTTACCGGTGGAAGGTGCTGGGGGCTATGGGGTTCGGGCCCAGGTTTATTTCCTATGTTAAACTCCTTTACAAGTGCCCAACTGCCCGTATTCGAGTTAATGGACGACTTTCCCCATCATTTGAGTTAAGGAGAGGTACGAGGCAGGGGTGCCCCCTGTCACCCCTACTCTTTGCACTAGCTATAGAGCCGCTGGCTTGCCTCCTGCGCTCCTCACCTGATCTAATTGGATTTCGTTATGGCTCCATGGACGAGAGAGTAGCGCTTTATGCAGATGATATGTTACTGTTTTTGGGTGATACTGCTCAGTCCCTGACCCCTGCTATGTCTATTATTTCTGAGTTTGGTACCTACTCTGGCCTGCTCATTAATTGGGATAAGTCGGTACTGATGCCCCTGGATCCCTTGCCTAGTATTCCTCAGATTGCCCTCTCTAATATCCAGGTAGTTAAGGAATTTAAATATTTGGGTATTACCATCACGCCACTTGTACATAATTTCATACCCCGGAATCTGACGCCCCTACTGGACAGGAGTTCTCAGAAGGTAGCCGTCTGGTGTAAATTGCCGAACTCAGTGGTTGGCAGGACTAATCTAATAAAAATGGTGCTCATGCCGCAGTTGTTGTATGTGCTGCAGAACTCCCCTGTGTGAATAGCAATGTTTTACTTTCAAAGGATACAGCGAGTTTTCAGGCAGTTGGTGTGGGGGGTGCGATTGCTCGGATCAAACTTGAGACATTGCAAAGGGGAAAATCGGGTGGATTGGCGCTACCTAATCCCTGGTTGTATTTTCTTGCCTCGCAACTGCATCAGGTTAGGGGGTGGGCAAAGACGTCTCTCCTGGGTCCTACGGGTAGATTGTTTATGGCCAAACATGGAGGGAGGGTGCCATTGTATATTCTGGAAATTGGAGCCCTGACCAGACCTCCGGATTCCTCTCCCACTGCCCAGCTTCTCTGCAAGCTTTGGGGCCACACGCGTAAGCTACTAGGTATTACAAGTTTCATGTCGTGTACACCGCTGTGGCGTAACCCGGGCTTGCCAGTATTCTGCACTTTTGTGGATGCCGGTTATTGGGAGAGAAAGGGACTGTGCGAAGTGGGGCAGCTGGCTGTACAGGGGGTAGTCCGAACTTTTGAGGATTTGCAGGAGGAGTTCGCTTTACCGCGTTCCTCATTTTATCGATACCTGCAACTCCATCATGTGTACGAAACTCAGAATCGGCTGCGATTGCTGGAGGTACAGACTAACAGGGTCCTTGAATCTGTAGTTATGAAGAGGGACTCTGCAGGAGTTATTTCTTGGCTGTACGGTGAGCTCTTGGGTTTTTATCATGAACGTTTCCCCTTAACAGTCAAAACAAAGTGGGAGAGAGACCTTGGCAGGCTGAGTGACGAAGAATGGTCTACTGCTTTGTCGCTTACCCCGTCATTGTCCCTGTCGGAGTCTAATAGACTGTCGCAGCTGTTCTTTTTGCACAGGGTGTATAAGACCCCACTATTCTTACATACTATTGGGGTGCGGTCTGACTCTGCCTGTCCTCGGTGTGGTGCGTTGGAGGCTCATCTGCTTCACATGATGTGGGCATGTCCTGTCTTAGATATATATTGGGCTGATGTGTTACATCTTATCAGGGATATTTATGGGGTTACACTGCCTAGAGAACCTAAGGTATGCTTACTTGGCCTTATTGGCTGTGATGAAGAACCCTCATTGAGAGAAGTGGGGATCTTACGGGTGTTGTATCAAGCCAGGAAACTGATCGCGCAGTTCTGGATCAGACCGTCTCCTCCGGGAGTGGCTGATCTTGTTAAAAGATTACGGCAGATAGTGCGCTTGGAGAAAGGGATATATATTAAACGTAATGTTGAACGGATGTTTGATGGTGTTTGGGGGCCCTGGGTTCACTAATATGACCCCCCGACAACTGACTCGTAAATGACTGTGAGTCCTTGGGCTGTACTTGCCGTGGTATGTTTGGCTCGAATTCTGGGGATTTCTGTATGTGGCACCCTTCCTTCCTTACTCACTATCTTTGCGTTTCCTTGGTAGCTCTGTTGGAATGCCTGTAGGTGCTGCTTGTTGTGGTATGTGTGTAAGATGTGAGGGAGCGAGTTCATTGGGATATGGGTATATTTGAACCTCTAGTTCAATACTAGTGTGTATTATTGATGCTGCGGTGGGGAGAGACGGACGTTTTGTTTGTAAGGTGGGTGGGGTGGGTGGAGGGGGGGTTTATTGATGGTGTATTGTTTTTGTTGTAAAACTGTTTAAAATCTTAAAAAAATATCTGATTTAAAAAAAAAAAAAAAAGTTTGCTTCGCTTTTGCCTGCCATTCCCCACTGTGGGTCCCAGATGTTATCCCCCCCCCTCCCTTTTGTTGAAGCCTTTTTTCTTTACATTATACAAGCTGAATACCCGGCACTTCCCGGTTTTTCCTACCTTATCCTTGTATGGGAGGAAAAGAAACAAAGGAGGAAGCTTTTGCCTCATATCCCGTTCTTAAATCCTGAACCCATATCCCCTCCTCATATCCCAACCCCAAATCCCCTCCTCATATTCCAACCTCATATCTTGACCTCATATCCCATCCCCATATCCTGACTTCACATCCCCTCCTCATATCCCCTCCCCATATCTAATCCTGCTTGCCAGCAGGACTGACACATTCACCAGGAGATGCAGAGCGGAGCTTGTGGAGTAAGGCACCAGAAGTCCTATATAATTGCATAGGACGTGAAACAAAAAACCCATCCTTCACATATGGAGGTTGGTTAGGTGTTAATTTAACTATTATATATTTGTATTTGACATATAAGTAACATGTGACCAGGTATTATCAAATTATCTCCAGCCGTACGGACGTTATACTGGAACATACATTTCCCATAGATTTGCATTGGACTTTAAACAAAAACTCTGACCCTTGCAAAATGAGGGTAGGTTAGGGTTAAATTAACTATCCTATATTTTTAGTGGCCATATAAGTAACATATGTCCGAGTATTGTCGAAATATCTCCAGCTGTTGGAAGTTATGCAGTAACATATTTCCGATGATGCTGGAACATACACACGAGTTTTTATTTGTATAGCTTGTTGTTACTCATGTTGCGTTTTCAGTGTTCACATTTTTTTTTTATCCAAGTCAGAGCAGGCAGACATTTTAAGTATTTTGCACATGCTCACTGAAGTCGGTGGGACATACCACTCAGAAAATGACGTATTGTTTTATAAAGGTTTTATTTAAAAAAAAATTGTGATGCTTTTTCTAAATTTTATTTTACTACCTATATTTTATAATATTTCTGAAATATTGCAATTTTCAGTCTCTTCACTAAGTCTGAAATTAAGCTGAGAATTATTATTCTTTCTATGATAAGGCTGCTGGATAGTGATCTGTACAGCATTACAGTGAGAAGTGACACCTGTATATAGATGAGACAAGGTAGCTCAGCCTCCCCTCCCAGTAAAATGACATAAAGCATGCTTACAAACCCATCCCATACAAAGAAAAGGGTCTCAAGATGTTCATTGTGTCAATGTCCATGAGGCATATTAGTAAAAAATGTTGTTAAAAAACAGACCAGGCAATATGAGCAACTGGTAATACAATAAAATTGTTTATACACTAGCTGAGTACCCGGCGTTGCCCGGTTTTTCCTTCCTAATCCTTGTTGGGGAGGAAAACAAACAAAGGAGGAAGCTTTTGACTTTATATCCAGTCCTCATATATTGTTGTCATATCCCAACCCCATATCCCGTCCTCCTATCCTGTCCTCCTATCCAGTCCTCCTATCTTGACCTCCTATTCTGTCCTCCTATCTCAACCTCCTATCCCGACCTCCAATCTCGAGCTCCTATGCCGAGCTCGTATCTTGACCTCCTTTACCGTCCTCCTTTCCCGTCCTCCTTTCTCAACCTCCTATTCCATCTTCCTATCCCATCCTCCTATCCTGACCTCCTATCCCGTCCTCCTGGGCCGACCTCCTAGCCCGTCCTCATATCCCATCCTCCTATCTCGACCTCCTATCCCGTCCTCATATCCCGACCCGTAATATGTGTACCAGGTATCGAAATATCTCCAGTCATTTGGAAGTTATGTGGGAACATACATTTCCCATTGACTTGTATGGGACTTTAAACATAAACCCTGCCCCTGGCAAATGGGGGTGAGTAAGGGTTAAATCACCTATCCTATGTTTGTTGTGTTACATATAAGCAACATGTGTGCCAAGTTTCATGTTAATATCTTTAGTCGTTTGGAAGTTTTTGTGGAACAAACATACACACACACACACACACACACACACACGTTGAGTTTTATATATATAGATGTACTCGCTGAGTACCAGGCATTGCCCAGTTTTTCCTTCCTAATCCTTGTTGGGGAGGAAAATCAACAAAGGAGGAAGCTTTTGACTTCTTATCCCCATATATTGTTGTCATATCCCAACCCCATATCCCGTCCTCATATCCCGTCCTCATACCACGACCTCCTATCCCGTCCTCCTATCCCGTCCTCCTATCTCGACCTTTCATCTCGACCTCCTATCCCATCCTCCTATCCTGACCTCCCATCCCGTCCTCGTATCTCGACCTCCTATCCCAACCTCCTTTCCTGACCTCCCATCCCGTCCTCCTATCCCGACCTCCTATCCTGTCCTCCTATGCCGTCCTATCTCGACCTCCTATCCCATCCTCCTGTCTCGACCTCCTATCTTGACCTCCTATCTCGACCTATCCTGTCCTCCTATCTCGACCTCCTATTTCGACCTTCTATCTGGACCGCCTATCTGGACCTCCTATCCCGACCTCCTATCCTATCCTCCTATCCCGACCTCCTATCCCATCCTCATATCTCAACCTCCTATCTCGAACTTCTATCCCGACCTCCTATCCCGTCCTCATATCTCGACCTCCTATCCCGACCTCCTATCTTGACCTCCTATCTCGACCCCCTATCCAGACCTGTAATATGTGTACCAGGTATTGAAATATCTCCAGCCGTACTGAAGTTATGTGGGAACATACATTTCCCATTGATTTGCATGGGACTTTAAACAAAAACCCTGACCCTCTCAAATGGGGGTAGCTAAGGGTTAAATGAACTATCCTATATTTTAAGTGGACATATAAGTAACATGTGACCAAGTATTATCGAAATATCTCCAGCCGTTTGGAAGTTATGCAGTAACAAATATTTCCCATAGACTTGTATGGGACTTTAAACATAAACCCCGCCCCTGGCAGATGGGGGTGAGTAAGGGTTAAATTACCTATCCCATGTTTGTTGTTGACATATAAGTAACATGTGTGCCAAGTTGCATGTTAATATCTTTAGCCGTTTGGACGCGATGCTGGAACATACATACATACATACACACGTTGAGTTTTATATATATATATATATATATATATATATATATATATATATATATATACACACATACATATAAAACTCAATGGCCCTTAGTTACTAAGAGTGGAGTGTAGATTTCTTTGTGGGTTTTAATTCCCTACAATTTATTTTCCATGGTATTTACTAAGGTTTCCCTAGATTTTCCACTTTCCCTACATTTTGCTTTTTTTTTTTTACACATTCTCTGATCTGTCTGGTTTTCCTCAGTTCAAATCCACCACATTTTCTGTGGAAACCGTAGTAAATATGTTGTTTTTTTGTGAAAATGTCGGGAACACACCACACAACATATTTACTACGGTTTCCACAGAAAATGTGGTGGATTTCAGCTGAGAAAAACCCTACAGATCAGAGCATGTGTAAAAAAAAAAGCAAAATGTAGGGAATGTGGAAAATCTAGGGAAACCTTAGTAAATACCGAAGAAAATAAATTGTAGGGAATTAAAACCCACCAAGAAATCTTTTTGGTGACCACGCCCCCTTTACCGGTGGCCACGCCCATTTTTCGGGTTTTCTTAGCAAAATGGAGAGTTAGTCGGGTTTTTTCAATTCTGGCGCAAAATCTGGCCCAGACAGAATTTCTGGCGCAATGCGCCAGAGTCTGGCACACAACCCAACAAAACATGTCGGGTTTGCAATAGTAAATGAGGGCCAATGTGTGTATGTGTGTGTATATATGTGTGTATGTTCCAGCATCACTTCCAAATGGCTAAAGATATTAACATGAAACTTGGCACACATGTTACTTATATGTCAACAACAAACATAAAATAGGTAATTTAACCCTTACCCACCCCCATATGCCAGGGTTGGGGTTTCTATTTAAAGTCCCATACTATAAGTCTATGGGAAATATATGTTACTGCATAATTTCCAAACAGCTGGAGATATTTCGATGATACTTGGTCACATGTCACTTATATGTCAAATAAAAATATATAATAGTTCAATTAACCCCTAACCTGCCCCCATACGTGAAAGATGTTTTTTTTTTTTTTTTTCAAGTCCCATGTAAGTATATTGGACTTCTGGTGTGTTACTCTACATGCTCCGCTCTGCGTCTCCTGGTGAATGTGTCAGTCCGGCTGATAAGCCACACCCCATCTCACAAAGGCACGCCCACCTTTTAAGCCAAACCCCTTTTATTTTCAGCTTACAATATCTTTACCACAATGCAGTCCCACCTGAGGACTGGATATGAGGATTAGAAATGAAGATTAGCTATGAGGATGGGATTTGAGGATGGGATATGAGGTCGGGATATGAGGAAGGGATATGGGGGTGGGATATGAGGTCGGGATATGAGAACAAAATATGAGGACAGGATATGAGGTCGGAATATGAGGAGAGGATTTGGGGTTGGGATATGAGGAGGGGATATGGGTTCAGGATTTAGGGACGGGATATGAGGACAAATGCTTCCTCCTTTGTTGCTTTTCCTCCCCCACAAGGATAAGGTAGGAAAACCCAGGCAGCGCCGGGTACTCAGCTAGTTACAAATGAACAACAGAAACAGATTAGAGAAACAGAACATGTTTCAGAAGCTAGCTCTAATGAGTACAACAAATCTAGATGAAATTCACTACAGGGACTGCTTTTCTTACTGTCTTTCTGACCATTTGTTTCTACTCTTTTCCTTGCCATTGAGTTTCATTAGGGATCAGTCCGAGGCCCTTTCCTCTTTTCTCTACAGAGCTCCCATTGGTCAAACTGTTAAACAAATTTCTCTTTCAGTACCACCTCTGCCTGTGATATCACCCCTCTACCACCACAAAACACCAGTGATTTCTTCTTCCTATCTGAAACTAATTCTTTCAAAAACTGAACTTACTTTTCCACCATCTACTATCATACATAAACTTCATAATTCCATTTAATTATGTGCTAGTACCACAACTCTGAGGCAGCATGCCCACTTTCTTGCAGTCATGTAATATCTGTATCTGTCATTCACCCTCTATATTCAGTTACTTGCACACAAGCCCTCTACACTTGAAAAACATCTCCAGAATCCCCCTTCTTGTTACTCTGAAAATGACACAAATGCTCATTGCTCAGTCATTCTTCCCTCCTTTAAACAGGTACTCTGGAGGATAAAAAAAATATGTTTTCAAATCTACTGGTGCTAAAAAGTTATATAGATTTGTATTCTATTTAAACATCTTAATCTTTCCAGTGCTTATCACCTGCTGTATGCACCAGAAAAAGTTGTGTAGTTCTTCCTAGTCTGACCACAGTGCTTTCTGCCGCCACCTTTGTCTGCGTCAGGAACTTTTTAGAACATGAGCAAATTGACATATCAAACCTCTCCTGCTCCAGACAGTTCCCGACATGGACAGCAAGTATCAGCAAAGAGCACTGTGGTCAGATTAGTAAGAACTAGAGGCCACCCATAGTTGTGGAGTGGTGTTTAGTGTTGGCTGGGTAGAAGGTGTGGGGGGGGGGGGGTCTAAGGGGTGAGGAAGGCAAGTATAGGTCTGAGTTTAGAAAAGAAAGACCTGCAGCAATCAGTTGATCGCTGGGGCAGCCTATTTTTTTTTAAAAAAAGGGTGTCTGCTTTTATTAAACAAAACCATTAAGTTAAGATTTTTACATTGAATACCCTGTTATAACAACATTTTAATGTTTTTCTATTCTCTTCTAGTTATTCCAAGCGGGCCAGAACAAGGGCAACCTGGTCCCCCTGGACCAATTGGTCCAAGAGGTTTGCCTGGACCACCAGGACCACCAGGAAAACCAGGTTATGGGACACCTGGTCCACAAGGAGCTCAAGGAGTGCCAGGACCACCAGGATTCTCTTCCATTGGAAAACCAGGCCAACCAGGTATACCTGGAAAGCATGGAGAACGTGGAGAACAAGGAGAAAAGGGGGACATTGGACCTATTGGACTACCTGGACCAAGAGGTCTTCACGGACCACCTGGATTTCCTGGTCCAGCTGGAATTTCTGCTTCTGGAAATCCAGGTCCTCAAGGAGCGGTAGGAAGCCCTGGGCCAAGAGGAGCTCCTGGATTTAAAGGTGAACCTGGTATGCCTGGCCTTAATGGACATAAGGGGCAAAATGGTTATGGAATTCCAGGTCAACCAGGTGAGAGAGGACCTCCTGGTATGCCAGGCCCACCTGGGCCTGAAGGTCCTATTGGAATAGGCAAACCAGGCATAAATGGTTTTCCTGGACAACATGGAAAAGTAGGTGAAAGAGGTCTACCTGGTGTACCAGGGATTCAAGGTCTACAAGGGCCCCAAGGACTACCTGGACAGCCTGGACAAACAGGAATTGGGAAGCCTGGAATAAATGGTGCACCTGGTCTCCCAGGGCCTTCTGGACCTAAAGGACATCCAGGTCTCCCAGGCATGCCAGGCCCTCAAGGAATGCAAGGCTATGGAAAGCCAGGCTTACCAGGAGTGAAGGGGTTAAGAGGACCTGAAGGGCTCCCTGGTAATCCTGGGATTAAAGGAGACCAGGGAGAAATAGGGCATCCTGGACAACCTGGCACAACAGGTTTGCAAGGAATTGCAGGTATGCATGGACCTAGAGGGGTTCCAGGAGAGGTTGGCTTTCCAGGACCTAAAGGTGACATTGGTCCTAAAGGTTTTTCAGGAGCACCTGGACCTAAAGGTGAAAGAGGTTTACCTGGTTTAGACGGTAAACCAGGCTATCCAGGTGAGCCAGGACATGCTGGCACCAGAGGAATTCCAGGTACTGCAGGACAAAAAGGAGAGAAGGGCATTACAGGACCCCCTGGGGTGCCTGGAATAACTGGTCCAGTAGGCCCTAGAGGAGAATCTGGTTACAGTGGAGAACAGGGTCCCAGAGGAACTACAGGTATACCAGGTATGCGGGGGCCAACAGGACCACCGGGCATTCCAGGTATGCCAGGTCAAAAGGGTGAACAAGGTTTCCCTGGTTTACCAGGTCCTGCCGCTATTGCAACAAATGGCATTCAAGGGCCAATGGGACCACCTGGGATTCCTGGATCAAGAGGGATAAACGGTGAACCAGGATTACCAGGACCACCAGGACCACCAGGCCAGCCTGGTCAGATAATAATGCCACATCAAATACCAGATGGATATGCAAAATCAGGCCAAGTTCAAGGTCTAAGAGAGCTTCGAGTGTCAGCATTTACTGCTATCCTTTCCAAAGCATTTCCAGCAGTCGGAGTACCCATAAAATTTGACAAGATCTTATATAACAGGCAAAATCACTATGATGCCCGAAGTGGAATTTTTACATGCAGGATACCAGGGCTATATTATTTTTCTTATCATGTACATGTAAAAGGTTCAAATATTTGGGTGGCATTATATAAAAATGGTACACCATTAATGTATACCTATGATGAATACAAAAAAGGATACCTTGACCAAGCATCTGGTAGTGCTGTCATCGATCTTACTGAAAATGATCAAGTTTGGCTGCAGTTGCCTAGTGCAGAATCTAATGGTCTATATTCTTCTGACTACATGCATTCCTCTTTCTCAGGTTTCCTATTTGGCCTCACATGATATGTTATTATTGCTCAACTTCAAATCTGATGCTTGAAAAATTGTTATTTTAAAAAATTATTGTTTTGTGTTGTTTTGAATATAATACAGTGCAAGGTATTTGTTTGTTTTAGTTGCATGGAAAATTAAGTGTTTTAAGTGATTTTTAATTTTAATTTTTTTTTTATTATACCAAGAATCCAGACCTGGCACTTTACTTCATTGATATGTAAGCCATAAACTTTGTCAGTGAAGCAATGCTTTCTATGTTAAACATAAAGCAACACATAAAAAACTACATTGTAACAAGGATATACCTATAATCTGATTCTGCCCCCTTGCACTATTTATAATTATAATCAGCAGAGTAGCTATATAAAACATGTTGACAGAAAAAAAGTGACCTCTGGGGATTGTTTTTTAGCGTGCCTTATTACACAGATCACATTAATTCATAAACTGCTTAAAAGGAATTGTTTGCCCCATGAAATTCCTATCCACAGACACAGGCTGGCATAAAAATGAAAAAAATAAAAATGAATATACTCCCCTTGCCCTGGTCCCCCCGCTGCATCTTCTCCAGTTGTGCCTGGTTTGGCTTAGCAATCCTTGTTTTGTCTTGACACACAGGAATCAGCCACTTAGGCAATTACTGGCTGAGGCAGAATAGTGCTACAACCTACGATAGGCTGAGCAGGTGCTTTCTGAGTGTCAAGATGGAAGCACTGTTTAAAAAGGACCAGGCACTGTTGGCGAATTTTTGTGGGGCCAGACATTGCCAATACGTAAAAATACTATGTCACATTTTTTATGTACTCAGATATTTCTTTGGCAAGCCTTTTTTAAAGTGAATGCTCACCTTTTATTTGTATATTTTTAGTTTCAGCATTCTGTGCTGATCAGTTTTATAATACAGTAGAACGTCTCCAAAAGACCACTTCTTTGGGAAGACCATTCCCTTATCCAGACCAGATTTCTGTGACAGACTTTTAACTCCACCATATGTTAATACTTACTTGCCTTATTCTTTGAGAAGACTGCCTCCCTCTAGAGAAACACCTACTTTTTAATGACATTTTGATATCTCAAAGAGGTATCATAGTATATATTTCTAGCAGGGGGTAAACAGTAACATGATGAAAATCAGGCTTCATGCAATTATCTTGGGGGATGACTTAAGAGTTTATTGCATACAATTTTATTTTTGACTTTAATACTCTTAATTTTATCACACTTCTTGCATTCAATAGCCCATAATGAGAAAGTGGAAACAGAATATTAGATGTCTTTGCTAATTTACTGAAAAAAGAACTAAAACATTGCATTTATATATATATATATATTTAGACCCTTTACTGAGTACTTACCTGAAGCACCTATGGCAGTGATTACAGCCTCGTCTTCTTAGGGATAAGATCAAAAAGTTTACACACCTGGATTTGGGAATTTTCTGCCATTCTTCTCTACAGATCCTCTTAAGCTCTGTGTTGGATGAGGACTGTCAATGGACAGACATTTTAGGAGTTTTACTGGGGCTCTGGCTGGGCCGATCAATAACATTCACAGAAGTGTCCTTAAGCCACTTCTGTGTTGTCTGTTTGCTTAGAATCATTGGCCGACATTTATCATTGTAGGTGTAAGTGAAGCATTTTTCTACACCTTTTATTTTGTGTGCTGTTAATGTGTAGGAGAACCAAATTTAAATTGGTCACAGAGCATTTGATAAATTTTGTGCAGGTCACATTTTCTGAAATTTCTCTCTTCACATACACCAAAAAGCTAAGCTAAGTCTGGGCTAGTATAGTTTTAGAGACTTTTCGGTGGCTTTGCGCCTTTTCACAAAAAGGCGCAGTTCATAAAACCGTTCCATACCATGTGTATTGCCAAAATCAGTGGATTGCAACTCAAAATTAGCAGAAATGTGTAAATCAAAAGGCGCAAAAAAGGCGTAAATAAGCCCTGCTTGCTCCTTTTTCGCCCTCTTTTCTAGACACAAAAAACTGTCTAAAGATAATGATAAATGTCAGCCATTGTCTTGTTGGAAGGTTAACGTTTGGTCTAGTCTGAGGTCCAGAGCACTTAGGTTCAGGTTTTCATTAAAGAATAACTATTTCAATGGTCAATTTTTCTGAAGAATTATTAGCATGCAGCACTATTATGCAGGAGGAGATTAAGCTCCCGCTCTGTCTGGGTCTCGTGCTGGAGACGGGTGCTGTGGAGATGAAGCGAGTAGGTCTTTTTATTAATACATATAAATATGTGGTGGGGAGAACAGCATCATGTATTTAGGAATTAAGGAACAGATTTAAAAAAGTACTGCGCAATTCTCATTTGTTTACAACAGCATTATAAGTACATTTTAAGAATATCCTGTAATTTGCTCCATTCAGCTCTTTCTCAACCCTGATCAGTCTCCCTATCCCAAATGCTAAAAAAAACACCCATATAGAATGAAACTGAGACCGCCATGCTTCAATGGGCTGGATATTGGGCTGGTAATGAGCAGTGAGTCCACAAACAAACCACGGACAGCCTTATATGTGTATTTTACTTTCAGGCACTCTGTCCAGAATGGAGTGCTGCAGTGATGGTTGACCTTCTGAAAGTTTCTCCCATCTTTGAAGCTCAGCCAGAGTGAATTTTGGGTTCTTGGTCATCTCTCTTACCAAGGCCCTTTCCCCCCGATTGCTTAGTTTGGTGAGACAGACAGTTCTAATAAAAGAGTTATAGTTGTTCCAAACTTCTTCCAGTTAAGGATTATGGAGGCCACTGTTCTTTTGGGAACTTTAAGTGGAGCAGAAATTTTTTTGCACCCTTCTCCAGATCTGTGCCTCTGCAAAATCTGGTCTCTGAGCTCTACAGAGAGTTACTTTATAGCTTGGTTTTTGCTATATTGTGCTTCATCAGCTGTGAGACCTTATATAGATAGATGTCTTTCCAAATCATGTCCAATCAATGGAACTTACCACAGGTGGGTTTTAATAAAAGGTTAGGAAATATCTCAGATGATCAACAGATAAGACTACATTTCAAGTTCCATAGCAAAATTGCATCTGAATAATTATGTCCATGTGAAATTTTAGTTTTTCATTTTAAATAAAATGTAAAAAATTCTAAAATTCTATTTTCCCATTCTCATCATTATGGGGGTACTGAGAGCAGAATTTTATTTTTCATTCAGCAAAAGGCCACAAAAGAGTAAAATCTCAAAAAGGGAGCTCTGTATCTCTGTAGAGATTTACAGTATTAAAAATTACTTAGCACTCAACTTTGGCCCAAATAACAATAAAACAAATGTTGTTAACAATAGAACATTAACTTTAAAGAGAATCTGTTAGCTCTATATCATGCTCAGAGCTGCAGACATGGGAAGATAGCTGATAGGGAGATGGCCGTTGGCTGTTTGCAAAGTTATAAAATTATATTTTTCTTATAAACTCAAGAGTTGTAGAGGTTGTGCTGAGCTGCAGCATGCATATGTAGGCATGTATGTAAACAGGGTGCTAAATATCATTTGTGTAATATATGTTGTTTACTGATAAATTCAGCTCAATATGAGTAAAAATCATTTTAAGTAGTGAGGCAATGTAGGATGATATATAATTACAAAAATGGAGGTAGTGGAGAAAAGCCATACAAAAACAAACATGACAAAAGGATAACGCCAATCCAGCAAAGTATAATTTACAAATCTAACACTGGTTTCTATTACAAACCTTCTACACATTGTAACGGTCAAAATATCAATTCAATATCAATATCAGATACAGATATTGCGGACTAGAGCTCCATTTATGCACCATAATTTAAATGTAAAAATGGCAACTCATTGGTAAATCAAATGTTATTCTAGTAGCAAAGATTCATTTCTTATGTTCTCTTTACATTGGTTGTCACTTTTATTTAGCTTCTTGGAAAGTAATAAACATTCACTCTCTGAGCAGATAAATATGATTTCTACAGAAAGGAAAAGCAAAACACCATCTGCATGTAAGGCTATGGCTATGCTGTGACTTTTTGTAGTGCTACTTGATTTTAAATATTGAGTTGTAGCGGTAGTCCACAAAATTGTGCAGCATTAAATGTATTACTTTCGACTGCCGCTGTAGCTTGGTAGTTAAAATCAATAAGTACGGTAGTACTACAAAAAGTTACAGGTTATCTGACTAAGAAAAATAAAATAAAAGCTGTATGTACTGCATACTGTATTATGTCCGAACTTTCCTCCTATAGGTATTTACTGTACTTTATTTTAGTTTAATGTAGTTTCACTCCCTGGTCCCACTGTACAGCTTCAGAATGTGTTAGCCTGGTTGGCTAATATAGTGGTGAACCTACATCTGCCATGACTTTCCTCTTTGCTGCTGACTCTGTGTAAGCTCTAGTACCTCCACCTGTGACATTTAAACCATGGGGAGTTGATTCCTACTTTTTGGATTTGGAGAGAGACCATGTGGACATCACAGATAAAGGTAGAGTTCCCAGAGCGGCAAATCAAGGATATGACTAAGTTGCTAAGTGAGTTATATGAAGTGACATATACTGGATAGCCCTTTAGGCTTTTATAGCCTCTAGAGGAATTGTACCTGATTTATAATATACCCCTGAATCACAAGTATACAGAATTACACAGGCCAGCTTAATATCAGCTAATAGCCAAACAACCAAACATATGTATATTTTCTAGTCTGGTAAAATAGATGCAAACTCTGACAGAGCTCTAAGAGCTGCTACTGCAGGTGAAAAAATTACATGCTAAAAATTTAAATTAATGTGCGACCCTGAAATAGCATGAGGTCTGCCAGAGAAGAGCTGCTATTTGTTAAAAAATGGATCTGTCAGCAAAAGAACATGGGTGTTAGTAGGCTCATGGCTAGATAGGGACAGATTATAGGCATACCTTTTTAAATTCATAGCCTTTTCCAGTACCAAAATATAAGCTTTTTATGTTATTATGCAAATAAGGTTTAAAAGCCATGGGGGCATTCCTCAGCACGGAAAGACCCTAGATAAATCCCACCCATATCCTCTTTAACACAGCCCATTGGCTTACGTGCATTTGCCTACCCAGTTAGCCACTAGATAAAGTGGTCAGAGACTGCTCTAGCTCTATCTTGCCATGTGCTTATTTACACCTGTTGTCCTACTGACAGATTCACCTTAAAATCCTTTTACACCACCAGCCAATGGGGTGCACGACAAAGAGCACCGATCTGGATTGCCCTTACATTGCAGGTCTGGCAGAACAAATGATTTCTGGACTGTTCATGTGATCCTTCAATTTAATCATCGTTGGCACATGGTGATAATAATTATTTAAATGGCTGTACAAAGATTTGATCAGCTGACGAGCAAGTGTTTTCTAGCTCATTGACTCATCAGGAACAAACATTCCCACAACACTCAAATGTAATAGGCCTTTAGTGGATCTTCATTCTGACTACTAGAGAGAAATTCCAAGCAAGAGAAAACACCCCCCTCCAGTGATAATTATCTAATAGGGCATATGGAAAGGGGTTGCCCTGTTTACACACCCATTTAGAGTTGTTCTCTTACATTCATAGTTAATGGGTTTTCTAACTTTTAACTTAAAGGGGTTATCCACCATAAGGTGATTTTAGTACATACCTGCCAGACAGTAATGAACATGCTTAGGAAGGGTGCGCTTGTATTTGGGCTAAATAGCTATGTTCTAAGATTACCATAATGCTCTGGCTATCTTTTTGTGAACTAGCTATTTCCTTTAGGAGTTTGTTCCCTTAAACTACAAATCCCATAATTCCTTGTTAATGTGAGGTCACTTTTCTCCCTCCCACACATCATCCACCCCACCCATTGAAACACACCTATGATCTCTTCAATGCAATAGACTAGTGTTTTCTGACCAGGGTGCCTCCAGCTGCTGCAATGACAAAATGATCTTCCTCACAACCAGCGGTTGCTCCATCCATTACAGCAAAGACAGGATCCCTCTGATCACCTGACTATTGATTTAATCTCTCAAGCCACACTGCAACCTGAGAAAACCTAAGACAACAGTCATTTAGTATGTGGTTAAAAATAAACCTGGGGACACAAATCACAGAAGAATTGCGATACCACCATGAAACATAGGTTTAGACACTAGAATATGAACTACACTAACTTTATAGCCCCTGTAGCATAGTCAAATAATAAAAAAAATCCCAGAATACCCCTTGAAATGATTCATTGCAGTGGGCATACAACAATATACTGAACACTAATACATAAAATTCTAAAATTATAGCAAACAGATTACTTAAACTATGTGCCTGTAGAGTCTTAAGTGGATGATAAATCCCAGGATGCGCAGACATTTTCCAAGTGTTAGATGTTGTTAAGCACTTTCAGCTCTATTATAGACACATCTATCAATATGAACAGCAATTGCTTCCCAACTAATCTTGTATCCAAGGTCTTTAAAAAAAATAAAACATGCATCTGGTAGTAAGTATTGCAAAAATAGTTTCTGCCTTACTGCTACATTCCATAGTTTAGATTGTTTAACAGTTACAATGTGGGAAACCTGAACTGCAGTTTGAAGTCTCTTCTGGACAGAATCCATGCAAAACATACAAGCTGGATTTTTGACTTTTGGCATGTATGTCTGGTATTATTTATTGGCATTCTTTGTTTGAATGGCATTTTCAAACATAAGATGTAACAATCTGAAGCTGGTAGCAATGATCTTACGGCACTTTGTGTCTGCTACTCAAAAAGGTTCTGTTTCAATAAGTTTTTATTTCCAAACAAATATAACAAATATATTCGGAGGAAGCAATACAGATAATGTAAATAACACCCAAACTATACTGGCAGCACTATTTTACAGGAATTAAATTCTCACCTGCCCCTAGCTTTTACACTTTTTTTTTTACCCAAATCTAAAACAAAAGTTGTATATTAGATGTGACAAACTTTGGGATTATTCATTACTGGAATCCTGCACGAAGATTCCACAGCAGCAGAGTCACACTGATTTTAATAGGATTCTGCTGTGCTATTTGCACAGCAGAATTGCACCTATGCCACTCCAGCAGCCATACTGCCACATTAGTACCGTATTTATCGGGGTATACCACGCACCGGCCTATAACACGCACCCTCATTTTACCAAGGATATTTGGGTAAAAAAAGTTTTTTACCCAAATATCCATGGTAAAATGAGGGCGCGTGTGTGCGCGTGTATACCCCGATATACCCCCAGGAAAGGCAGGGGGAGAGAGGCCGTCGCTGCCCGCTTCTCTCCCCCTGCCTTTCCTGGGGTCTAGAGCGCTGCTGTCGGCCCTTCTCACCCCCTGGCTATCGGCGCCGCTGCCCGTTCTGTCCCCCTGACTATCGGTGCCGGCGCCCCATTGCCGGCACCGATAGCCAGGGGGAGAGAAGCGGCGCCGACAGCCAGGGGAGAGAAGGGGCAGGGGCACCCATTGCCCCGTTGCCTCCCCCCATCCCCGGTGGCATAATTACCTGAGTCGGGTCCGCGCTGCTGCAGGCCTCCGGCGTGCGTCCCCTGCGTCGTTGCTATGCACGGCGCGGCGCACTGACGTCATGCGCCGCACCGTTCAGCGAAGGTGCCGCTTCTCTCCCCCTGGCTATTGGCGCCGGCACCGATAGTCAGGGGGACAGAACGGGCAGCGGCGCCGATAGCCAGGGGGTGAGAAGGGCCGGCAGCAGCGCTCTAGACCCCAGGAAAGGCAGGGGGAGAGAAGCGGGCAGCGACGGCCTCTCTCCCCCTGCCTTTCCTGGGGGTGTATCGGCGTATAACACGCACACAGACTTTAGGCTAAAAATTTTAGCCTAAAAAGTGCGTGTTATACGCCGATAAATACGGTAATTAGTGTTTTAAGGCTTCCATCACATGAATCTCATTCAGCTTTTTTATTTGCATGTAAGCTGTTTTTTTCTAAGAACATGCTGCAATATCAAAACAGCTAAGGGACAAAATAGTACACCTAAAGTGCAGACAAAAAATCCAAGCAAGAAACACTGTTTGCAGCGTGCAGAATTTTTTTTAGCTTAACAAAAGACAAAAACAAAACAAAAGCCACACACACACAGAAAAAAAATGCAGGAAAACCCAGCTTTGGTATGGTAATGTATAAATTCACACAGAGATATTGCCATATTTTGTGTTTGTTCATTATGGCAACCATTTTTTTTTTTACAAGTAGTAACAGCAGGACGTATGTTATAGTGACAAGGTGGTATCAGTTTCTGATTCTAATTCAAAGATGACAACCATTATGGCTGTTCTTCTTGTTGTAAAAATGGCAGCTACAACAGAACACAAAAACATCAATATCACTGTAAGTATAATACAAAAACGGTTTGGCTACTATGTTACAAAGATTTGGCTACTGTTCTGACATCCGATTTACCACGTATAGTCAATTTTACAATTTAGGTGAAGTTCCCTTTAATAAAAATTACCGTTCATATATATATTTGCCTTTCAGTTACCACAGAGGAAATATATAGAGACTGTGCTAGAATATTCCTATCTGTCTAGTTTTGGGAGTCCCAGTAACCTAAAATTAACGTACAACTGCAGGGACCAACTAAACATCTAAATGCATCTTAAATTACAGAAAATGTAATCTTCAAAAAGGCAGTATTATAAACAATGGGGCAGAGATTGTGCATACACTCCCATGTCTAAGCATAAATTGATGTCAAACATTGATGGAAAAATGTGTTTGTTGCCCTGCAGTGTGACCTATTTGTAATATTTTTTGTTGTTTTAACTGTATATGATCAATTCATAATAGAATTAAGGATGTCAGTGGCACAAACATCTCTGTAACTAGACAGACTAATTTAAATGAAAGTATCTGTAATAAGATGTGCATGTTACAAAGGAACTGAATAGCTTGTCATGTTCATTGTACAGAAAATCAGAAAGTCAGTAGATTGCTAGATACTGTTATTTTGTATCAATATGGTAGGCAAACTTCTTAAAGGGTACCTCTCATCAAAAAAACTTTTGATATATTATAGATTAATGTATGCAGAATAAATTTACAATTGCATGTTATTAAAAAATATGCTTCTTTCTATTTAATTTTCCACTTTGAAGAAATGACCACTAGGGGTCTCCCTACCAGTCCTGGCAGCAAGCATTTCAGACTCATGCTGGAGTCCTAAACACTACGAGCTGCCAGTCTGCTTTGTTCACAAAGGAGAACACTCAGAGCTGCCAGCCTGCTTTGTTCACAGCCTGTTTGGCTGTGAACAAAGTAGGCTGGCAGCTCTGAGTGTTTAGGACTCCAGCATGAGTCAGAAATGCTTGCTGACAGGACTGATCGGGAAAAATACAATAGAAAGAAGCATATTTTTCATTAACATGCTATTGGAAAGTTATTCAGCATTCATTAATCTAAAATATATCAAAAGTTTATTTGATGAGAGGTACCCTTTAACAGCATTTTCCCCTCAACACACTATTTATACATTGACAAGATGAGTAAATGAATGAACATGCACTGTATATACTTTGATAACAACTGTCAATTAAATAAATTAAACTTAAATCATTCCATCGATCATGTTTCAATGTGAACTAGCCAATGTTAATGTATATTCTAGAAAATGTCTTACTTGTAACAAACAATATTCATGTGTATGATTAAAAATTGTATGTTTCACAATGGTTTATTTCTGGAATATCTTAAGATATATGCAATACTGCTTTATCTTTATTACCCTTGTATATTATTTATATCGGTCTGCAATTATGGTGCATTAAAAAACATAATGAAATCTTACTGTGCAGTACAGTAACCTGTTGAAATAAATCTGTACCCTATAAAAACATTGTTATAAAAGAAATCCTCCATTAAAAAGCAACGTCTGTTACATATTTCTACTGGTCATAAATAATTGACAAAATAAAAATGTTGCACTTTCACAACTTGTGGATATAATGTTTTATTTATCATACCAAGACACTGGATTTATCGAAAGTAGCATTGCTTTAGCCAAAATCCAAGTTAACACCTTAAAGGGGTACTCCTGTGGGAAACTTTTTTTTTTTAATCAACAAGCAAGAAAGTTAAACAGATTTGTAAATTACTTCTATTTAAAAAAAAATCTTAATCCTTCCAGTACTTATTAACTGCTGAATACTACAGAGGAAATGGTTTTCTTTTTGGAACACAGAGCTCTCTGCTGACATCATGACAACAGTGCTCTCTGCTGACATATCTGTCCATTTTAAGAACTGTCCAGAGTAGGAGAAAATCCCCATAGCAAACATATGCTGCTCTGGACAGTTCCTAAAATGGACAGAGATGTCAGCAGAGAGCACTGTGGTCATGATGTCAGCAGAGAGCTCTGTGTTCCAAAAAGAAAACCATTTTCTCTGTAGTATACAGACCCTAAAAAGTACTGGAAAGATTCATATTTTTTAATAGAAGTAATTTACAAATCTGTTTAACTTTCTGGCACCAGTTGAATTTTTTTTCCACGGGAGTACCCCTTTAAGGACCAATATAAGTAAACCTGTACACTCTGAAAGACCAGGCCTGTTTTTTAAAATCAGGGATGTCTGACTTTATTAGAGAATAACTCTGGTAACATTTTGCCAATCAGGATAATTCTGACATTGTTTTTTTGTCACAAGTTGTCCCTTATTTACATAGTAAAAGTAAGCCGATATCATTTGTAGTTTTTTTTTTTTACAATGCAAAAAATCATGAAATAAAAAAAAAAAAATGTTTTGCTATTTTAACACTAATTGCTTAAAATGTGGAAAATTTGAAAAGTAAATTTTTTTGTGTGCTATGCAAGGTTTGCAGAAATTTGAAGGTGGTAGAACATAGGACCCCCCCCCCCAAGTGACCCCATTTTAAAAACTAGACCCCTCAAAGCATTTGCTAGGGGGTACAGTGAGTATTTTAACACCATAGTTTTTTGGCAGGACTTATTACGAAGTTAGTGTTAAAAATTGGACATTTGCTTTTTTTCACAAATGCATCATTTGTGGGACATATTTTTTGTACATCGCTTCTGATATTGCAAGAAATGCACCCTATATTTTTTTGAGCTGCTCGGCCCGTGTTTGGAAATACCCCCGCTTAGGCCATATTTGGTTCCTTGGTCGCGTGGTAGGACGCAGAAGGAGAGAAGCGCCATTTGGCTTTCAGGGCATCAATTTAGGCTGAATGGATTATAGGCTGCACTTCATGCCTGCAAAGGCGTTTAGCTGCCAGAACCATACAGAACCCCCACAAGTGACCCATTTTGGAAACTACACCCCCTAAAGTATTCACCTAGACCAAAAGTGAGTACTTTATTTGTGGGACATATTATTTGTACATTGCATCTGAAAAGTAGAAAATGCGCTCCATATTTTATTACGCTGTTCGTCCCGTGTTCGGTAATAACCCTGCTTAGGCCATATTTGGTTGCATGGACACATGGTGGGACCCAAAAGTAGAGGAGCACAATTTGGCTTTCAGGATATCATTATACAAATTATATTATATAGCTGTCAGAACAATACTGCACCCCAGAAGTGACCCCATTTTCGAAACTACACCCCCTAAAGTATTCCCCTAGGGCAAAAGTAAGTTGAGCCCCTATTGTGTGGCTAGAATTATTTAAAAGTCAGTAGAAAAGAATAGCAATTAGCTTTTTTTTTCTCACAAATTCTTTATTTGTGAGACATCATTTTGGTAAGTCACTTTTGAAATGGGGGAAATGCGCCCCATATTTTATCATGCTTTTCGTACCGGGCTGGGCAGGACCCCCACTTAGACCATACCTGGTTGACTGACCGCCAGGTAGGACCAAGAAGGAGAGGAGCCCCCCGGATGCTCCCGGCAGTCACAAGGGCAAGATAACTTAACTGCTGCGGCTGGGTGTCCGCTCATGACTGCCGGTGGGAAATCCGCCGCTTTAAGTGGACACACAAAGCTACCCAGCCGCAGCAGGGAGCTCAATATTGTGACTGCTGGCAGGCCTCTGCAGTATGTAATATACTGAGGATGTGCGCCGTGTGATTCTACACATTATGTATTTTTATTTTTCATTATATTTATAAAATAAATTGTTTTTACACTTATTAGTGGAGATTTATCAAAACCTGTCATGAAGAAAAGTTGCAGAGTTGCCCATAGCAACCAATCAGATCGCTTCTTTCATTTTTGACAAGGCCTCTGAAAAATGAAAGAAGTGATCTGATTGGTTGCTATGGGCAACTCAGCAACTTTTCCTCTGGACAGGTTTTGATAAATCTCCCCCATTGTTTTTACCCTTTTTTAACTTATTGTTTTTACACTTTTATTTATTTTATACTATTTTTTTTACATTTTTTTAATGCTTTGGAATACTTAGTATTCCAAATCATTGCAGTTATAAGCTGCCTGCTAGTTTTACACTGGCAGGCAGCATATCAGCACGTCCTGACAGGCAATAACCGGGGCAGACCTGGGGATCCTTGTAAAGACCCCAGGCAACATATAGCACCCCAAGATCATTGCGGGGTGCTACCGGAGAAAGACAGAGGGAGCACCCTACCTCTGTCAAAACTCCTTACAATCGCTTCCGACCGCAGCTGTAAGGGTTTAACTGCCGGGACCCAAAGTTTTCTTCGGTCCTGGAAGTGCGGCATATGAGGTCGGGATATGGGGATGGAATATGGGGTTGGGATATGACAACAATATATGAGGACTGAATATGAAGTCAAAAGCTTCCTCCTTTGTTTATTTTCCTCCCCTACAAGGATTAGGAAGGAAAAACCGGGCAACACCGGGTACTCAGCTAGTATATGTATATAAAACTCAATGTGTGTGTGTGTGTATGTATGTATGTGTGTGTATGTTCCACAATCAAGTCCAAACGGGTAAAGATATTAACATGAAACTTGGCACACATGTTACTTATATGTCAACATAGGACAGGTAATTTAACCCTTACTCCCCCCCATTTGCCAGGGTCGGGGTTCTTATTTAAAGTCCAATACAAATCTATGGGAAATATTTGTTACTGCATAACTTCCAAACGGCTGGAGATATTTCGATAATACTTGGTCACATATTACTTATATGTCCACTGAAAATATAGAATAGTTAATTTAACCCTTAACTACCCCCATTTGTGAGGGTCAGGTTTTTGTTTAAAGAGTAGTCCGGCACGCACTTTTCTCATTTTATCCTGTCCGGGCTGCAAAATAAAAGAAAACAAACTTTCTCTTACCTGCCAACGAGCCCCCGGAGCTCCGATACACTCCGGTACAGGTGTTCGGTCCCCGGGCTGTATTCTTCTTACTTCCTGTTAGCCCGGCACGTCACACGGAGCTTCAGCCTATCACCGGCCGCAGCGATGTCCCGCCTTGGCTAGTGATAGGCTGAAGCTCCGTGTGACGTGTCGGGCTAACAGGAAGTAAGAAGAATACAGCCCGGGGACCGAATACCTGTACCGGAGTGTACCGAAACTCTGGGGGCTCATTGGCAGGTAAGAGAAAGTTTGTTTTCTTTTATTTTGCAGCCCGGACGGGATAAAATGAGAAAAGTGCGCGCCAGAATACTCCTTTAAAGTCCCATGCAAATCAATGGGAAATGTATGTTCCCACATAACTTCCGTACGGCTGGAGAGATTTCAATACCTGTTACACATATTACAGGTCGGGATATGAGGTGTGTGTATGTACTGTATGTGTGTGTATGAGTGCATGTGTGTATGTTCCAGCATCATGTCCAAATGGCTTAAGATATTAGCACGAAACTTGGCACATATGCTACTTATATATCAACAACAAACATTGGATAGGTAATTTAACCCTTACTCACCCCCATTTGCCAGGGTCGGGGTTTTTGTTTGAAGCCCCATGCAAGTCTATGGGAAATATATGTTACTGCATTACTTCCAAACGGCTGGAGATATTTCGATAATACTTGGTCACATCTTACTTATAAGTCCACATAAAATATAGGTTAGTTAATTTAACCCTTAACTACCCCCATTTGTGAGGGTCAGGGTTTTTGTTTAAAGTCCCATGCAAATCTATGGGAAATTTATGTTCCCACATAACTTTCATATGGCTGGAGATAT
Organism: Hyla sarda; assembly: GCF_029499605.1. Lineage (NCBI taxonomy): Eukaryota > Metazoa > Chordata > Amphibia > Anura > Hylidae > Hyla > Hyla sarda. The sequence goes on along the minus strand of NC_079191.1, from coordinate 245,264,004 downwards.
TTCAATAATGCCTTATACATATTACTTATAGGTCAAATAAAAATATATGATAGTTAAATTAACCCTTATCTACACCCTTATGTAAAAGATGTTTTTTTGTTTCAAGTCCCATGCAAGTATATGGGCCTTACAGTACCTTACTCCATAAGCTCCGCTCTGCATCTCCTGGTGAATGTGTCAGTCCGGCTGGCAAGCCACACCCATCTCACAAAGACATGCCCACTGTTTAATCCCCACCCCGTTTATTATCTACCCTTTTTGTGCATCGGTCTGGCTTGCAAATCACGCCCAGTCCCACAAAGCCACGTCCCCTTCTATTTTTAGCTTACAATATCTTCATCACAAATCAGTCCCACCTGAGGACATGAGGTTGAGATATGAGGATGGGACATGAGGTCAGGACATGGGGACGGGACATGAGGATGGGATATGAGGTTGAGATATGAGGACGGGATATAAGTACGGGATATGAGGTTGGGACGGGATATCAGGTTGAGATAGTCATGGCCGTAAATGTTGGCACCCCTGAAATTTTTCTAGAAGATGAATTATTTGTCACAGAAAAGGATTGCAGTAACACATGTTTTGCTATACACGTTTATTCCCTTTGTGTGAATTGGAACTTAACCGAAAAAGGGAGGAAAAAAGCTAATTGGACATAATGTCGCACCAAACTCCAAAAATGGGCTGGCCAAAATTATTGGCACCCTTAACTTAATATTTGGTTGCACACCCTTTGGAGAAAAAAACTGAATTCAGTCACTTCCTATAACCATCAATAAGCTACTTACACCTCTCTGCCGGAATCTTGGACCACTCTTCCTTTGCAAACTGCTCCAGATCTCTCTTATTGTAAGGGCACCTTTTCCCAACAGCAATTTTAAGATCTCTCCACAGGTTTTCAATGAGATTTAGATCTGGACTAATTTCTGAACATTTCAGAACTCTCAAGCGCTTTGTTGCCATCCGTTTCTGGGTGCTTTTTGACATGTTTGGGGTCATTGTCCTGCTGGAAGATCCAAGATCTCGGATGCAAACCCAGCTTTTTGACACTGGGCTGTACAGTGCAACCCAAAATCGGTTGGTAATCCTCAGATTTCATGATGCCTTGCACACATTCAAGACACCCAGTGCCAGAGGCAGCAAAACAACCCCAAAACATCATTGAGCCTCCACGATATTTCACTGTAGGTACTGTGTTCTTTTCTTTGTAGGCCTCATTCCGTTTTCGGTAAACAGTAGAATGATGTGTTTAACCAAAAAGCTCTATCTTGGTCTCATCTGTCCACAAGACGTTTTCCCAGAAGGATTTTGGCTTACTCAGTTCATTTTGGCAAAATTTTGTCTTGCTTTTTTATGTCTCTGTGTCAGCAGTGCGGTCCTCCTGGGTCTCCTACCATAGCATTTCATTTCATTTAAATGTTGACAGATATTCAAGCTGTCCTGAAGGCTCAGAGAGCATCAGTGTCAGCGCAAACTATCTTTGGAACTTGTTTGGGGCTGCTTATCCACCATCCTGACTATCCTGCGTTGACACCTTTCAACAATTTTTCTCTTCCGTCCACGCCAGGGAGATTAGCTACAGTGCCATGGGTTGCAAACTTCTTGATAATGTTGCGCACTGTGGACAAAGGCGAATGTAGATCTCTGGGGATGGACTTGTAACCTTGAGATTGTTGATATTTTTCCACAATTTTGGTTCTCAAGTCCTCAGACAGTCCTCTTCTCTCTCTTTCTGTTGTCCATGCTTAGTGTGGCACACACAGACACACAATGCAAAGACTAAGTGAACTTCTCTCCTTTTCATCTGCTTTCAGATGTGATTTTTATATTGCCCACACCTGTTACTTGCCCCAGGTGAGTTTCAAGGAGCATCACATGCTTGAAACAATCTTATTTTTCCACAATTTTGAAAGGGTGTCAATAATTTTGTCCAGCCCATTTTTGGAGTTTGGTGTGACATTATGTCCAATTTACTTTTTTACCTCCCATTTTTGGTTTAGTTCCAATAAACACAAAGGGAATAAACATGTGTATAGCAAAACATGTGTTACTTCAATCCTTTTCGGTGAGAAATATGAAAAATGTCAGGGGTGCCAACAATTACAGCCATGACTGTATATATCGATAGATAGATGCAGCACACTACAATGGTAGAATTAACGTGGGTAGTTTATTCCATGATGTATCACAGACCTTTAACGTTTCACCAGCCTCACTGTTACGCCTAGCGCTGCGGGTCCCCGCTCCTCCCCGGAGCGCTCACGGCGTCTCTCTCCCCGCAGCGCCCCGGTCTGTCCCGCTGACCGGGAGCGCTGCACTGTCAATGCCGTCGGGGATGCGATTCGCACAGCGGGACGCGCCCGCTCGCAAATCGCATCCCAGGTCACTTACCCGTCCCAGTCCCCTGCTGTCATGTGCTGGCGCGCGTGGCTCCGCTCTCTAGGGCGCGCGCGCGCCAGCTCTCTGAGACTTAAAGGGCCAGTGCACCAATGATTGGTGCCTGGCCCAATTAGCTTAATTGGCTCCCACCTGCTCCCAGACTATATCTGCTCACTGCCCCTGCACTCCCTTGCCGGATCTTGTTGCCTTGTGCCAGTGAAAGCGTTTAGTGTGTCCAAAGCCTGTGTTACCTGAACCCTTGCTATCCATCTTGACTACGAACCTTGCCGCCTGCCCCCGACCTTCTGCTACGTCTGACCTTGCCTCTGCCTAGTCCTTCTGTCCCACGCCTTCTCAGCAGTCAGCGAGGTAGAGCCGTTGCTAGTGGATACGACCTGGTTGCTACTGCCGCAGCAAGACCATCCCGCTTTGCGGCGGGCTCTGGTGAACACCAGTAGCCTCTTAGAACCGGTCCACTAGCACGGTCCACGCCAATCCCTCGCTGACACAGAGGATCCACTACCTGGAAGCCGAACCGTGACAGTAGATCCGGCCATGGATCCCGCTGAGGTGCCGCTGCCAAGTCTCGCTGACCTTACCACGGTGGTCACTCAGCAATCGCAGCAAATTGCCCAACAAGGACAGCAGCTGTCGCAGTTGACCGCCACGTTACAGCAACTTCTGCCCCTGCTACAGCAGCAACCATCTCCTCCGCCAGCTCCTGCACCTCCTCCGCAGCGAGTGGCCGCTCCTAGCCTCCGCTTGTCCCTGCCAGACAAATTTGATGGGGACTCTAAACTCTGCCGTGGATTTTTGTCTCAGTGTTCCCTGCATATGGAGATGTTGTCGGACTTGTTTCCTACAGAACGGTCTAAGGTGGCGTTCGTAGTAAGCCTTCTTTCAGGAAAGGCCTTGTCTTGGGCCACACCGCTCTGGGACCGCAATGATCCTGCCACAGCCACAGTCCAGTCCTTCTTCGCTGAAGTCCGGAGTGTCTTCGAGGAGCCAGCCCGAGCTTCTTCTGCCGAGACTGCCCTGTTGAACCCGGTCCAGGGTAATTCTTCAGTGGGCGAGTACGCCATCCAATTTCGTACTCTTGCTTCCGAGTTATCATGGAATAACGAGGCTCTCTGCGCGACCTTTAAAAAAGGCCTATCCAGTCGCATCAAGGATGTGCTGGCCGCACGAGAGATTCCTGCCAACCTGCAAGAACTCATCCATTTGGCTACCCGCATTGACATGCGTTTTTCTGAGCGACACCAAGAGCTCCGCCAGGAAAAAGACTTAGATCTCTGGGCACCTCTCCCACAGTATCCGTTGCAATCTACGCCTGGGCCTCCCGCCGAGGAGGCCATGCAAGTGGATCGGTCTCGCCTGACCCAGGAAGAGAGGAATCGCCGTAGGGAAGAAAATCTCTGTCTTTACTGTGCCAGTACCGAGCATTTCTTGGTGGATTGCCCTATCCGTCCTCCACGTCTGGGAAACGCACGCACGCACCCAGCTCACGTGGGTGTGGCGTCTCTTGGTTCTAAGTCTACTTCTCCACGTCTCACGGTGCCCGTGCGGATTTCTCCTTCAGCCAACTCCTCCCTCTCAGCCGTGGCCTGCTTGGACTCTGGTGCCTCTGGGAATTTTATTTTGGAGTCGTTTGTGAATAAATTCAGCATCCCGGTGACCCGTCTCGTCAAGCCGCTCTACATTTCCGCGGTCAACGGAGTCAGATTGGATTGCACCGTGCGTTACCGCACAGAACCCCTCCTGATGTCTATTGGACCCCACCACGAAAGGATTGAGTTATTCGTCCTTCCCAACTGTACCTCTGAGGTCCTCCTCGGTCTGCCATGGCTCCGGCTTCATTCTCCCACCCTTGATTGGACCACCGGGGAGATCAAGAACTGGGACTCTGCCTGCCATAGGAAGTGCCTCTCCCCCCCTCCCAGTCCCGTCAGGCAAGCCTCAGTGCCTCCTCATGGCCCCCGTCCTGGTGTCACACTGCCCCGTGCCAGGCTTCGCCCTCTGCCCTCCCTCCTCATTCCCACTCCTGCTGTACTGCCTGCCGTTGAGGAGACCCTCCATTCTTTCCCGGTGTCCTCATCCCAGGGGAGGCAGTTACCGGACAAAGAAAAGGGGAGACCTAAGGGGGGGGTACTGTTATGCCTAGCGCTCCGGGTCCCCGCTCCTCCCCGGAGCGCTCACGGCGTCTCTCTCCCCGCAGCGCCCCGGTCTGTCCCGCTGACCGGGAGCGCTGCACTGTCATGGCCGTCGGGGATGCGATTCGCACAGCGGGACGCGCCCGCTCGCGAATCGCATCCCAGGTCACTTACCCGTCCCGGTCCCCTGCTGTCATGTGCTGGCGCGCGCGGCTCCGCTCTCTAGGGCGCGCGCGCGCCAGCTCTCTGAGACTTAAAGGGCCAGTGCACCAATGATTGGTGCCTGGCCCAATTAGCTTAATTGGCTCCCACCTGCTCCCAGACTATATCTGCTCACTGCCCCTGCACTCCCTTGCCGGATCTTGTTGCCTTGTGCCAGTGAAAGCGTTTAGTGTGTCCAAAGCCTGTGTTACCTGAACCCTTGCTATCCATCTTGACTACGAACCTTGCCGCCTGCCCCCGACCTTCTGCTACGTCTGACCTTGCCTCTGCCTAGTCCTTCTGTCCCACGCCTTCTCAGCAGTCAGCGAGGTAGAGCCGTTGCTAGTGGATACGACCTGGTTGCTACTGCCGCAGCAAGACCATCCCGCTTTGCGGCGGGCTCTGGTGAACACCAGTAGCCTCTTAGAACCGGTCCACTAGCACGGTCCACGCCAATCCCTCGCTGACACAGAGGATCCACTACCTGGAAGCCGAATCGTGACACTCACGCTGGCTTTCTCAAGTGACAATGAATGATAAGTGCTGGGCTTTTACACAGCCCACAATCATTGTATGACATCCTCTATAGATTTTCATATATAAACAAAACAAATATAGTGTAGAAACATATATAAAAATAGTGCCAAAACATTCATTTGCAGCATATAAATCTTCATATACATACATACATTATATATATTACACATGTTTAATCACCATTGAGTTTATCACAGACACAATACAATATAACTATACCCAAATGTCCAAGTCCCACCTTAGTGGTGTTGTGCAGGTGAAGTTCATTACCTCCAGTGGATCCAGTCACGATGTTCTGAACGCCGCACATTGCATAACACGCCGGGATCAGCGCGGTATACAAGAACTTCCGGGTCAGTGGGGATCACATCCGGCAGTATTTGCATCCTCAGTAACACGCTCCGGCCTGTCACATAGATTCGCGCATGGTCTGAATGCAGGAGCGAGCTCTCAGCGCCATCAAAGTGTAGGGCACAGCAGTTCCTTGCGCCATTGTTACAGGCAACAGTAGATTCAAGTAATTGATTGTCCATATTATCAGAGCAAGTATTATAGGCTGTATAGTATGGTATGAATACATAGGAAAAAATAGAAACGCAGAACGTGCGCCGTTATGCACAAAAGGAGTAATATTTATTACAATAGGAGTCCCAGACACAGCAAGTCATTCAACGGGGGATATGAGCACAGCAGTCTTCCAAGTTATGGAACCAACATGAGCAGCTCGGAATAGGATCTGTAGACCCCTCCAGCCATGACTTTATGACCACCCCTAACAGGAACTGTCTGGGGAACAGTCAATCAAGTCATTAGTCCATGTGTCCCTGTAGACTGGAAGAAGTGTTCAAATTTCCCCACAATCAGCAACTCACATCACACTGGACTCACTAAAGTGTTTAACCAATATATAATAAAAATTGGAAAAAAATAATAAGATCACCCTCACGGAAGAAAAAAAAATCAGGTAGTAGGTTTGTTTGTAGTTAGCATCGTGACTGGTCCCCAACCTGGAGGTAATCTAAAAGTGAAGAGAAAAAGAAAATGTAAGTTACATACCACATCAATACATTACACAAGTGAGTACCTGTATTCATGTATGGGGCTATACCTGCCAGCTTTTCATCATTTTTGGTGAGACAATGAACTCTACTTGAGTCCCCTGGGCTTCAAACTATTCAAATCATATAACCACTTGAGTTCATGTTTTTGAAAAAGGGTGATTCTATCCCCTTTTATTAGGTAGTGGGATGTGATCCACTATCATGCATCTGAGGTCTGACTCTGTATGACCTGCTTCTATAAAGTGATGGGAGACTGGTAGATCTGTAAGTTTTTTTCCTAATGGGAGTAGCGATGCTGGTTTAAACGTGTCTTAAAATCGCACTTGGTTTCACCGACATAAAGAAGGTTACACGGGCACCACAGGATATCACATGATTGCTCTCACAGGTTAAATAGAATTTAATAGAATATTCTTTGCCTGATATTGGCTGTATAAAGGAACTACCCTTTTGGTTGTATCTACAATTGACACATCTCCTACAGGGAAGCATCCTTTAGCCTCGACTGATTTCACTGAATGGTCATTGAGGTTACGGGCCCTTCTGTATGACATAAGGGGAGGTCCATTGAATTCTGAGATGTGTGGATAATTGTTCCTTATTATGTGCCAGTGTCTCCTAATGGCCTTGGCAATAGCTCCAGATGTCTCATTATATGTAGTTATAAACAGTATACAATTACCACTTTTGTTCTCCTTCCTCTGGTGATTCCCTGATTTGCATCTGTCCTGTACCTTGTGCATTTGATGTAGTATAACATTGGCGGGATACCCTCTGTTGAGAAATTGTCTAACCATCTTATTCACTGCTCTGTCAAATTTCTCATCCGTGTCCGTGATACGACTGGCACGTATGAATTGAGTGAAGGCCAGTGATCAAACCTGAGTAGTGTATTACAGTCTGTTGGCTTACTGTAGATATCAGTAGACAGTTTATTCCCCACTATTGCACTGAAAATATGAATCAATACTGTTAAGGAAAACCTGAAAATTAAGTAGTTCCTCCCCGCTACCACACAAGATAAAAAAATGTTTGTTCATATACCTCCACTACTGCAGGATATTCCTGGAGTGGTGGAATATATAGACATTGGTGGTGGCGGTGGGATATATAGACATCTGTGATACATCATGGAATAAAATACCCGGTCTGAAGAAGCATCATTTGATGTGAAACTAGCTGGTCGTCTTGGGACCTCCCTGCACCGTCCACACGTTCCTCTCTCCCCCCAGCACAGCCCCGATGTCTGCTTACCGGTTGTAAAGATGCTCTCACGGTAATAAAGACAAGCAACAAGGTGGTGAGTCGCAGCGTTTTCCTTCTTCATTGTTTCATATATATATATATATATATATATATATATATATATATATATACACATACATACATACACACACTACAATTGTCAGATCCTCCTCTATCGGTGGCATATGCCATTTCTTTAACATGTTGATGTAGGAGTGGCCAGTCACAGTATCTTCAGCATAAAAGAAGGGTCCATAGACTTTGTGCTTGTTCATTGTACAGGACATGTTGTTGCAAATTCAAACAGGCAAAAAGCTTTTTTCTTGCTTCAATGTCATCATCTTATGTATGACTATGTAAGCCTGTTTCAAATTTGGCCATTGAAAGTAGAAGCTGTTGCTGTGGGCATACAAGCCTGTTTTTCTTAGCTTTTCAGTCATTTACCACTGATGTTACTTTAACTACAGGTCTTTACTTTTGCACTATCCTTTCTGAATCAGTCTATATTTCTCACTAGCTGACATAGCGACACATCCTGGGACTTTACTCTCTCTCTCTATTTATTTAAAGTCTTACTAACATTTACTTCTACCTTTCTAACATTCATGGTGCAAATGTTTCTAAAAGGTTATCAATTTTGTCACATAGCAGATGAGACACAATGATAAATGAGGAAAAAGTACTAGAGTAAATACTAGAAATAATGGCCCTGATTTACTATTTTAAACCCAACGGGGTTGTGCGGCAGATTCTGTCTGCACCAGAATCTGCGCCAGAATGGAAAAAAATCCAAACAACTCTCTTTACTTATAAAACCTGAAAAATGGGCATGGCCACAAAAAAGGGGCGTGTCCCCAACGTTTTCACAAAAATCCAACATATTTACTAAGGTTTCCACAGAAAATGTGGTGGATTTGAGCTGAGGAAAACCCGACAGTTCAGAGCATGTGTAAAAAAAGCTAAATGTAGGGAAAAGTGCAGAATGTAGGGAAATCTTCGTAAATACCGTAGATAAATTACACTCCACTCTTAGTAAATCAGGGCCAATGTCTCTTACTCCAGACGGGTCTGCAATAAATGAATGACCTATTTACTTTAAATGGGCACTGTCAGATATAAAAACTTTTTATATGTTGTACAACTTGGCAAAACAATAGTTTTTCTAATATACGTCTTTAATTTTTTTTTACATTTTACTAAAGAAAACTTCTTTTACAGTCCCACCACTAGGGGTCCACATACCTCCTGGGACACTGATGAGTCCAACAACAGCATCAGCATTTCCAAGGGTCATGGACATGAGATGGCTGATTGACAAGGCTGCAGGAGGAACACAGCCTGCAGCAACACTGCTGTAAACCAGAGTTTTACCTGTGCCTCCAGCTGTTGCAAAACTACAAGTCCAAGCATTCCTGGACAGTCAAAGGATGTCTGGGCATGCTGGGAGTTGTAGTTTTGCAAAAGCTGTAGGCACACAGCTGCAAACACTGTACCTCCGACTATTCCAAAACTACATGTCCCAGCATTACAGGACTGCCTAAGGATGACACACATAAATGACAGGAAGATGTAAATTATACACTCACCATATTGTCTTTGGTGGTAGAGTACAGGCTATCTCCAATAATCATTGTGTGTGTGTGTGTGTGTACAGCATAAAACCAGAGAGGAAAGGGTTACAGAGCAGGGCTGCAAGGCTCCCGAGAGCAGTAAGTCAGCAAAGTGAGGGAGGGGAAGGAGTCCCCACAGTGCAGACAAGAGAGGGACATGAGCAGCTGCAATATACTATTTTTCTTTGTGAAATATGGGTGATAGATACATAAAAATGACATGTACATGATCAGGATGAGGTACTGAGTAACATATAACAGTTTTGTTTTTTTGTGGGATCTGACAGGTACAATTTAAAGAGATATATGCAATGCTTGATAAAGATGTGCAGTATTGCTAGGATATGCCATAACTTCATTATCAGTGAGGGTCTGATGTCTGGGACCCTCATCAATACCTCCCCTTTATTCTCAGTATCAGTAAAGGTACCAGAGATAAAAGTGACTATTCATTTATCAGATGGGAATAAACCTTAAATGCTTTGCGTCCCCCACCCGAGTAAGAACAGCTGAATGAAAGGTGGCCTAGCAGCTTATTAACAGGGCAAGGAATTATTGAATATTAACTACCTCTACTATAAAAATAAAATTATGGTACATTAATATGGAACTTGTGCTCAAAAGAATTTGCTAAAAACATTCATTACCTATCCGCAGTTAATAAATGTATAATCTCTGGAGGTTTGACAAATGGCACCTCCCCATGAGACAAGTGGTCTCAGACTTCCCTCTATAAATGGAACAGTAGTGCATCTGCGTGACCATTGCTCTATTTACTATTGACTTTTAGGGAGCATGTAACAGCATGTATGGCCATGCAGATATATATCCCTCTCTATATATACAAAGGCCCAGATTTATTAACTTGAGCAAAAAAATAGAGAGATTTTTCCTCAGCAACCAATCACAATTCAGATAACGAGCTCTGGTAAAGTGAAACCTGAGCTGTGATTGGTTGCTGGGGGAAAATCTCACAATTTTTTTTTTCTTACACAGTTTGATAAATCTGGGCCTAAGGGTCTATTCACATGGCAGAATTTCTGCTTGGGGAATTCCGCCTCAAATTAAAGCCCATAGACTTATATGGGATTTTGCACTCCCATTTATCACACTTCCGAATTTTCGCTAGTAGAATTCCGCAAGCTGAAATTAAGAATTGTGAATAAAAGTACGGAATCCCATAGACGTCTATGGGCTTTAATCTGAGGCGGAATTCCGCAAGCGGAAATTCTGCCATGTGAATAGACCCTTACACTACAACTGATTTGATTAATTTAAATGGGATAATTTATTCTGTTCTGCAAAGCTTCTGATGCTCTAAACAGCATGATCAATTCAGTTCTTTTCAATGGGATCATCAGAATTGCTCAACATTCTGGAGGAAAATGGAATATTTGTACAGCCCCCCCCCAATTGTCTTTTGTCAAAAACAATCAAGTTAACCTATAGAAACCCTTCCCTCCAAAACTCAGGATATGTCTAATGAGGTTTTAGGCTAAGTCTCCACTTGTTTTTTTTCCTGCAAAACAAGAAATTCTGCCGCATGGCGTTTTTTTGGACAAAAAACACTGCGGCCAGATGTTAGCTGTAAATCAATGAGAAATCGCAAATTTCGCATTCCACTTGACGTTTTTTCACTTTGGCGTTTTTTTTAATCCTTTTGGCGTTTATTCACGTTTTCTGCGTTTTTTTCAGCTCCTTGGCGTTTTGAAAAAAACGCTGTATGTCGCTCAAACCGGCGTTTTTTTTCGCAAAATCGTTGCGTATTGCTCCAATAGAAGTCTATGGGAGTGAGAAAACGCCAAGAAAAACGATATGTGGGGTTTAACTTTGACATTTTTGCAGACGGTCTTTAATCTTTTTTGGACTTAAGTGATCCAAAAAAGTGATGGATACCTGTTTTGAATAAAATGTTGTAGGGTACCAGGGGACCATAGGAGAGAGGCCGCTGCATCTATACATTATACAGGAGGATCACAGCGGGTGTCAGGAGGAGTGACATCCGCCGTGATCTTTCCATAACTGCAGCTACTACTACTCCCAACATGGAGCACACTCTGGCTCATGCTGGGAGCTGTAGTACCTGCATTAATAGACAGATCGCAGCGGGTGTCAGAAGTTACACTCGCTGTGATCTGTCTATTAATCCCTTAAGGACGAGCGCTGTAAATGTACGGCGCCGTACATTTACGGCGCAGCTTTCCTGGATCACCACGTCTCCGGACACTGTGATCGGAACAGGAAGACTGCTGATATCTACGGGACGTGATGACTGCTGTCCTGAGATCCCCCCCATGTCGGCGATCGTGGCAAATCGTCAGTAAATTCAGACTGGCGATTTGCGCTATTCTGGGCCAAATTGGGTCTCTGGTGACCCGGTAAAAAAGGGTGAATGGGGCTGTCCGAGACAGCCCCATTCACCCATACCCAGCAGGAGTGAGGTGGCACAGGTGCCGCCTTACGATCACGTGATTGATCGGTCGGAATGACCGATCAATCACGGACCTGCTCGGCGTTGATCGGGACCGCGATCGGCGCCGGCGGGGGTCTCCTACCTTGCCCTGCTCCGGCGGGGTCACCTCAGGATCGGTGGCGGCGACAGGAGCAGCAGGATCGGTCCCTCGGCAGGATACAGCGCGGCGGTCCTGGGCGGCAGGATACACAGCAGGTGGTGAGTCCTGTTCACTTCCTGCTGTTGCTTAGCATTAACTCGCAGAATGCACAGCCAAAGGGCATGCTGGGAGTTGTAGTTTTGCAACAGCTGGAGTTCCAACTACAACTCCTAGCATGCCCTTTGGTAGTCTGTGCATGCTGGGGGTTGTAGTTTTGCAACAGCTGGAGGCACATTTTTTTCTATGAAAAAGTATGCATTCAGCTGTTGCATAACTACAACTCCCAGCATGCACAGACTACCAAAGGGCAAGCTGGGAGTTTTAGCAGTGTGCCTCCAGCTGTTGCAAAACTACAACTCTCAGCATGCCCTTAGACTGTCAATGCATGCTGATTGTTGCAGTTTTGCAACAGCTGGAGACACATTGGTTGTGAAACCTAGTTTGTTACCTAACTCAGTGTTTCACAACCAGTGTGCCTCCAGCTGTTGCAAAAAATAGAACTCCAAGCAACACTGAGTTAAGTAACAAACACTCAGTGTTTCACAAACAATGTGCCTCCAGCTGTTGCATAACTACAACTCCCAGCATGTATGGTCTGTCAGTGCATGCTGGGAGCTGTAGTTTTGCAACAGCTGGAGGTTTGCCCCCCCCCCTCCCCCATGTGAATGTACAGGGTACATTCACACGGGCGGATTTACAGCTTTTCTGCTGCAAGTTTGAGAAGCGGCAAATTTTCCGCCGCGGCTCAAACTCCCAGCTCAAACTCACTGTAAACCCAACCGTGTGAATGCACCCTAAAAATACTACACTACACAAAATAAAAAGTAAAACACTACATATACACATACCCCTACACAGTCCCCCCCCCCCAAATAAAAAGAAAACGTCTTGTACGGCACTGTTTCCAAAACAGAGGCTCCAGCTGTTGAAGAACAACAACTCCCAGTATTGCCGGACAGCCACTGACTGTTTGGGAAACACTGCCGTGCCGTAGGGTATTTTTGTGGTGGATTCAAATCCTCAATTTTGGCCTCAAATGCACATGGCGCTCTCTCACTTTGGAGCCCTATCGTATTTCAAGGAAACAGTTTAGGGCCACATATGGGGTATCTCCGTCCTCGGGAGAAATTGTGTTACAAATTTTGGGGGGCTTTTTCTCCTTTTACCCCTTATGAAAAGGTAAAGTTGGGGTCTACACCAGCATGTTAGTGTAAAAAAAATTTTTTTTTACACTAGCATGCTGTTGTTGCCCCATACTTTTAATTTTCACAAGCGGTAAAAGGAAAAAAAAAGACCCCCAAAATTGGTAACGCAATTTCTCCTGAATACAGAAATACCCCATATGTGGGCGTAAAGTGATCTGCGGGCGCACAACAAGGCTCAGGAGTGAGTGTGCACTATGTACATTTGAGGTCTAAATTGGTGATTTGCACAGTGGTGGCTGATTTGACAGCGGTTCTGACGTAAATGTAAAACAATAAATACCTAGATGTGACCCTATTTTGGAAACTACACCCCTCACGGAATGTAACAAGGGGTATAGTGAGCCTCAACACCACACAGGCGTTTGACAAATTTTCCTTAAAGTTAGATGTGAAAATGAAAAAAAAAATGTTTTTCACTAAAATGCTGGTGTTACCCTACATTTTTCATTTTCCCAAGGTAGAATAGGGTTAAAAAGCCCCCCAAAATTCGTAGCCCCATTTCTTCTGAGTAAGAACATACCCCATATGTGAATGTAAAGTGCACTGCTCAGAAGAGAAGGAGCGCGATTGGGATTTTGGAGAGAGAATGTGTCCGAAATTGAAGGCCATGTGTTTACAAAGCCCCCATAGTGCCAGAACAGTGGACCCTTTCACATGTGACCCCATTTTGGAAACTACACCGCTCACGTAATGTAATTAGGGGTACAGTGAGAATTTACGCCCCACAGGTGTCCGACAGATTTTTGGAACAGTGGTCCGTGAAAATGAAAAATTAAATTTTTCATTTGCACAGCCCACTGTTCCAAAGATCTGTCAAATGCCAGTGAGGTGAAAATGTTCACTGCACCCCTTATTAAATTCTGTGAGGGGTGTAGTTTCCAAAATGCGGTCACATGTTCGGGGGTCCACTGTTCTGGCACCAAGGGGGGGCTTTATAAACGCACATGGCCCCCGAATTCTATTCCAACCAAATTCTCTCACCAAACGCTCAATGGCGCTCCTTCTCTTCTGAGCATTGTAGTTCGCCCGCAGAGCACTTTACATCCACATATGGGGTATTTCCATACTCAGAAGAAATGGGGTTACACATTTTGGGAGGTTTTTCTCCAATTCCCCCTTGTGAATATGAAAAATTTGGGGTAACATCAGCATTTTAGCGAAAAAAAATAAAATTTTTCATTTTCCTGTCCAACTTTAGGGGAAATTTGTCAAACACCTGTGGGGTGTTAAGGCTCACTGTACCACTTGTTACGTTCCTTGAGGGGTGCAGTTTCCAAAATAGTATGCCATGGGGGTTTTTTTGCTGTTCTGGCACCATAGGGGCTTCCTAAATGCGACATGCCCCCCAAAAACTATTTCAGCAAAATTTGCTTTCCAGAAGTCAAATGTGACTCCTTCTCTTCTGAGCATTGTAGTGTGCCCGCAGTGCACTTGACGTCCACACATGGGGTATTTCCATACTCAGAAGAGATGGGGTTACAAATTTTGGGTGGCATTTTCTCCTATAACCCCTTGCAAAAATGTAAAATTTGGGGGAAAACCATCATTTTAGTGAAAAAAAAAATTCATTTACACATCCGACTTTAACGAAAAGTCGTCAAACACCTGTGGGGTGTTAAGGCTCACTGGACTCCTTGTTATGCTCCTTGAGGGGTGAAGTTTCCAAAATAGTATGCTATGTTGGAGTTTTTTTGCTGTTCTGGCACCATATGGGTTTCCTAAATGTGACTTGCTCCCCAAAAACCATTTCAGAAAAACTTACTCTCCAAAATCCCAGTCGCTCCTTCCCTTCTGAGCCTTGTAGTGCACCCACAGAGCAATTGACATCCACTTATGAGGTATTTCCTTATTCGAGAGAAATTGGGTTACAAATTTTGGGGGGCTTTTTTTCCCTTTTACCCCTTGTAAAATTTCAAAACCTGGGTCTACAAGAACATGCAAGTGTAAAAAATGAAGATTTTGAATTTTCTCCTTCATTTTGCTGCTATTCCTATGAAACACCTAAAGGGTTAACAAACTTACTGAATGTAATTTTGAAAACTTTGGGGGGGTGCAGTTTTTATAATGGGGTCATTTATGGGGTATTTCTATTATGAAGACCCCTCAAATCCACTTCAAAAGTGAACTGGTCCCTGAATAATTCCGATTTTGAAAATTTTGTGAAAAAGTGGAAAATTGCTGCTGAACTTTGAAGCCCTCTGATGTCTTTCAAAAGTTAAAACATGTCAACTTTATGATGCACGTATCAACTTCTCAACATAATCAGACCACAGGTGTGCACGTAGTGGGTGGCTTCCCTATGTCTATCTCAGGGCTCCGTCTCATGAGGGCAGTAAACCATATATATGTAGAAACAGATATAGACTGGGAATTGCACTTAAAAAGTTCTTTATCTCCAAATTTATCCATGTACAAAATAGCAGAGAGATATACAGAACATAATCACCCGGTGCTCCATAGACTGCTCAGAAGTTATTCCACTCGGTGTCTTCAGAACCTTCCATCCCAGACTCCCAGACACCATCCAGCAAGCAGCAAGTCTGGGATGGAAGGTTCTGAAGACACCGAGTGGAATAACCTCTGAGCAGTCTATTGAGCACCGGGTGATTATGTTCTGTATATCTCTCTGCCATTTTGTACATGGATAAATTTGGAGATAAAGAACTTTTTAAGTGCAATTCCCAGTCTATGTCCGTTTCTACATATATATGATAAACTTTATGATGCAAACATAAAGTAGGCATATTGTATTTGTGAATCAATATAACATTTATTTGGAATATTAATTTTCCTTACAAGCAGGGAGTTTCAAAGTTAGAAAAATGCAACATTTTCAAAATTTGGGATTTTTAACCATGAAAGGATGCAAGACGAAAATTTACCACTGTGTTAAAGTAGAATATGCCACGAAAAAACAATCTCGGAATCAGAATAATCGGTAAAAACATCCCAATGTTATTAATGCATAAAGTGATAGTGGTCAGAATTGCAAAAAAGGGCTGTGTCCTTAAGGTGAAAAAGGGCTCAGTCCTTAAGGGGTTAATGCAGGTACTACAGCTCCCAGCATGGAGCAGAGTGTGCTCCATGTTGGGAGTAGTAGTACTTGCAGATAAGAATAGATCGCAGCGGGTATCATTACTGACACCTGATGTTATCGTCCTTTCTATATCGTCCTTTCTGTATACATCGCTCGCATCCCTGCTCTGCACTATACTCCGGCCACTCATTCATACATCTTTTCCACAGAGCTGTCATTGGCTGCAACCATCCGGCCAATCACAGCTCTGGGCGGAAAATATGAATGAGTGATATGAATTTCTATTGACATCACTGGCCGGAGTAAGGTGTGGAGAGGAGAGCGCTGTATAGACCTGCTCACTTCTCTGCTATATTATGGACGATCGCAGCGGGTGTCAGGACTGACACCTGGGGCGATATGTCTATAGTACAGGTACTACCACTCCCATCATGGAACAGTCTGTTCCATGCTGGGAGTAGTAGTACTACATAAAAAATGTTAAAAATTTAGAAAAAAAAGTGAAACACACACACTTTATTAAAAAATAATAAAAATTGGGTTATAAAATATATATATTGCGTTTAATAAAAAAAAATTCCTTCACTGCTGCATCCTTTTTTTTTTTTTTTTTTTTTTTTTGGTATCCAACAAATTTTGGGTACCAAAAAAAGTGCCAAGGTGCAATTTCCACACAAATGAAAAAAAAGCCGGAAAAAATGCCAGAAAAAAATGCATGATGATGTAGATTGCACTGGCGATTTTTCAGGCGTTTTTTTAATCACTAAAAACGCAGGAAAAAAAAACAAGTGGAGACTTAGCCTGACAAACACTAACATTACACCTTCAGTTGTGCCAACGCACAGAAAAAAGCCTCCAAACAAGTTAAAATATAGAAATACTAGTAAATCTTTATTGGTATACAAATAAACATTAAAAAGCACATATACAGGATCACACAAAAATTGAAAAGGTAAATACACAGGGATACTGGGATGAAAGTCCTGATTATGTGATCAACTGTATGTCTGTTTAAATATTATGCTACAAGGTGAACAACAGAAAGATATAATATAATGTAAGTTGCCCCAAAAGTGCTTAAGTGCCACCATAAAAAAGTCTGCTAGTCAAACATAGGCAACCTAGGAAGCATGATAGAGGAATAAAAATGTAGCAACAGAAAGAGTTACCAGGACTCACCCCAGTTCCACACCAGACCTCAGACGCGTTGCGCCGGGAGAGGCTTTATCCAGGAGTGGTGTGGAACTGAGAGAGCATGGTATTTATGTTAAAGGGGTACTCCGGTGAAAAACTTTTTTTTTTTAAATCAACTGGTGCCAGAAAGCTAAACAGATTTGTAAATTACTTCTATTAAAAAATCTTAATCCTTCCTCTACTTATTAGCTGCTGAATACTACAGTGGAAATTATTTTCTGTTTGAAACACAGAGCTGTCTGCTGACATCATGAGCACAGTGCTCTCTACTGACATCTCTGTCAATTTTAGGAACTGTCCAGAGTAAAAGGAAATCCCCATAGCAAACATATGCTGTTCTGGACAGTTACTAAAATGGACAGAGATGTCAGCAGAGAGCACTGTGCTCATGATGTCAGCAGACAGCTCTGTGTTTCAAAAAGAAAATAATTTCCGTTGTAGTATTCAGCAGCTAATAAGTACTGAAAGGATTAAGTTTTTTTAATAGAAGTAATTTACAAATCTGTTTAACTTTCTGGCACTAGTTGATTTAAAAGAAAAAAGTTTTTCACCGGAGTACCCCTTTAAAGGTAGCCAACGAGAAAGCTGGAATACAAAAGGTACGCACCTGATACATACTAAACATGTAAATGGCCCCATGAGTAAGATCGCCGCGTCCGGAACTGATGGAGCGGGTGAGCGGTCATGTGACACCAACATCACGTGAACTGGGGGCGGGATAGTCTATGCGCTGCAGCTAGATGGCTGGATCGTGATAATGACCCTATGGTATATAGACAACATTCTCCTAATTTGGCAGGGCCCTAAGAATGAATTAAAGGACCTATTGTTGAGGCTGAACAACAATGGGAAAAACATTAAACTTACATCTAAATTAGAGGAACCCGTTACTGAGTTCTTGGATGTCAAAATTTCATGGTCTCCTCTCAACAATGGTCTCCTCTCAACAGATTTATACAGGAAAAGCACATCTGCCAACACAACCGCTGGCATCTTCTGAATACCAGTGCTCACCTTTCTAACATGAATTATTTTGGTTGGATTTTCATTTATTTTACATACATACATTTATTCATTTCAATATTATATCTATACACACACGCATATAAATATATATTTTTTTTTTCACTTTCTGCTCTTTTTTGTATCTTTATTTTAATTTCTATAGTTATCATTATTTATGTATGATTTATTCGCTTTAGCACACCAGGGGGCCCCCTGATTATTGCACTTATCACTTTGCCATGCACTTTACAAGTTATTCACCATAGTTATTGGTGCTATGTCTTATATTGATTTTATATTGAGTTCATGGCCACATTCATTTATTGTACATAAGTGTATATCCTTATGGCTTTTCCACACATTCACATCTAATCATTTTTATATCCTAGTATGAATTGGTATATATGATTATATAATGAAATGACACTATATATTTACCAATAATTATTAAAAAAAAAATGTTACTTCTTTATATTATATACTTATTGACTAAACACAATTCTTTAGTTTTATTTTTGTATACAATATATAAATCCATCTGTTATAAACTTACTATAGTAGCTTATTATATATGGACTATTTCTTCCCTTGTTTCTGAGCACTGTCACTTTAATTATTCCCCATGAGTGGATCGTCTGAGTCCAGAACACACAGATCTTTTTGAAGCCCTCTTACCCCTCTATATTGATTTCTATAGCGCATGGAGATGCGCATTGACTATCCTGGCTGCTGTTCGGCCATCTTTGCGGAGACAGATGTGCGCACATATGGTTATTAACACGATCCAGCCATCTAGCTGCAGCGCATAGACTATCCTGCCCCCAGTTCACGTGAAGTTGGTGTCACATGACCGCTCATCCGCTCCATCAGTTACTCATGGGTCCATTTACATGTTTAGTATGTACAGTGGGGATCAAAAGATTGGTCACCCAAGGTAAAAATTTGTATTAATGTGCATAAAGAAGCCAAGGAAAGATGGAAAAATCTCCAAAAGGCATCAAATTACAGATTAGACATTCTTAGAATATGTCAACAAAAGTTAGATTTTATTTCCATCATTTACACTTTCAAAATAACAGAAAACAAAAAAATGGCATCTGCAAAAGTTTGGGCACCCTGCAGAATTTCTAGCATGCACTGCCCCCTTTGCAAAGCTAAAACCTGCCAGTGTCACGGATTGTTCTCAATCATCATCTGGGAAGATCAGGTGATGTCAATCTCAAAGGTTTTAAATGCCCAGACTCATCTGACCTTGCCCCAACAATCGGCACCATGGGTTCTTCTAAGCAGTTGTCTAGAAATCTGAAACTGAAAATAGTTGACGCTCACAAAGCTGGAGAAGGCTATAAGAAGATAGCAAAATGTTTTCAGATGTCAAAATCCTCTGTTTGGAATGTAATTAAGAAATGGCAGTCATCAGGAACAGTGGAAGTTAAAGCAATCTGGAAGACCAAGAAAAATATCAGACAGAACAGCTTGCAGAATTGGGAGAAAAACTATTAAAAACCAATGTTTGACTGCACAATCCCTCCAGAAAGATCTGGCAGACACTATAGTTGTGGTACACTATTCCACTATAAAGAGATACTTGTACAAATATGGTCTTCATGGAAGAGTCATCAGAAGAAAACACAAAAATCAGCGTTTGTACTTTGCAAATGAAGATATAGACAAGCCTGATGCATTTTGGAAACAAGTTCTGTGGACCGATGAGGTTAAAATTGAACTTTTTGTCCGGAATAAGCAAAGGTACGTTTGGTGAAGAAGGGGAACAGAATTTAATGAAAAGAACCTCAGTCCAACTGTCAAGCATGGGGGTGGATCAATCATGCTTTGGGGTTGTATTGCAGCCAGTGGCACAGGGAACATCTCGCGAGTAGAAGGAAAAATGGATTCGATAAAATTTCAGCAAATTTTGGATGCTAACTTGATGCCATCTGTGAAAAAGCTGAAGTTAAAGAGAGGATGGCTTCTACAAACGGATAATGATCCTAAACACACCTCGAAATCCACAGAGGATTACATCAAGAGGTGTAAACTGAAGGTTTTGCCATGCCCTTCACAATCTCCTGACATCAACATAATTGAAAATCTATGGATAGACCTTAAAAGAGCAGTGCGTGACAGACAGCCCAGAAATCTCAAAGAACTGGAAGACTTTTGTAAGGAAGAATGGGCAAAGATACCTCAAACAAGAATTGAAAGACTCTTGACTGGCTATAAAAAGTGTTTACAAGCTGTGATACTTGCATAAACGGGGCAGTTCAAGATATTAACTCTGCAGGGTGCCCAAACTTTTGCAGACACCCTTTTCTTTGTTTTCTGTTATTCTGAAAGTGTAAATGATGGAAATAAAATCTAACTTTTTTTTGACATATTATAAGAATGTCTAATCTGTAATTTGATGCCTTTTGGAGATTTTTCCATCTTTCCTTGGCTTCTTTATGCACATTAATACAAATTTTTACCTGGGGTGCCCAAACTTTTGATCCCCACTGTATCAGGTGCAGCTCTTAGTATTCCAGATTTCTCATTAGCTACCTTTAATATAAATACCATGCTCTCCCAGTTCCAGACCACTCCTGGATAAAGCCTCTCCCGATGCAATGTGTCTGAGGTCTGGTGTGGAACTTGGGTGAGTCCTGGTAATTTTATGTGTCTGTTGCTAAATTTTTTATTTCTCTATCATGCTTCCTAGGTTGCCTCTGTTTGACTAGCAGACTTATTTATGGTTGCACTTATACACTTTGAGGGAGATTTATCAAAACCTGTCCAGAGAAACGTTGCTGAGTTAGCCGTAGCAACCAATCAGATCGCTTCTTTCAGTTTATGCAGTCAAGATGAATTCTAAAGGTAAACAAAAAACTAGAGATAAAACCAGAACAAACCGTGTTCAACAGTTTCCACAATTCACAGTGCCCAACATATTGGCCTTGATTTCCTATTGTAAACCCGACAAGTTTTGTCGGGTTGTGCGCCAGATTCTGGCGCATTGTGACATATTGTGTCTCATTGCGCCAGAAATGAAAAAAAAAAAAAAAAAAAACACCCAGCTCTCCATTGTACTGGGAAAACCCAAAAAAGGGTGTGGCTGTCGGGAAAAGGGGGCGTACCTCCAACATTTTCACAAAAACCCAACATATTTACTAAGGTTTCCACAGAAAATGTGGTGGGTGGATTTCAGCTGAGGAAAACCCGACACATCAGAGCATGTGGGAAAAAAAGCAAAATGAAGGGAAATGGGCAAAATGTAGGGAAACATTAGTAAATACTGTGGAAAAAAATTGTAGGGAATTAAAACCCACAAAGAAAACTACACAACACTCTTAGTAAATCAGGGCCATTGTGTGAATGTACCTCTTTCTAAAGCCATGTGCTGAGTTAAAATGTGCATTGTCAGCTACATTTACCATCATCATCATCCAATGTTTATGTAGGCAGAAACAATGCTGCCTTCTACTATGTAAGATGAAATAACGGTATAACTGTTATGAGTCTTTTGAACAAAAATTACATTTCTTTCAGTAGAAAAATTCTAGATCCCCGCCTAGGTGTAATTTTTCAGTCCAAACGAAGAAAGACAGCAAAGGCATTGTAAAACAACAGTTTTCGATATGCCATTTGAACTATTAACCTGAAATTTTACTGATTTAGAATGGCAGGATAATAAAGTTTAACTTGCGGTGCACCACAGACTGCATCAACTATTTACAACTCTCATTTACAAAGTAAAAAGCAAATAAATACAGTTTCAACATTGATTAATAAATAATTATAAACAGAACTGCCAACAGTAGTTGATGAAATGTTCTACAATTTCCTGGCAATATTAATAAGGCATTTTTACAGAAACCTCTGACCAGTGCTGTATGCATTTAAGCTTATCTAGTTAAAATAAGGCCATATTCCTAAACTTCTTTTGTTTGGTATTATTTGATACTGTCATTATGCAAAACCTTTGATATGTCTTTGCAGCAAGTTAAAAGTTTTGATCGGCAGGAGTGTGCAGACCTCCACCGATCAGAAGAGCAAGCCGGGAGAAGTTTACGCTTGGAGCGTTCTCTCCCAGCTCATGTAAGTCTATGAGAGTGTCTTGATCACATGACACAGGCAGGAGGGGAGGAAGGGAGAGGAGTATTCAGCAGCATGGGCTTCTCCTGGATCGTTCTCCTGATCAGCGGAGATTTCCCAAATCCATTAGAAAGCATCTTGGGAAAATTATTGAACAGTGGGCTGACCTCAGTGACCTGTCACCTGCATTGCTGTGTCCAGTTGGTGCACTACAAATCCCAATAGTCTGACTGCAGAACGAACCTATAACAACTATCATAATACAAAACAAAGTAAGCTGAGCAAAGCATTGAGCTGTGGGCTGACCTCAGACAGTAACTTTCTGTGACCTTCTTGCATTACTGTGTCCAGTTTGTGCACTATAGATCCCAGCAGTGTCACTGCAGAACAAGCCCATAAAATAAATCACATTACAATACAAAGCAAGCTGAGCAAAGCAGTTGGTTTACCTGTATTTTAACATAAATAATTATTAAAAAAAGTGTTTATAGTAAACATGGAATATACATTTTAGGCCAAGTTACGTATATTTTCTGAGTTTAATCAAACATATAGCATTACAACCTGGGTTTAACGTAAGTAAGCATTAAAAGCCTGTATAGTGAACATGGAATATGTATTTTAGGCCAAGTTGCATTTATTTTGTGGGTTTAACCAAACAAATAGAATTTCTACCAGGGTTTAACATAAACACACATTAAAAGCATGTATAAGAACATGGAATATGCATTTAGGCCAAGTTTTGTGTATTTTTTTGGTTTAATCGGATATATATCTTTTTCTATATGTGTGTTTAACATAAAAACACGTTGTAAGCATTGAGTGTAGAAATTGACTGGCAGTTTCTCCACCACTTGACTACTTGGTGAGTACCAATCACCCAAAAACATAACTACAACCTCTAAAACTTTTAAAATATAAAACAAAAGCAAAAAATGTCTCTTAGGGTCACACAACACATCCGTAGCGTATTTCATGCCGCAGAAAAAATGCTGTAGTTTCTGCTATAAGCTGACACAAAGGGCTTCCTGGCCGCATCCCTGTGTGTGCAGTAAGGTTTGCAGGTGGGCTTGCAGGTCACTGTAACGTCGGCGTGCTGGGATCAGGCTACCGCAGTGTGAAATAAGCGGTGGTACTTTTAATATGTAATAACTTTTAAAGGGGTACTCCGCCCCTAGACATCTTATCCCCTATCCAAAGGATAGGGGATAAAATGTCAGATCGCCGGGGTCCCGCTGCTGGGGACCACCGGGATCTAGGCTGCGGCACCCTATTATCATTACTGCACAGAGCAGACTCGCTCCGTGCGCAATTACGGGCAATACAGGGGCCGGAGAATGGTTACGTCACGTCTCCAGTCCCGAAAACTTCTGTTTTCCGAGCCTGGAGACGCAGCTCCACACATAATGCGGGTGCTGCAGGAAGATTGCGAGGGGTCCCAGCGGCGGGCCCCCCCGCGATCAGACATCTTATCCCCTATAGGGGATAAAATGTCTAAATCCGGAATACCCCTTTTAGTTCTTGAAACCTCACCTAAAAAAAGATGTATAGAAATTAATAAGTCCAAATTTAGGCTAGAGAAATAGTGGACTAAAGAAAGACTGGGCAACTGCTCAACTGTTCCTCTGCAAATGTTTTGGGGAGAAAACATTTGCAGAGGAACAGTGGAGCAGTTGCCCAGTCTTTCTGTAGTCCATTATTTCTGTAGCCTAAAAATCTGGACCTATTTTTATCTATACATCTTTTTTTAGGTGAGGTTTCAGGAGCTTAACAAAATGGGGGAATTTACTAAAACTGTCTAATACTATGACAGTGCAAACAGACAGACTTCATATGCCCCAAATTTATCACCGCAGCTTAGACTGATTTATCAATGTTACCCATATGTAGACCGTCTCATCTAAATTTGCACTGTCAAGTTTTGGTTGACATCAAGTATTAGTTTGATTAAACAGCAAGAAATCCAGAGCTTTAGACATTCCATAAAAAAAATTAAAAAAAAGAACTTTGTTTTATTGAGGCATTTGAAAAAAAAAAAAAAAACAGGCTGTACATCATCTCAGCAGGACAGGTAAAAGCTTGAAGCACCTGTGAACTTTCTGAGAAGCTCTGATACACGTATCTTGGGTGAGATGACAGGACAGGACACTTGTGTGCATTAGGATGGCACATAGCGAAGAATTTTAGACCTAGCCCTTCCTGCCCATGACATGCCCCTTTCCTGTTAGGCCACACACACCCCTTGTCAAGCAACATGCATTATATGGTCCTTTTTGGCACACAGCATAGGAAATGTATCTAAATTGCTATATACTGGCGCACAAGGCTTAGTATATGTGGGCCAATCAGTATTCGAGATGTTGTTTCATTAGAGCGCTATACGGCATCTAAACAATTTCTCTCTTCCTACTGGTTACCTATAGCTATGTAGCCAAGCATCTAACTTGCCATCCCTACCATCTGGTCTGTCTCTAAATCCTTCTCATCTGAAGTCTTCACTTACACAATACAGAGTCACATTATTTCACATTTAGAAACTTTGAACTTCAGTTTATACCGTTTTAGGCACTTATCTTGTAAAGCTTAATAATTTTTCATATTACAGACACCAGGAATATCAACCCTACTGTACACTTGTATGTCATATCCATGTACCCTATCCTATGTCACTTACAAACATAGATTTTAAAAAGAAACAGACAAAACCCTTGTGGTCACTATTAACCATGTGATCTGTGTACAGCATTACAGTGAAAGGTAACACCAGTAGAGAGAGTCAACAAATGAACCTCAGAGCTCATGCTCCCTCTCTCTATAGAATGGGCTTTTCAAAGGTCCAGTTACCTATCCCATTTATGTCATTACGTCAACTCCTGTTAACTGTTGCTTATGTCCATGGGTCTTGCTGCAAAGTATATCTCTAAATGCTGTTAAAAACATCTCAGACAAGATGGCTCCTCCCATAATAATGAAAAAAAAAATATTTAAAAATGTAAACAGATTAAAGAAATAAAATACCTGCCTCTTATCTGTAAAAGAAAATAAAGGCTATACATTTCTGCCAGTCTAATTTTTAGTAAGTTATCTACCGTTGATCGAATTTTGCATATGCCCTGGAGACAATTCTGTCAGTCAGATTCAAGGCTGTAATTGCTGCCAAATGTGCTTTGATGAATATAGATCACACTGTATTAGCTTTTTTATTGGCACTGAATATTATTGGCTGTAACTGTGATCCAGTCTGAATATATTTTCCTTTTTATGCCAATATTGCCATGATTCTATCGCGCAAATCACTTAATTAAACTCCATTTACTGCAGTCCAGGCTCCAGGGCATCTAAAATGGCGGATCCACATGTCAGTACATGCGCAAGGAACACTGGGAAGGCGGGAAGGGAAGTAGGCAGGATGACCCTGAATCACATGCAGGATGCAGCCTATCAGCAGCCAGTCACCCCTGTGATGTCACAGCCCTATATATTCGGCAGCCATTTTGCTAATTGTAATTGGCATTCATTACACTGCAGAGAGATAGGACAGACATCGCTGTGTGTGTGTTACACAGAAAAGCTTGTTGCAGCAGCGTTTCTTAGTCACCTCAGCCTTCTGTAGGACACAGAGCACAGCGTTTTTGCACAGAAATTAAATTCTTACTGCAGCGATTAACCCCTCAGTCACAGTGAACAGCATTGTACTACAGAGAGGGGCAGAGAGCTGTGTGTTTCCTCAGCTGCAGAAATGTTTTCACAGGAGGGAGAAATAATTTTTTAGAGCAAATCTGTGTCTTTGTTCCACAACAACTGGTCTGCTGGTTATACTAGTCTGTAGACAGTTTAATCCATACCCAGAAGTCCATTCTTAATAGTATTTGAGAGAGTAATTTTGCAATTTTGGGTTTAAAACACAGTGACTGTGTCTGCAGCACTGTTGTGTACTGCTGGTGTTGAAGGCAATTTTTTTTTTTTTTTTTGCGTACTGTAGCACATTTTTCTGCCCTCATAAGTGTATACCACATACGTACATCTAAGTAATGTACTATTTTGTACCTGTTAATCAGTTAAGGTCCTACATACTGTGAAAGTACAGCCAAAAGTAATCACTAGCTGGTGTTTTACTAAAATACACTTTTTTAAGTGAACTGTACCGCATTTCTTTGCCCTCATTAGTGCATATCACATACCTACATCTAAGTAGTGTACTATTTTGTACCTGTTAATCTGTTAAGGGCCTAGATAATGTGAAAGGACAGTCAAAAGTACACGCCTGCTGCTGTTCTAGACAAATACTGTTTTAAGCATAGTGAATCATATTGTACTCACCTCATACACGCACTAAGTATGTCAGGCAGAGAAGTGCCAGGATGTGCACAGAGAAGTGGCAGAGGCCTAAATTCATCAGGCAGAGGTCGCAGCAGACTAGGGGTGAGTGGCAGCAGGAGTCGTAGTGAGAGGCCTGAGCTCCTGGTATCAGCTAGCGGTCGTGTCTCGACCAGCAACCCATCTGCCATCATCGATTGGTTAACACGGTAACCTACTTCATCACAAGTGACATCTGATAACCCCAGTCAACAGTCAGTGGGTTCCTCCGACACAATCCTCCCATTGTCTCTGTCCCATGCTGTTCCCTCCCCTAAAGAAGTATCTTATGCTGTGGGTTCAGTTCCACTATTCAGTGAGGACGATCTAATAGAGGACAGTCAGCAACTACTGCCCAGCCAAGAAGTGGAGGAGACATCTGCCGCTTTACCCGCAAGGCGGGCAAGTAGTGATGAGGAGAGTGAGATGGGAGGCGGTGTTGGTGGGAAAATCAGCTACTCGGTGGTGTGGCAGTTTTGTTGCTCCAGATGCTCCTGCTTCTCCTACTTTTAGTCAGCCATTCCGCCAACAATGCATCAGGGAAGTCATGTCCAAGAGACAACAGTATGCGCCCACTCATCCAATGATGCAGAAGCTGAATGTGCTCCTGTCCAAGTTGCTGGTGTTGCAGTCCCTCCCTTTTCAAGTGGTGGAATCTGCACCTTTCAGAGAACAGATGGCTTGTGCCGAGGCGAGGTGGAGAGTGCCAAGCCGTCTTTTATTTGCGAAGAAGGCATTACCAGTCCTGCACCATTTTGTGGAAGAGAAGGTGGGCCAGTCCTTGAGCCTGTTGGTGTTTACCAAAGTGCACGGCAGCACCGACATCTGGAGCTGTAACTATGGTCAGGGACAATACATGTCCTTTATGGCTCACTGGGTGAATGTGGTTTCTGCACAGCCACAACACCAACTTGGACAGCTCACGCCACTTCCTCCTCCACGCTCTCAAGCC
The DNA here is from genome assembly GCF_029499605.1 of Hyla sarda. Taxonomy (NCBI): domain Eukaryota; kingdom Metazoa; phylum Chordata; class Amphibia; order Anura; family Hylidae; genus Hyla; species Hyla sarda. The sequence continues at coordinate 245,236,386 of NC_079191.1, read as the reverse complement.
GTTGGTCCTGTGACAGTGTGTGACTCCGCCTGCTTATCCTCCACTGTGTTCTCAGCCTCCACTGCCCAGAAAAGTCTCAGTGGCCCTTCAGCATACCATGTGTGCAGAGCATGGGTCATGCTGTTCTTCACATGGTTTGCCTTGGTGAACGGAGTCACACAGGGGAGGAACTGCTAAAAGTCATTTGTAAAGATATCGGAGCATGGCTTGCTCCACGAAAACTGGAAATGGGAACCATGGCGACTGACAACGGGAAGAACATCTTGCATGTGCTGCGACTGGGAAGGCTGAGCCATGCGCCCTGCATGGCACAAGTGTTCAATTTGGTTGTGAAGCAGTTCCTGAAGTGTTCTCCCCATTTGCAAGACATCCTAACAATGGGAAGGAAATTTGCATGCACTTTAACCACTTGTGCACCGCAAACCACACCCTCCTTGAGCTGCAGCGTTAGAACGGTATCCCCCAACGTAGTCTGATTTGTCATGTTACCACGCATTGGAATTTCACCCTCCATATGTTGGAACGACTGTACGAACAGAGAAAAACCATCACCGATTTCTTGATGATCCAAGCGGATAGGGGTACTCCCCTGTGTAACTTCAATGTGAACCAGCAACGCGTTTCGAGGGGCGGGGACCCCCTCTTCATCAGGCTATCTGATTGGGCAGTGTGGATGTCCTTTATTTATACCTCATTTGCCCGCGAAAATCACATGTGTGTGTTACATAACATGAAAATAAAACAATAAAGAAAAAAAAAAAAAAACATAAAGGGTATGATAGCCCCAAGCAATCTCAAATGCCACAACAAATCCTCCCAGAAAAACGACAAAACTGGAAACGTGGGAACATACAAATGCAGAAAACCTAGATGCCTATGTTGCTTTACCATACGCCATAACCAAAAATGTTTTTCCAGTACCCATTCGGGTGAAACCTTCCCCATCAAACATCTGATGACATGCCAAACGGAATAGGTCATCTACCTCATAGAGTGCCAATGTGGTAAACAATATGTTGGAAGAACAACACAATCATTACATTTGAGATTGAATCAGCATCGATCCAACATAAAGAAGAGATTCATGCACCATAGCCTATCTAGACATCTGAGCCTGATGCATGAGGGAAACATGACAGCCATATCCATAACCCCAATTGAGCACATTCCACCGGGAAAGAAAAATAGGTTTGAAATCCTGTCACGCAAAGAAATGTTCTGGATTTACAGCCTCCAGACATTACAACCACATGGCCTGAATGAAGCGGTGGAATTAATATCTTAAAAAGATGAGATAGTTAACAACTGACACAACAACCACAACAAACATACTGAATTAAAACAAAACAAACAGCTGATAAGTACACATCCATCCACCATGCGTATGGATGTGTGTGTATGTACATACACATACACATATGCATTAAATAAATGTAATCATCCCTGTGTGGGGAAATGGGTCGGTGCCTCAGACCTCTCACCCAGCCACTGTAGATCTCCGAAGGGAGAGCGTTTGAAATGGCCCGACGTCTGCAGAATTATTACATATCACATATGCAATACAAGATAAGGTGCACAATATAATGGTTAGTCAAACTGACCATCTGTGGGTTATTTTACAGAATGCTCACTTCCATTTTTAATGTAAATGTCTTCTTTTCTATGGATTTTATTGATTTTTTTTTTCTTTTTTTTTTTTCTTTATTGTTTTATTTTCATGTTATGTAACACACATGTGATTTTCACGGGCAAATGAGGTATAAATAAAGGACATCCACACTGCCCAATCAGATAGCCTGATGAAGAGGGGACCCTCGAAACGCGTTGCTGTATTGCATGCTGAAGGAATAAACCTTCTTTTTATTTTCCAAAATACATCCGTGTCCAAGCGGTTTTATTTTACCAAGTTCTCGGAAACTTCCACATACCTGTGACGGACTACATCTGTGACGGAGGTGAGCGCCCACAGAAGCACTTCTCTTTTTTCTCGGGACCACGGGACCGATATTCTTCCATTCCAGTGACCGTCCTCCGCCGGTGAGAACGGATCTAGTGCCGGCTGCACTCCTCCAATCTGTGTCCCCCAAAATAGTGGGAAACAAGCGTCTACTGGTGTTGTGCCCACGGTACAACACAGAAAGGTGAGCAAACCTAACACAACAACTGAAAACACGAACCTGGAAACGGCTGCTCCCCCCCTTCCTTGGAGCCGACATCCATTTTTAATTTAATTTAATTATTTTCTTTTACACTCAGATTATCTATATATATATATTTTTTTTACTACGCTTAGATGCGCATTGTGTCTCCTCTGTCTTTTTCTATATATTTCTGTTCAATGTGAACCAGTGGCAGCTCATACGTGACACCTGTCGTTTTATCAGGCCCTTTGAGAAGCCACATTATTAGTCAGTCGCCAGGATTAAGGGATGAACGACGTCATTTCACTGCTTCATTTCTTACAACACGTCCCATGGGGGCTGAACTGAAGGAGGAAGAGGAAGGGGAAGGGAACAGTGGAGCACAGTTTAGGTTTTACCAAATTGGCAGTTTTTCTAGTAATCTGACAGGAGAGGAGGAGCAGGAGCAAACAGAGGAGCTAGAGGGTTATGAGGTAGGCGAGACAGAGGACCCAGAAACACCGTGGCAGTATGCAGTGGAGATGGAGGCAGGAAGTCCCTCCGAGTCACTTGCACAAATGGCACGATGCATGCTCACTTGCTTGGATAGTGACCGCCGAATTGTCACCATTCGGCAGCGGGATGACTTCTGGATCTCCACCTTATTGGACCCTCATTACCGCCACAAAATAGGGGCCTTTTTTACACCCACTGAGAGGAGGACAAACTTACCTACTACAGAGGCATCCTATGTAGTCAGTACACCGACGCCTATCGGCGCCATTGTCCATCCTCTCGCATGTCTACATTGGGGGGGCCCCCTGTGCTCACCTTCCACTGCCATGGCTGCTGGGGAGGAGTGGGGTGGCAGGAGAAGTACCAGCTCCATCAGCAGCAGCCTGAGTCTACAGTCGCTGTTGAGTAGCTAGCTACCATAAATCTTCAATTTAAATTTCAAAATTCTTCTTTTAATCTTAGGGATTGTGAAGCCCTAGTGTCTAATCATGCTGCTGCCAGCTCCAGGCTGTGTCATTTAGCCACTATATGGTCTCTTCATGCTGCCAACACCTCCACACTGTGTCATTCAGCCACTATATGGTCTCCTCATGCTTCAGCCACATCCAAGCAGTGTCGTTCAGCTACTATATGGTTTCCTCATGCTTCAGCCACCTCCAGGTTGTGTCATTCAGCCACTATATGGTCTCCTCATGCTTCAGCCACATCCAAGCTGTGTCATTCAGCCACTATATGGTCTCCTCATGCTTCAGCCACCTCCAAGCTGTGTCATTCAGCCACTATATGGTCTCCTCATGCTTCAGCCACATCCAAGCTGTGTCATTCAGCCACTATATGGTCTCCTCATGCTTCAGCCACCTCCAAGCTGTGTCATTCAGCCACTATATGGTCTCTTCATGCTTCATCCACCTCCAGGCTGTGTCATTCAGCCACTATATGGTCTCCTCATGCTGCCAACACTTCCACGCTGTGTCATTCAGCCACTATATGGTCTCCTCATACTGATGCCACCTGCAGGCTCTGTCATTGTGTCATTCTGTGGCAGTGATTCCAATAGCTATGCCTGTAATCTGCATGTCATACTGAATAACAGTATTATTTCACTACCCCAGCACACTCCATATACATGTTAGAACAAAGCAAAGTGTTCTACACACTTATTGAAGCTCTCCGTTGGCCAAAAATAGCAGTTTTTAACCTCGATTCCGTCTGGAAATTTGTACCAAAAGCGGTACAATTTTTTGCATTGAAATTCCACATCTCCCCCCGTCACATTCCCCCTCCCTTGTCACATTTCCCCCCCCCATATCACATTCCCCCCCTGTCACATTCCCCCCCCTTGTTGCATTCTCCCCCCCCCCTGTCACATTCATCCCCCCTGTCACATTCTCCCCCCTTGTTACACTCTCCCCCCGTCACATTCATCCCCCCTGTCACATTCCCCCCTTGTTACATTCTCCCCCCCCCCCTTGTTACCTTCTCCCCTCTCCATGTTACATTCCACTCCCCCCCTGTCACATCCCCCCTTTGTCACATTCCTCCCCCCTGTCACATCCCCCCCCCCTTGTCACATTCTCCCCTCTGTCACATTCCCCCCTATGTCACATTCCCCCCTATGTCACATTCCCCCCCCTTGTCACATTCCCCCCCCCCTTGTTACATTCCCCCCTATGTCACATTCCCCCCCCCCCTTGTCACATTCCCCCCCCCCCCCCCCTTGTTACATTCTCCCCTGTGTCACATTCCCCCCTTGTTACATTCTCCCCTGTGTCACATTCCCCCCTTGTCACCTTGTCATCTTCTTGTCCTGCAGCAAATACACTAGGTTTGCCGGCAGATTTCAAACCTAGTGTATTTGCTGCAGAACAAGTCCTTTCACCTTCAGCCAATCACAGGCTTTACACCACTGCGGCCTGTGATTGGCTGAAAAGGGAAAGGTCCTGTAAGATGAATAGTGAAGAGAGGACACCCCGGACCGCACGGAGGGGAACGACATCTGCAGGGACCGGGACTAGGTGAGCAAAAGGTTTTTTTATTTTCTTCCTTCTTACTTTTACACTTAGTTCAGGGTTTTCTACCAGGGGGCCTCCAGCTGTTGTGAAACTACTGCTCCCAGCATGCCCGGACAGCCTTTGGCTGTCCAGGCATGCTGAGAGTTGTAGTTTTGCAACATCTGGAGGCCCCCTGGTAGGGAAACACTGACTTTTAGTATATGTCTTTACCTGCTCTGGCCGGCCCCTGCAACGGGAGCCGACCCGAGCAGATAATCACATATTTTCCCGGGGGCTGCATCACTACATCGCAAAAAGCAAAAATCGCGATTTGATTGCTTTTGCGATATACTGTGCAGCCCGCACAGCAACTCTGCAATTCTACCCCGAGCGTGACTCGGGGTTACCGATTCTAGCAGCGAAAATTAACCCCGAGTCACGCTCGGGAATACCGCTAGGCTGGTTAATATAGATTCGCCGCAAATAAATTAGACCTGAACCAACATTTTTAGGAAAATTCGGCGAATCAGCCCAATCGCATTTTTCAAAAGTTCGCTCATCTCTAATCACAATAACAGTCTTACTGAGTTACAGTTCAATTTCATGAAAAACATAATGTGCCTGTTCTGTGAGATTAGTCGGTAAGGGTATATTCACATGCACATCACAGATTTGTTCCTAGACTTTGTGACTAAAAATTAACTTCCTAAATTTGAATAGAATTGTTTTGTGCAGCAAACATTTGGTCTTCTGCAAATCTGATTCAAATGAATGTGTTAGTTACAGAAATGTCTGTAACAAATCTGCCACATGGATATATACTCTTAGAATAGGGTCACCCGCAGCATATTTCCCGCTGCTGTGAGCAGACACACATGGATACTGCGCCGCACCTACAATATTCTGCGGATATTTGATGATGCAGATTTCAATGTAAACTATGACTGAACACAGCTTCAAATCTGAAGCATCAAATATGTACAGGATACTGTATGAGTTTATTTTATGAAAC